>NC_041385.1:472560266-472560862 GCF_002162155.2 Triticum dicoccoides
GGATCCGGATGGATGCTTCGTCGAGTCGGTCACTGACTTTTTTCTTCCCCCCGCCAACCCAAATCTGGTAAATCTGGTCAACGGTCAACGCGCGGAAGTGCGCGCACATGGCCTTCGTTTTTTCCCCTATGGTCAACGCACCCTTCGTGCGGCCACCCCGTGGGGTGTAACATTGGACGGACAATTCAAACCTAAATTGGAGACGCTGCGGCCGCCGGAGACGCCCCTGCGTCGGCGGATGACCGCCGTGCAGAGCGCATGGCGTCAAATCCAATCTCACCTACACGACACGATGCGCGCACAGAGGCCGTGACTCACCCACAGAGAAAAGCCGTGGGCCCCACCCGAACCCAACCAGAACAAAAGGAAGCAGCGGAGGCAGAGGTAGACCACCCACCAAGGACCGCGTCCAGGAGAGCGGCGCCTCCTCCCTCCAAATCTCCATCCCCACCCCACCGCACCACCCCGCACCGCAGCAGCAGTCGTGTGGGAAGCCGAGCCCCCGTAGCATACACGCACGCAGCCAGCGCCTCCCTGTTCCTCCATCACCACCACCACCACCCCCCTCCTCCCCCTCTCCGCCACCACAGCCACAG
>NC_041385.1:472561156-472579709 GCF_002162155.2 Triticum dicoccoides
CATAAAAACAAAAATCTCCCACGCAACCGCACCGATCTCCACCCCCCCACGCCCGCGCGGACGCAGACGCGGCGCCGTGCCACCTTCCCCCGCGCCGATCTCGGCCGACGGGCGACGAGGCATGGGCACGTGCGTGTCGCGGCCCAGCGCGTGCGTGGGGAAGCCCAGCACGCCGCGCTCCGGCGAGGCGGCGCGGGCCCCCTCGCGCAGGCGCCGCCGCCGCGGGGCCAAGGGCCGGAGGAAGGCGCCCTCGCGCGCCGCCTCCATGGAGACCATCCAGGAGGCCGAGGGCCCCCCCGACCCCTCCAACCCCGCCGCCGCATCGGCCTCCGGCGACTGCCGGACCTACAGCAACCCGGCCTTCCAAGGTGGGTAGGGTGGGTGGGACGCGCTCCCTGCTGCTTTCCTTTCCGCCAATCGCCTTTCCTGCCTCTGCTTGTTCCGGGCATAGATGGATAGATAGATTTGATCTCGAGCCGGGGGACCATGGGGGACGCGAGATTGTGCGCGCGCGTCCGTCCTTGTTGGGGATTAGATTAAATTACTGCATCTGCGCATCGTGCGCATCTATCTAATCTAATCTATCTATCTAGCCACGGCCGGGCACTTTTCTTTTTTATGAATCGACCGATTGATCGCTTATTGAATTTCACTGGGCGGGTGTGTAATTGGCGCTACCTTTGGTCAAGTACGCGCCAGTTTACTGCGGCCATCAATGGCGATTCGTGGCATTGTACTCTCGCCAGTCCGAATCGGCACCCACCTGACGCTGAATTTGCTACTTCCTTTCCTGCAGTGACCGGGAGCATGGAGGAGGCCTGGTACGACTCCTTCGCCATCAGCGAGTCAGACGGCGAGGACGATTTCCACAGCGTGCAAGATGGTAACTACTCTCCCTATGCATATCTCTGCAATGTACTTGCCTGGCTATGCGCCGCCATGTGTTGATTTCATCAAGTCTGCTGAGCATTTGAGCTTTTCTGTTTACTCTGCAGATGCCTTTTCACTCAACGGCTTCGAGAACGAAGCGGCATTGGGTATGAGGGACGCCAATGGCGGGAGCTTCAATGGAGCTGAACACCACCATAGGAAGCCAAGGTCCAGTGAGCTGCCAAAGGGGAATTTGGAGAAACGGTGCGAGGCCCTCTGCTAGCCATGAGGATGGGGTGAGTGTTTCAGGCGGTGCTAGCCCAAGTAGTGGAGGGATACTGGACAATTGCGGTCTCCTGCCAAATAACTGTTTGCCATGTATGGCCTCTGCTGTTGGTGTGAATGAGAAGAAGAGGGCGCTTTCCACAAGCCCGACTCATTCGATGAAGATGCCTTCGTTGAAGCTCTCGTTCAAGAAGAAGTCTGGGGAAGCCAACCCGTCGTCCACACTATGTAAGCAAATCTTCATCCATCGTTGAGTCATAATAGTTTTTTTCTTCCTTCTTCTTAAAAGCTCAATTACACTGGCGTCATAAATAAAATTGATAAGAAACATTTGTATTTTGTTCAGTGTCTACAAAGGATTTCCTTGAAAGGCCTCTAGCAGGTTCTCAAGTACAGTTATGTTTGCTGGAAAAGAAAGTGCTGAATAGCTGGTCTCATATTGATCCTGGTACATTCAGAGTCCGGGGATCTAACTATCTTAGGTAAACATCATTCACTGATTGTTTTCATAGTACGTACTAGCAACCTTGTTCATTTTCACAATGCACATTTATCTGGGAAGGCTGGATTCTTTTGGGAAGTGACTGACCTTTGGTTCAATTGAAATTCTTCAGGGATAAGAAGAAAGAGCTTGCTCAAAATTGTGCGGCGTACTATCCATTTGGAGTTGATGTATACTTATCGCCGCAAAAACTCCATCATATATCTCGATTTGTCAAGCTTCCTGATATTCAAATCTCCAGCAAACTCCCTCCTCTTTTGGTGGTCAATGTACAGGTGTGTTAACACTCTGCTAAACAGTTACACATTTGTCAAAATATATTCTCAAGAGTTAACAACATTGTTGATGCACTGATTCAGAGCTAAGGTTCTGCCCACAGTTCCTTCCTAGTGTTTCTTAGTTTCTGTAATAATTACATGTGAAAACTCTTGTTTGTTTGGGTAGAAACATGTGAAGATGCAACTGTGTGTTTTACATGCTTTGAGCCATCCTTTTGGGTTTAGCTGTTATTATGCTTTTAATATGATGTGCAGTTTGTACATAATAAAATAGTAGCATTACAAAGGATAGAAGTTATTGTATATTTGTATTTGACAAGGCTGCAACATGTTAGGTATTTGCATTTGATGGATTCCTAGGAGAAAGAGGAACCCGTTACTGATTTAGTTTAGTAGAATATAGTATGTGGCTATGTGCCAAATTCAAGTTGAAGAGGACTTGAACCTGGTTGGTGGGCAGTGGGCTTGTACATCCACTCCCCTTCCTACCAGTTGCTTATGTGACCCCTGGATGATTACTAGCTGAGACAGTGTGTTCACGACGAATACTTTAACTTTCAAGGACACTGCTATAAAAAGCAGAGGCCAAAGGGGAAAGGAGGTTCTGTGGCTTTGTCTTCAGAAAAAAGCAACCTGATTATGAGAGGCAATGTCTTGTTCATCCTACAAAAGAAATCAACAAGCTTTAATTTCGCCCCACATGGCTTTGAACTAGGCTCCAAAGAGTCATTAGTGCTCCCAGTATCAGGTTCCATGATACAAAAGGGCATGATAGAGCCCCTGATCAACTGTGTCTAAGGAGATTACTGTGCCTGAATTCTTTTGCAGTAGTTCAGTAAATTGTCAGTTGTGTAATTAAGATTGATGAATTTGAATTTTTGCTTAACTGCAGTGTTTTTTTCCTACTGACATTCTTTGCCCCTGTCACATTTTAATCAGTTGTTTGACAATGTCGCCTTTTATGCATTTTTATCAGGTTCCACTATATCCTGCTTCACTCTTTCAGAATGAAACCGATGGGGAAGGCATGAGCTTTGTTTTGTATTTTAGGCTTTCCGAAGGTTACTCAAAAGAGCTTTCACCCTTATTCATAGAGAATATCAGAGTAAGAGTTTTGATGGTTCTCATATATTTCACAGCCTCGCTAACTATTTACGTTCTGTATATATAAATTAGCTATATGTAATGAAGATGATAGTTTGGATGGCGTAGTGCAGATGCTGTTTGTTTGGTATAATATCCTTATGTTGAGAATGGCCATTTTCTAATCATTTTGTGGATGTGGTGAAAAATTGGTACAATGCCCAGTGAGTAGCTTCTCTAGATGTTTGAAATGGATAAAATAATTAGAATGATTTTGTTCAGGAAATATTGAATATTCTTAAGTTGATGAACAAAATTTTCCTGCATTTAAACCTGGGAATATCAGCTTTAGTGATAACCGAAAGGCGATTTCAGGCCTAGAGCTAAAACCTTTATATTTTACGAAGGTAAAAAGGTATATACTGCATTTTCTTTAAAGTTATGGGCTGTAGGGTCAACTTTATAGGCATAAACTCTATAGTTGATCAAGATAAAAACTATAAAAGGTGTATTCTACACAATTTCATGCATTGCTGACTGATGGTTGACACTATAAAATGTGTGGTTTCAGTAAAGGAGATCTATTCAGGAATTCAATTTATAAATGATAATCTGCTAATGGCCACCTTTGGCACAGAGGCACTTTTGCATTTGAAAGCACTCGTGAATTAGCATATGTAGTCAGCCCTTTTCCTGTAGTAATTATTTTTAGAAGTCGACAACATTGTGACTCTTCTTGTTTGACTGCCCAAACAGAGGTTGGTTGATGATGATGTAGAAAAAATAAAAGGATTTCCTATGGAAACAAGTATATCATTTCGGGAACGGCTGAAGATACTTGGACGGGTGGCTAATCTGGAGGACCTTCCTTTAAGTGCCGCAGAGAGGAAGCTAATGCATGCATACAATGAGAAGCCTGTGCTTTCTAGACCTCAGCATCAGTTTTTCCTGGTTAGTTGTGCTTTTAGTACCTTTCTAGTAGTTGTAGTAGCACTTAGGTAGTGGGCCACTGAGCAACAAGTTCAATGCTATAAGATACCATTAGGTCCTGTACTTTTGTTACTCATTGAAGGAGTATGAAAGCATCTTATCTTTTTGTGCAGGGTGATAACTACTTTGAGGTTGACATTGACATGCATAGATTTGGCTACATCTCAAGGAAAGGTTTCGAGACATTCCTGGACAGGCTAAAAATATGCATGCTAGATGTTGGGCTAACCATCCAGGTATGTCACTCATATAACTGTTTCTGAGCTAATACCTCATCGTTTTTACCTTGCCATATGCAAGATAGTTTATTTACTGTTCCTGCTTCTTTCAACTCTGCAGGGAAACAAACCCGAAGAACTACCTGAGCAGGTCTTGTGCTGTGTTAGGTTGAACGGGATAGATTATGCAAAGTATCAGCCACTGATGACAAACGGTGCCTGAACTTGGTGACTTGCAAGGACCAGCTAACCATTGTTTGTTTGGGATCTGGGAGGTGGCCTGATGATGCCAAGGCGCGGCGGCGGCGAGGCCCCTCGAGGTTTCCGGCCAGGAAACTGGAGGCGGACTCCTCGTCGGTTCACCGCCGTGAGAAGCGCGAGCGGCTGCATGTAAATCTGTATATCGTTACATGAGCTCTGACTGCCTCTGCTGCTGTTGTTGCTGCCCGTGATTCTGGAGCTAGTAAATATGGCTAATTTGCCCGTGGAATGGTAGGTTTCGATGCGCCGCCTCGACGAGAAATAGGTTCCGTCAGACGCACCCGGAACTTGAGGAGGATCTGCGGTGAACGCGAGCTGCTTGCAATGGTGTGGGATGTGAGCACCGGAGGCGTTGTATAAGTGTAACCCATACCTCACATGACCTCACATGAGACGAAAAATAATGGAGCATGTTCTGCAAGCCTGGGACACATGATGTTGGGTTGGTTGGTTGGGAAGTTCATTCACGCCTTAACCATCTCCAGCGAGCTTTGCCTGCCCTTTGTCTCTACGGGTCTGTTTGGTTGGTTCATAGCCACGCGTAAGCACACTCAGCCACACATTTAAGTTAGTTGGGCTAGTTTGATCAAAGTTAGGTGGTTGTTTCGTTTTAGTCACACCTAAGGCGATATTCTCTTTTTGAGAAATAAACCCACATGCCACACACGCAAAAAGTGTGGCAAAATTAGTGTGGCTAACAACTTAAACACCTAAGGTAAGGTTAGCAAAAAAAAAATTCTGGTAAACTATGACGAAGGTACTCACCAACCAAATCTCTCTGCCAAGCTATCGTTTCTCCGCATCAACGAGTGCTCCGTTGAGGTTTCGCATGAGTGAGGTTGCACATATAAAGATAGGGTTTACTGACAAAACAAAATAAAAGAGTATGTAACATACATAATTGAAGGGGCATATGGAGATAATGTTGTAAAATTTGGAGTTCAAATCATTGGCATATGTCCCCGTTGGAGAGGAATGGATATGGAGTCTCCTCGGCCACAAAAGCCTAACCATCGTCTTTTTTTGAGTTTTGGCCACCAAGCCTGAGTTCAAACACTAAGCTCGTAGGCCCGACATCGACATCTCTCTCGCACGACTATGCAGAACAACACGACGACGGACCCGTTTACGATGATCCGCCTCCTCAAACATTGTTTTGTCGGTCCTTTCAGTGAGATCGTGTAAAACTGAGCCTACATCAACCCTGTAAAAATTGAACACAATCCAATGGTGGGATCTCCGGCTACATCCAAAGACGGAGGTGCTATCAGATTTGACAAAAATCCACACAAGGTTAGAAGGAGGATAGCGGCCAAGTCTGACATCCTTCCGAAGACCATACCACCCAAATTGTGTGGATTGTCATGGTTACAACCCCTCAAAATTTCAGCTAAATTGGACGGTTCAAACTCTAGGAAACGCCCAAGAAGTGCATCAATTTGTGAACATGTTTTCAGCGCGGAACAAATCTGACCCGAGTTCATCTTTCTCCTTGAGCGGCCTATCATACGACCTTTGATTTAGAAGATTTTTTGTGGAGTCGTGTGTTGTGTTCTCAAGCACATGCCCTGTTCCGAGGGCTCTACATCGCGTTGCACTGCCACTCTGCGAAACGATCCTTGTCGCTTGGGAGATCCGATCTCACAACGCCAATCCCGTCGCATCTTCAACATGGCCAGTCTTTTCTTAGGGGGTAAAACCAATTTATTCATCAAAGACCACAGAGTGTGGGATACAACGAAGGCTATGGGGTTGACCCAACCAAATGTGGCGCCCTGGACCTCTGTCGAGAGAAAACTTGGCTAAACTATGTGCTTCCGTGTCGGAGGCACGACATTCAAAAGTAAAAATACAATTAAGGTGAACTCCGACTCGCCAAGCCCGGCTGCAGATGTTATCTATCCATTATTAACTTTAAACATAGTACAGACGCAAAACGCTCATATACACGTGCATAAACTCACCCCTATGAACCACACACATCCTACCCCTATAAGCACCTCCGAAAGACTGAGCCGGCTTATCATCTTGAAATTTATGAAGTCGCCGTAGACACCTCGTCGTCGACGGGAAAGTCTTCTCCCATTGAATGCGCATCACGGGAAATTCTGAAATAAATTTCAGGAATAAATGCGAGCATCAGGATTTAAACTCTGGTAGATTGGGATACCACAGTCCCTCTAACCATCCAACCACAGATTGGTTCGCTATCTATCTAATTATTTGACAACATATATTAGTCCCTATGAAAACTTTTACTCTGACTTGTACTCTTTTTATACATAGGTCAACTGATTTGTGGCCACTGGGATGTATGCGCAGTTTATGATGCTTGATCGGGATTGAACATATTGGTGTGCTTCACTTCGATCTTTAAGCTTACAAAATATGCTCTTAACTTCAAAATTTCTTTTCTAGTTCAGGAAAAAAATGGATTCCTGGAAAATAAAACCCTTAGCTATTTATCTTGACTCACCTCACATGAATACTCTGTTTTCATTTCTTTGCAACTTATGAGTATATTCAAAATACTCACATGTACGTGCCATGTGCAGACGGCGACACTTAAATGAGAGGTGCGAATAGGACCACGAAGCTACACTTAGTTAGCCTTGTGGCGATTGATGGGCTGGAAGCACTATCAGTACCCCGTGACCCCCTTCATCCACACATCATCGACGTCAACAAGATAAACAACAGAAAAACAACGCTCGAGAAAAAAGGAGGGTGTCTGCGGAGTTGAGATGCATGCTCACTTCTGATTGCCCACCCTCCATCCTGAAGCAGTAGAGGACCGACATCAATGGCGCGGCGATTCCACCATCGGGGTGAGCGTAGGGGAACATGGAGAGAAATTAGGAGAGAGAGTGCGATTTCCAAATTGAATATGCGAACCCCTGAGATGAATGCGAGTGGTGAGTGGGAGCGGTTCGCCGTCGAATCGAAGTCAATACAAGGAGGCGGGCGTGCATGCGACTCAATCTATGTGCAGGAGGCGGGCCTGTCATCCGCGTCGCATGTTGGTCACTGTGTCTACAAATCAGGAACGTAAGCCCACGCCCCATAACCCCAACGCAGCCCGCACACTTTGCATGCACTGAACCGCCAGGGAGAATAGCAGCCGCTAGATAGGCATTAGACGGTTCTGGAGACTCCCATATCGTACAAAAAATTGTAACGTTTGTCATTTACAAAAGTCGCTGAAAAATGTTCACTTATTAAATAATGTTTACAGATATTAAAAAGTATTTATATTTTTTCATAAAATGCTCACAAACATATTAGAAAATGTTCTCAATTTTTCAAAAATGGTATGTATGTTTTTAAGAAATATCTTTAATAAAATTGAAATAAATCTTGTGTTTTCCAGGAAAACCAAAAAAACCCACCGAGAACTAATAAAACAGAAAAAAAAATCCTCCAAAAAAAATCTCACAGGAAACAACTCGCTCCTACGCCTTACACTACGTGGGCCGGCGGCCCGAGTGTTCCACAATCTGTCTCTTTCCTTATTACCATAATAAAAAAAAATCTGCCTCGCTCCTTCGGTTTCTTCCCCTCGCTCAATCTGTCTCCCTCGTGCCGCCGCCTCGCTAGGGTTCGGCTCCACCGTCGCCGCCGCGCACCGCGACCGCCTGCCGTCGTCGCGCACCGCCACCGCCTGCCGTCGCCGCGCACCGCGACCGCCATCCCGGCGCTTCCCACCTTCGGCCTTTGCCACGATGCTCCGTCTCCGGCCGTCCGCCCTGCCTCCCAGGCAGCCATAGTCCGAGCTCATCTACCCTGATTCCCTGACATCGACCCCCGAGCGCTAGGCCATTCGCCGCCTTCCACGATCCATATCTTCATCGGCGCCCTTTCACTTCCATCATGGCAATGCCGGACCATCCTTCTCCGTGTGGCCGCCACCCCCAAATCCTCTTGGATAGAAGATGTTTAGTGGGCCAGTTGAAAAATTCCACCACCGCAAAATCCAAGAACAGCAAAGGGGTTCACTTGGAGGTTTCTTTTGAAGCAGCTGACCCTCCAGCCATCTCGCTGTGCCTGGTCAGCTGCGTTGATCACACCGGGGATCGCTTGGCAGCGCAGCCTCGTATACTTGGCGTAACTGGAGGCTTTGTACTGCTGGCTATCACCTTCTCGGACAGTGTCAACCCTTGTTTGCGGTTCATCGACTATTTTGTTTACAAAGCAGGGCCGGATTTCGCCTCTCTTCATCTTCTTGCAAGGCCATACCCGTCTTCTTTTTCGCCAAACATGGCTGCCATCTTGCCTGTTAGTGATAACAGTGAAGACTTTGCTGTCATTTTCCCACATGTTGAATATTTCAGACTTGAGTCTCGCAAACATTACACACTCCACATATATCGATCCGACACAAATGATTGGCACTCTCAGGTCGCTTGTATCGCTGAGGATAATGAGACAAGGAATGCTAGGGATAAGCTATTGCTTCATAATGCCATGAGCGTGGCATATGCAGAAAAGGGTATCATAGGTTGGATTGATCTCTGGTGGGGAATTCTCTTATGCAATGTTTTGGATAAAAAGCCTACCATCCGTTTTGTTCCGTTGCCGGTTCCGGAACCGTGTGATTCGTCTGAGTTCCATTTGAAATTTCGAGAATCTCACTCCAAGACCACACCGTCATGTGACGATATTCAATGATTTGATCAAGTGTGTTGAGTTAGATTTTCATGTGCAAGATGCTTTCTGCAACATGAAGCGAGCAAAGGATTATGTCTGGATGGCTAAAACATGGACTAGATCAATTTATTCAGATGTTTGGTGTGATGGCTTGACGATTGATACGTCTGAGATATCTTTCACCGACTCAAGTTTGCCGAATTTGTTGCCTGGGATGTTTGATGAGGATAACAATTTGACTTGGAAGAAATTGACTAGTGCTGGTCCTACATTAAGCTTGCTTGATGACAATGTTATTTACATTATGGCGAAGGAGAGCATGTGCCATCCGACAGCATATGTACTTACTGTGGACACCAAAAGTTTGAAGCTCGAGTCTGGTGCGCAGTGTGCTCCTCAAAAGACGGCGTGGTTCGAACCAACATATGAACCGTGTGTTCTTTTTAGCTCTTTTGGCACGACTTCAGGTACTCGTCCCTAATAAATTTATGGAGTTAACAAAAATTTGTAATAACCGGAAAAGCACTAGTTAATATGGTAGTCTGATAACACATGTAATTAGTTGCTTTTTTGTTGATGAAAACATTACTGTTGCCTTACATTATGTTTTGCATTTTTTGCAGAGTTGGTTAAAGAATTTGAAACCAAAGGGACAATATCTGAAATCAAGGAAGGGCCGGTGCTCTCGGTGGTGTCGAAGCGTCTCCGTGTGCTGCGGAAGAAGCAGAATCGCATCGCGCAGATGGAGGAGTCCGTCGCTGCCGGCAAGATGCTTAACCAGGAGCAGAAGGAGCTCATGCACTCCAAGCCCGTCATCGCCGCGCTCATTGACGAGCTTGAGCGCCTCCGCGTACCACTCTCCACCTCTCTCACCAAGGAGCTCTCCACCGTCCCTGCACCTGCTGCCGGTTCCTCATCCTTTGGCTCCGATTTGTCCGTTCAGGACCTCCTCGCGCTCATCTACTTCGGCTCCCTTTTTTATGTCAAGTCACCGAACGAGTTCATCGCCACCATGGTTGCGCGCAAGCACGAACGGAGCAGCTGCATCACCCACGGCTACGTATGGGATGATACCGCGGACCTGCTTGTGGAGAACGACCTTGACGCAGTGTCTGCTGTGGCAGCCCTTGCCGCGGCTCGCCCTGCTTCCGCAGTTGGTGTCTCCCACCACGATGCACTCCAGGCCTGTGCCCATCATGCCCGCCTATGGCTAACCCGTGCTGATGCGCCGATCCACCCTGGCTCCTCTGTTACATGTGAGGGTTGATGTAGGTTTGTAATTTGGTTTGATTTGAGGTGATTGCTGATTGAAATCTGTGGCCTTTTGCTGTAGATGCTGCGGTGAGGTCCAAGTTAGACAGGATCATGGCATCAGACTACTACACAGCACCTGCAGTTGCTGGGAACCATGGAGCTGAAGGTCTGCACTCTGCAGGCACAGATGAGCATGACCGACTCACCAGAGGCACCATCACTCAAGGAGATCCTAGCTGCTGAAAATCACAAGGTGAAATAGCAAATTGCACTCTTTAGTAATTTAATACTCCCTCCGTCCGGAAATACTTGTCGGAGGAATGGATGTATCTAGACGTATTTTAGTTCTAGATACATCCATTTTTATGCATTTCTCCGACAAGTATTTCCGGTCGGAGGGAGTATATGCTTAGCATGGTGAAATGATCATTGCCCTGAAACTTTGTTCTGATCTTTGTCAACGATTGATCTGCTGTAGTGCACAGTGCTCCTAGTATTAGTATTATCATCATTGTTGCTGCTGCTGGTGCTTTTTGTGCTGATTCAGTAGTAATGATCAATGTGGATTATAGCTTTAACTGGAAAATTGTAAGGCCGCTCCATTTGGGGTGTATATTATGCTGTTTCATATGGATGTTGTGGGCCGTTGCTTAGATATAACTGACAGTGCTTGTGCATTGGTGTTCTGGGAAAAACGTTGAAAATAATAACTTAACAACTATGACCTTTGTATAATATTATGTGTAGTGCTACCACTATCTAGGTACAGTATGGTCTCTATTCTGATGGGTCTTCGCAGTTTGCAAACATACTAATTGAGTTTTTGTTGTATTAAAGATTATAAATATCACGCACTAGAATTCATCATATTGCAGTCATGCAATAACATGATTGTTTATTGTACATTTGTTCCTTTTTTACTTTGTTGGCCATTACTTAAAATGCTGGTTGAAAAGAACAGCAATCCCAATCCCAATCCCTGGTTGAAAATGCTGGTCTCCTTTTTTTCTGTACAAGTTTTGTGGTTCTAAAGATTACATTTTAGAGCCCAGATTTGTTTCTTTTGCTCAGGCGCAAAAAAGTGTTTGTTTTTCCAAGAAAACCTACTGGAATCTGAATGGTTCAAACATTTGCATGTGTAATTTTACCTGAATTTTAGACACTCAGAATTATTTATTTACCGTCCACTGAAGGAGCACATGCTCCTGGGACCTGGGTACCATTTTACTCCTATCTGTCATTCTTACTTCTTGTTGCTTATCTACTTTATGATTAGAAGTCTAGGACTTGTGACCAACATTACTTTGATAACACAATTAATAGATCCATGATGTAGTTTGTGGAGCAAGCAATGCTTGCAGAAGAAGATGAGTGGACCACCTGATGAGTTCACTAGTAGAGGGTTGTTGATTTCAATGGAAAACACTCTCACAGATTGGTTTGGAGTGATGCAAGATTGGGAGCATGTTGTTGGAGCCTTGGAGGGGGCTTGGGTGAGCGGCGACGGGAGAGGAGGCCACTCCGCGGAACCGTCTCCGTCTCCCCCAGCGAGCAGTTATTTCATGAACTCGTTGCTGCCACAAATGCCAATGCACCTGCTGAGCAAGCCGAGAAGGCTGAAACTCTGTCTGTTTCAGCGAGCACCAAGGGCCATCTGTTTCAGCAAGCTCACATGAGACTACTTTTGCACAGTTTGTAACATGGTTGAAATGAGACTACTTGTGCATGAAAAGATATCAATACATGTGCAAGAATATTGCAATTGAGACTGAACTGAACTTGTGCATTTATAATATCAGTGCAACAGTGCTTGTGCTCAAATGATCTGAATTTGACTAAATCTTCATGAACCACAACATATCTGAACTGAAGATGATAAAAATTCATATATGATATACTCCTTCTGTTTTTAAATATAAGTCTTTGTAGAGATTTCACTATGGACCACATACGGATGTATGTAGAAGCATTTAGAGTGTAGATTCACTCATTTTGCTTCGTATGTAGTCCATAGTGGAATCTCTTCAAAGACTTATTTAGGAACGGAGGGAGTATATGACTGAATCTGCATCGACCAGAACATTGTTTTTAAAAAGTGTAGTTTTATGTTGCACTTTTTTATTGAATCCAGGCCCGCACAGCATACTCCGAAAGTCTTAAATCTGCAGCTATGTGGGGAATTGGCTCTTAATTTCGTTAAGACTTCCAAACAGTTACACATTTGAGCGTTTTTTGGGCTCTGGAGCCAACCTAGCAGGCCAAAATCTTGGGCTTGAGCAAAATCTTGGGCTTGAGCCTGACCCAACTAGCGGGCCATTGGGTCAGGCTGCCCCATGCCCCTGACCACCGATCAACGAGAACAACTAGTTAACAAGCGCTCCTTCGGAAGGCTCACAATGATCAGCGTCATTTGGCGCGCTCTCGACCGACCGCCACGTGTCGCGCTCTGGGCACTCCCTCCGGATTTTATTTTTTTATTTTTCCGCACACGTTTTCGGCTTTTTAAACGGTTTTCTACGGATTTTTTCAATGTTTCGGTTTTACACCGATCTTCTTTAACTTTTGGAAAAAAAGTAAAAAAAAATTGCGCCAAAAAATGCGTTCTTTTTTTATTATTTCGCGAGAGTCACGGCCGTGACTCTCGGAAACAGAAAAAGAATGCGTTTTCTGTTTTTTCTCCTTCCGCGAGAGGCACGGTTTTGCTTTGGAGGGAGGCATAGTTGTGCTTTCGCGAACATGGATACGCACGCACGTACTGTATGTGAACATGTGAACGTCTGTATGGATACGCAAAATATGAAAAGAACATCTGTATTGTGTTTAAAAAAAAAGAAAAATCATGGCATCGCTTTCTATGCAGATGTGGTACTCCCTCCGTCCAGTTGTATAGGACATCTAAGGTGCTGCATCGCAATCTAGGTGTGTGGAGATTGGATGAAGAAGACTAAACCAAAAATCAATGACAATAATGATTTCTATTTGGCCGACTTGGAAAATTGGGAGGAGCCAACCACAACGTTGGTTTCCCATGCCATTAATTCCTAAATAGCAACATGCAATTCCAATTTAATGTGCCAACCAATCAAAATGTTAGCATGCAAAATGAAAATTAATGATCATGAAGAATGAGGAACTTATTCCATGCATGGTGACTTATATATTTGAAATACTAATTTTTCGTTAGACGCCCTATGCACCTGGACGGAGGGAGTACTAGCCGCAGCAATTCAGCATCTGTTTGCCAGCGTTGGATGACATAATTAGTAATCAAGCCCAACCAACTTCTGCTACCTGCTGAATGTCGCCTTTAATACTACAGCTCGATATTTTTTCTCAGGGAGGGGACAGTATCTTTCGCTAATAGCTCATAGAGTATTACTAATATGCAAATCCGTGGACAGAATCAGCGCGCATTGGCCGTGTAGCACCCCTTCAACTAAACTACTACTAGCTAGTTTGCCAAAAAAACACATGTAATAAAAAGCTAGTATGTCCCTCCAAAAAAAGGGTTGCCAAAAATGAAAAAACTAACTAGCTACTCCCTTCGTAATACATCCGTTTAAATGAAAAAATGTCGATAATTGACAGAAAGTCTTTATGCACGTGCCCCTAGGGACCCACCCTGGAGGCACAGTCATCACCGTTGAACCCTCTGAATCGATCCGAAGAAACTAACACCGAATCTCGTCGTCGAGCGTTGTGCACGAATCCATGGTTTAAGTTGTCGTGAGATTTGAACTATGTCTATACCTTTAAATTATATTCTCTAAGCTCCCTAAGGTAGGGACTGCTTAGTTCCTCCTTGAGCAAGGCTTTCTAAATTGAACTCGAAATTGACTAACACTCCCATTCTTCCAACATATCTCAACTCTTGAAATTTGTGGTTGTCCGGTAAATTTGCTATCACACATGTGAATGGAAAGTCGTGATGTCAGTTCGACGCCGTCTCATGTGCTTTTTCTTAAGCTTCGATGCGTGCCGGTAATCGGAGCCACTTGCCAGACTCCAAAGTTTGTTTGTTCCTTTTCATTCGGTGATCATAAGATATTTTGTGATAAGGATATGTGAAAAAAAAAACAAATTGTATTTTGGAGTGAATGCCACTTTTTATCCAATATTTGTATATTTGTTAGTGTTTACCACATTTAAATTTTTCTAGCACATTTTACCCCAAAGTCGGTATTCCTTTTAAGTTTAACACAGTTTAACAATGCGTTTCAATTCTGACCAACTGGGTATACTTGTAAGGCTGGCATGGTTGGTGATGATCATTATTCCAACTCGAAAGAGTAAACC
Organism: Triticum dicoccoides; assembly: GCF_002162155.2. Classification (NCBI taxonomy): domain Eukaryota; kingdom Viridiplantae; phylum Streptophyta; class Magnoliopsida; order Poales; family Poaceae; genus Triticum; species Triticum dicoccoides. The sequence goes on from NC_041385.1 coordinate 472,575,841, forward strand.
AACTAGGTGTATCCGTAGTACTCGCGAAAACTGGCCTACAAATTGTGGCAAATCCTGCAATGGTTGCCAGGGAGCTCTTCCATCCCCTCGCTGCTCCTCATGGCACCCTTTGTTCATCCCCGACTCACCACTCCTCACGGAGTGGGTCTGTCTTAGGGGAGGGGATGCATGTATGGTCGTGCCGGCAGGGAGGACAATCCTATATGGATTGCGCTTCCTAGTTGGCATCCAAGTCATCGGCCATGTCGCCATGACAAGTGGGCCTAGCTAGTCAGAATCGAAGTAAATTGTTAAATGTGGTAAAGCTTGACACGGTGTAACGACTTAGATGAAAAGTGTGGTAGAAAATTTTAAATAGGGTAATGTTGTCAATAATATACAAACAGGGAGTAAAAGGTGATACGGTTGGACAATTTTTTTTTGTGTGTGGATAAAGGAGGCAATGTCCACAGCAATTCCACGACACTGTCGAGATGAAGCCAAGGGTGGACGATGCAATCGATGTACGAAATATGCTACCTAGTCGATTTTAATCTAATGGTCGCAATTTCTTTTCGCGATGATATATAGGACGAGAAGGTTTGTCAGTAAAAAATGTACTGAAGTTCATTTGCTAAACACGTCGATTTTCTAAATACGTGCTTAATGATAGTAGATAAAAGTTTATAAGATATACTACTACTATATGCATGGTTGGTTCGTTCAACAACAACTTGTTATTATTGTGTGGTCACGGAAATAAAATTGCGTCCGGTCCATCGTTATCAGACAGGGAGAGAAACAGTGACAAAATTTCATAACTCCGGGTGGTTGTGAACGGTGGTGATAACATGCTGTGGTACCAAGATTTGAGTACGCCCACGTGCCCGATCACGCTCGCGATCCCATCGCATGCAATAGATCGCCGGTGCCCAAACGCCAGGCATCTATAAAACCGACCGGAATTCCCACGGAAAGGCAGACCAATAGCCAGACGACTCCCAAACCCCAACGACGACGGCCATGTCTTCTCCCCTGACCCTCCTCCTCGTCCTCGCCGTCGCCGCGACGGCCGCGCCGCTCGCACAGGCCGCCTGCGCCGACGGGAGCGGCGCCACGCTGCTGCACGGCGTGGCGAACGACGTCCTCCTGGAGTACGGCCTCCCGAAGGGCCTCCTCCCGGACTCGGTCAAGTCCTACACCTTCGAGAACGCCACCGGCGACTACCAGATCGAGCTCGCCAGCAGCTGCTACGCCTGGTTCGGCGACCACTACGTCTACTTCGACAAGAACCTCAGCGGCACCATCTCCCACGGCGCCATCACCAACCTCTCCGGCGTCATGGCCAAGAAGCTCTTCATCTGGGTCTCCATCACCAGCATGACCGCGCACCCGGAGCGCGGGGTGATAGAGTTCCGCGCCGGCTTCATCACGGAGGACGTGCCGGCGTCGCTGTTCGAGGAGATCCCCGTCTGTGTCGACGGCGTCGGCGGGCAGCTCCGCGGCGCGGCCGGGGTGGTCCGGGAGCTCGGCCTGCTCCCCGTCGCCGAGGTGTGAGTGACTTCCAAGTCCAGAGTTCGAACGCGAGTTGCTTCCATGCCTTTTGCTGAAATTTACTACGTATGGTTGGCAAAAAATATTTGCACCTTTCTTGATAGAAAAAGAGAGAAGAAACTATGAGAGATGAAGGTGGGGTTGCGGTGTAATGCGGGGAATTGCATATTTCAAGTTCAATAAAATAAAATCTTTTATAAGAATACACGAGCAGAAAGACAAACGGTGGTGAATCAAGTGCTGGTATGATGAGATATCTAGTTTCCATGGAATGTATGGTAGTACTTCTACTCTGCTTATTCATTGAAATGGAGGGAGTACCAACATGACCTCCATTACAGGTGGAGCTATTCGAGCTTGCGATCCTGAGTTTTTTTTTCCGGGACCTGAGTTTTAACACGGGCGATCGATCAAATAGTTTTTCGAGTCTGATATAATTTAGCAGGACTGCTTACTAGCACCTGATACCGTGGTCTCATTCGATTAACCATGAGTTTCGCCACTTAGGTACCTCCCCCCATGCTTGAAACGAACTCGCTCAACTGCTCGGGCACAACGATCTCATGAATTACGGTGTGTGCATTGTTAGGATGTACCAGACGGATATCTAAATGGCCAAACAAATTGACCACCCTCCAAGGTCGGATTCCATGATGGGCTGCGCCAATGTGTCGACCGACAATGAGAAGACCATGCTACCCCACAACGTGCCAGTAGAATCATTGATGGGCTTTGGCCCCGCGTGAATCAATTATTTTCCTTGGCCATCAACAGTGGAGGATGGTGTCAATGGCGGCCTATGTGGCTTAGCAAATTTGGAAGGAGAGGAACCTCAAGATTTTTCAGAAGGACAAATTTACGGTTCATGAGATTTTTGTGTGAATTCATGCTGACATTGAGGCCCTTGGGCATGTGAGTAATTGCTTTTGTTATCTAGGTTTTCTTTCTTCTTTGTTTTTTCCCGATCGATGACAGCATGTACAGTCCCCCCTCCCCCTCTAATGAATTGGCAGAACTCCTGCCGTTACCCGTAAAAAAATCAATTATTTTGGGGATAATCTCAGAGGGCTCTTTTTGTGGTGTAGTGACATGGGTAGAGAGTTTAGTCCCACCTTAGCCTCATAGCGAAAGTGTCCTTTCAGTTTGAGCTTGAGTGAACAGTAAAATCCACACAAAAAAACTGAATTTTTTTATGACAAACTTCAACAAATGTTTTCAATGCTTGCACATCATGAAATGGCATTCGTGGAAGCCATGGCAAAAAATAGCATGTACAAAACATTTGTCGATACCCTTCGCCCCTCCCCCGTCAAGCGGGGTTGCACTATCTTTGATCCATGACTCGGGGCATTAAAAAACAAGATGCACCAAACGAAAGAAGTTATATAGTCTCTTTTATGTCTGGTCTAGACAAATACAAATGGCAAGTGCTTAAAAGAGGGACAAATCAACAAATTACAATCATCCTTGGTGGACACACATATTACATAGAGTGTGGATTTGCCCTTTTGTTATTCAAGAAAGAGAGCTTGCAAATGCCTATACCAACCAGTGAGCCACATCAACTAGGTGCTTCCACAAACCTTTTTTTTTGCTAAAAATAAAACTCGGGATTAGACTCACACTATGAAATGTTTCTGGCTCCCACTTGTTCCAATTGCTCTGGTAGGAAAGCAGCGACAGTGGCGTGTCAACGACTCATTCTGGCAGTGATAGTGGTCTCAATGGTCCAAAAACATAAATATAATTTTTATTATGTTTGATGTGCTTTGTACTTCTAGCAAACTTTGGACGCAAATCAAAAGTTGACGTTCGGATCTGGGAGGGAACCCCTAGCGAACAAATTGTTCGATCTGGGAAGAAGCTCCAGCAGACAAGATCACGACTCGTGACGTTCGCTCGAAGGGAGCACTAGCATGACCCCTAGTTGGTCCAAAGGCCGAGTTAAATATATTTTTGTGGAAAATATGCCATGAACAAAAAATATTTTCTTCTAAAGAAAAGGAACAGAAACATAAATTTACAGTTATTATGCTCTAATTTATAAAAAATATGATGTTATACTTTTAAAAATTTACCATAATCTACTTTATAAATTTACCATAATATATTCAATATGGTCTGATGGCAACTTCAATAGAAAAAATGTTATCTAGATCATGGAAAAAAATATATAACTTAGGTGTGTTTAGCAAGGTAGACTAAGAAGAAATTTGGTTTGTCTAAAAATCATGGCAAATTTATAAACATTTATGTAGTGTCCACATGGCAAAAATTTGCGTTGTAAAAAAAGTTTAAGCTTGTGAGTGAGGCAAAAAAATTCCATATGAGTTATC
>NC_041385.1:472580293-472587392 GCF_002162155.2 Triticum dicoccoides
TCATGGTGTGTTAAATAAAAATGTCACGGTAAGTCTAGTAAATTTCCCATGGTGAAAAAATATAGAGACAAAAATTACCATGGTCGAATTAATAAAATTGCCATGGTCTAAAATCTAAATAATAAAATTGCCTTGCTAACTACAATAAAACTACCGTGGTCTAAAAAGTAATTTTCCCATGGTCTTATTAAAAAAATCGCCATGTCGCAAATAAAGAAATTGGCATGCTACCAACAAACAAACCTTGTTCAATAAAGAGTAAAATGCACCAGAGGTCATAAAACTATTCAAGGTGTGTCAACTTAGTCCCAAAACTTCAAAACTACGGTTTTGGGTCCTAAAAGTTCGTAAGTCATTCATCGCAGGTCCTAAGCTTCCTAGACCATGTCTGACCTGCTCACGTGGCGCGTTGACCATTCATCGTAGGTCCTAAGTTCTTAGGACCTCTGGTGCATTTTACTCTTTAATAAAATTGCAATTGTCTAAATAATATAATTGTCATGTTTATGGATTTTGTTCTCTAAAAAACATGGCAACTATTGGGAATTTGTAAAAAATGGACACATGGCAAAAATTTTGTTGTTGCAAAGAACGGAAAATTTAGAGATTTGCCGTGGGCACATGACCAAATTAGGAAATTTGTAACTGGCACATGGCAAAACTATGGATTTGTTTCTTGGAAAAGGATGGATTTTCCATGCACACATGGAAAAATTGGTTTTGTTTCTCTACAGAAACTTGGCAAGTTATGAAAATTTTGTGAAATGTGCACATGGCAAAATTAGGAGATTTGTTCTTTAACAAAAAGATGAAAAATGTAGTAAATTGCGATGGGACATGATAACTTTAGGGAGATTTATTGTTTTAAAAAGATGAAAAATTTAGGAATTTGTCATGGGAACATGGCAAGTTAGGGATTTTCCATGGCATATGTCAAAAATGAGGATATTTGTTCTTTTCACAAATATGACAACATTAGGAATTTTTAAAAAATGGAACATGTCAAATTTTCCATGGCAAACATGTACCTGTCAATAAAATTGCCATGATATGTTTGAAAATTTTCCATGGTGAGTTTGATGAAAATACCAAGGGCACAAGATTAAAATTTGAGAATTTATATTGAGGCATGGAAAAAGTTGGGGATTTGTTTCTTTGAATAAGGTGGACTTGCCATGCACACATGGAAAAATTTATGGATTTTGTTCTCTAGAAAATGTGGCAAGTTGTGATTTTTTTTTAAATGTGGACATGAAATTTTTAGAAGATTTGCTCATTTAAAAGATGACAAATTTAGGAATTTGCCATGGGCGCATGACAAAATTAGAAGATTTGTTTTTTTTAAAGGATGGCAACAGTAGGAATTTATCAAGCGAGCGTGGCAAAATTTATCATGATTGCATCAAATATGTTGCAGTAAGTAATGCCCACACATTAGTATTAGAGCAGCTCCAAAGCTCCCGTACCCCTAAAAAGAACATACTATTTACGGGATGTTGGGGGCAAAAAAGGCATCCACAGCTTTCGTAAACCTAGAATTATTTTACAGGATCCCGTAAAAACACCTCCCCCGTCCTGCAAATTTATGGGAAGATAGTGTTCCCGCATAATTTTGATGAGTATATAACCGTCTGAAATTTCATGATGAGCACACATGCCGCTACACACCGCCACTTCACCGCAACTCCTTTGTCGTCGTCGCTGCCACGCCGTCACGACGCCTGACCGCCGCTGCCCCTCCGTCGCCATATGCGCTCCACTCCGGCACGCCGCCACTGCGCCTCACCACAACCTCCCCTCTGCAGCCACCACTGCACCTCACCAACGCCGCCCTCTGTCGTCGCCATTGTGCCTCACCGCCACTGCCCATCTGCCGCCGCCATAACAAGGCGGCGAGGCCATCGTCATGCCTCCCATGTCGCACCACCCCATGCTGGCCGCTGATGCATCGCCGCACTACCTCCCTGCACCGCACCTCGCCGTTCACCGCCACACGTGTCAATGACATGAGGGCTCTAGGCCATTGTTTAACTAAGAATATGAATAGACATATTTTATGGAAAGAGGTTTACAGGAACCGAGAAAAGTTGTTGTCTAGCAACTTCACGTAAATTATAAGGTCATCCCATAAAACCACTTTTTTAAGAAGTTTCTTACAGGAGTTGTTTAAGTTTCTCTTAGGGCCTCTAACTAATTGATTTACTAGCACCCTGATGGTAAACAACTTCCCTGGCATGATACTAAAAGTATAGTGAATTTCAGGTTAAAAAAACAGGTTCATAAAAAGGTATAGTGGATGAAGTTGCAACAATTTTAGTGCTTATTTTTGGCAACAAATAAGGAAAAGTAAGAAACAACGGCATACACCCATGGAGATAAACACCTCACCATAGGGCAACTCGAGAAGATGCCACATGTGACGAGAGCCATGACCAGATTTGCAGCAACGTGACCGACACTGGACACCCAGTCCGAGGACCATAGTCGGAGAACGCTGCTACATGCAGAAGTTGCACCCGATGACATCGACATGGAGTCAAGGTCGAGGACTGGCCGCAGGACACTGCATCACTTCGTCCACGCGCCACTACCTACTCCCTCCCCGCGGAGTAGAGCAACCACGTGTGTAGTTGCAAGATCACTTCGTCGTGGCAGGGCCATCCTTGCACCGACCAAACTCCTGCACAATGAGGTGGAGCTCCACGCCTGTTGGGATATCCTTCTCATGTGGGATGTGAGGAGATGACCATTTGAGGCCTTTTTAGGCAGCCCAAAGAGGTGCAAAAGCCCACTGTCCATTAGGGTTATGACCTAGAGTCATTTTGGACTTTGCACATGTGAGGATGGGAATGATTTACCACTACTAGGGAAAAGCCTAGCAGCAGCGCGGGTTTTAGGCCTATCAGTAGCGCGGGAAGGAGCACTACTGATAAGGCACTACAGCTAAACCTTAGCAATGGCGCGCCTAGATCCACGCTACTGCTAAATTGACTTAGTAGTAGCATTCTTCAGAACCGCGCTACTGGTAATTAGTAGTAGCGCTTCCCCTTTCCCGCGCTACTACTATTATTTAGTATTTTATTTCTTTTTTATTTCATGTTATATTCATACACCTTTACACAAGTTTTCATACAACAGAAATTTAGAGATTGTTTTTACATCATAATGAGTTATTACATCACGAGGTGAAACAACCATGGACTAGTTTCAAGTGGATGTCCATCCACTTGAAACTAATCCGCGGTTCTTTCACCCAGTGATATAATAATATCATCATCATCATCATATCATTAACAACTTATCATCATGATACATCATTGTCATATAACACCTCCTCAAGATCATCGTTTTCATCAATGACATCACATAGCAAATTGGTCACTAGCGTAATCACAAGTACTCCTCATTATCAACCGTAACACATTACCACATAATAAACATATTGTACCTCATAGGACCTACTACATTCGATTAAGACCTACTACATTTTCTAAGGTAAAATAGCAAAAAACAAGATAGTCCCTGACTCTCCATTATGGAGAATGGAGATTAGCCTGTCTCCAATTCTTGCCTTTCGCTGAATGTTACTTCCAAGAACCTCCTTGCGAATGTCCATATATTTCTTCCATTCTTTGATGATCATGTGTTCACCGGTTTTAGAAATCCGATATGCACAGGTGAGCTCCCTAGATTTACCTGGCAGTATGTTCAGAACTGAGAGGCGACCATTCAGAGATATCAGATGAGGCACACAATCCATCGGGAGTTTCTATTGAAAAACATAATAATAACTTCGTAGTTAGCAATGATGTAATAGTTTTAGAAGTATGCAAAAGATGCACGGATGTCGTAATAGTAAAAAATCTTACCAGGGTATCTCCAGAGAAGTTACCGTGGTTCAACACATGCACTAGTGGCACGTATTCACCATAATTTGGAGGAGTTCGATAATAATTATTGTAATTCTCAAGAAGAGTACAAAATGCGATCAGATGATTTTTCTCCTTATACGTTAATTGGGTGCCATCGGTGTAGTGGGTTTTATCTACCATCTTCCGCACAGTCTTTGAAGAATCAAAATAAGCTGTCAATGGAAATAAGCTATCAACTATTTTGAAATAAGCAATATAAATTAGTTAATAACTATGTTTGAGAAACTCACATAGCGGTATAATCGGAAGCGTATCAACAAGGACCCAAATGTCCATATTGTCTTGCTCGATGTCAGGATCACCAAGATCCATGGAGACAATCATACCCTCATAAAAAACCATACATTTTGCAAAGTGCTTCCCAATTTTGGCAACCAAAATGGGTTACGCTCTGAGCATTGCACAGATTTACTTCAAAATCCATATCATGATGGGTCCTTAGGTGTATTTTCTTTGTTTCAAAATTTTCATGGTCTTCAAAACCCATCCTCTCCAAGACAAAGCGTCTTGCATGGCATGAAATAAGCTAGTCGAATTGTAAAATATGAAAATTAGACGTTGAAATAGTTGAAATCATGCTTAATTACGAAAAAAACACTTGTCGTTGTTGCATACCGTTTCAACATTGAAGGTCTCCTCGAGCTTAATGCTGAAGCACCGATCTTCGTCCAGCTCAACGAACCTGTCGCACATACCTCGATCGTCGTGGCACCAGCTGCACTCCCCCGGGAGACTGTCGTCGTTCGAGTACGACATTTCCTACGTTCATAATTCAAAGATTAAACGTGTACATATTCTAGCACAAGTCATGCCAGAATTCACGAAAAAATTCGGCATGACCTTTGCTAAAAAAGGACATATCGAGCGCCTGAAATTTGCCGGAACGGAAATTAATCAACACTCCGGCAAAACATAGGCCACTCGGAGATGTAAACTGAACATGAACGACCACTTGGGCAACCACATATCCTATTTGAGCAACAACACAAGATATACAAGGATATTTGGCTGGTCTCACCTCGATGTCGGAGGGGGTCGGTGACTGGGACGACGGCGGGGATGTCGGAGGGTGTCGGTGACTGGGACGACGGCGGGGATGTCGGAGGGGGTCGGTGACGGGGACGACGGTGGTCACCTGAAACCGTATAAGTTATCGCTAATACATCCCGAATAATTGCTTAAACTAAAAAAATAACAACAAATATGACATGTTCAACTAGTTTTATTAATTCAACTAGTTCTTACTAAATATAAACTTACTATAAATAGAAAAAAACTAGTTCTTTCTAAAAATAAAGTAGTTCAACTAGTTATATTAATTATCTTACTAAAAATACATTAGTTCTATTAATTCAACTAGTTCAACTAGTTTATTAATTTACTTAGTAAACTAGTTCAACTACAACTAAAGTAGTTCAACTACAACTACTATTAATCATACTGCCCTAGTTAACTAGTACCATCACTACTAGTAATTAACATCTACTACTAAAAATCTAGTACTAATGTGAACCCTAAATTAACACCTACTACTACTAAAAATCTAGTACTAGCTATGAACCCTAAATTAACATCTACTACTACTAATTCTAGTACTAACTAGTGGCAAGGGGTGGGGGGCGACGGAGAGGTAGCTAGGGGCGGCGAGGGCGGGATCGGGATCGGGAGGCGGCGGTGCTGGGTGGGCTCGGGTGGCGGCGGTGAGGTCGAGGGCGGTGGGAGGAGGGCTGCCGGCGGCGGAGGGAGGAGGGGCGGCCGCAGGCGGAGGGAGGAGGGCGGCGGCGGAGGAGGAAGGGGCAGCCGCAGGCGGAGGGAGGATGTGCGAGGAGGAGGGAGGAGGGATGGAAGGAGGGGAGTACCTCGGCGGCGGACGGATGAAGGCGGCGGCGGCGGCGACGCACGACGACGGTTATCGGCACGCGGGCGAGAGTGAGAGTGTGAGTGAGAGAGAGGGTCGGTCGTGCGCGTGGGGATAAGGTAGGGATAGTTGTAGCGCGTTTGCCGAAACGCGCTACAGCTAATCTGAATAGTAGTAGCGCGGTTCATTATAGGGCGCTGCTGCTATAACTAGCGGGGGGCGAGGTCATGGTAATTAGAGCAGTGGCGCGTTTTGCGGAGGACGCGCTACTGCTATTTTCCTTTCAGCAGCGCGTTTTTCTATCACGCGCTACTGCTAAGTAGCAGTAGCGTTGTATTTTGAGCAGCGCTGCTGGTAAGTTTCTGTGTATAGGCTTTTCCCTAGTAGTGTACCCTTCATCCAGCAACCATCACTAAGTGTGACGAAAATCAGTTCAACCTCCATTGGAGAGGAAGAGAGAAAACCAAGAGAAAAAGGGAAAAGGGATGAAAATTGAAGGAAGAAGCAAAGTGAATCCCTCCACAAGGTTGTGATGGTCCAGATCTACTACCTTGTCTTCTTCAAGCCGCGGTTCCACCATATTTGGTGTGATTGTTCCAATCTCTAGCTCTTGAGCCCCAAATCATGTTGCGTTCATCCAAGATTCAGAAATCTTGATGTATAAGATCCTCTTGTGCTATCTAGAGAGAAACTTGTTGTATCCCACATTTGATAATAGTGGAAGAGTATTTGGGTGGCTTCGTTCCGTGGTTTTCCCCTCAAGTAGGGGGGGGGGGGTCATGTAAAATCGTGTGTCTCCGCGTTGATGCTTGTTGATGTCCAAAAAGTTACTCTTACCAGCAGACATCGTTTGAGGAGCGTCTTGTGTGCTGAGCAACTAATTCTACCTCCATATATGTTGTTGCATATGTTTCCTTCCGTTCTAAGCAACGATCTTTGAGTTAGTACATGAAGTGGTGATAATATTACTTTATTTCCGCTGCAATATTTAGTTCATCACAAGTGTGTTTGTGTGCTAATTCCCAACAATGCCGACCACAAGGAAGTGCACGGCCTGTGCCAGCAGGGGTAGCGCCACCACATCATGCACCGTCTCCAGCCTCAGCTCGTCCACCATCTTGACTTCTAGGCTTGTCGTCAAGGAGCGCACGGATCTCCTCTACATGGACGACGAACCCTGGGAGCCTGGTGACGATGGTGTCGTGGAGCCATGGCTCCACCGCAACTCGGCCCCGCCGCACCTAGAAGCGTCCCACCATCTATGGGCGTAACTTCTCTGTTGTGCCTCCTTTGACCGCCGCCACCATCT
>NC_041385.1:472587624-472651478 GCF_002162155.2 Triticum dicoccoides
GGGGCCTCACCCGCCTCCTTCCCCAAGTCCCCAAGTCGCGACCTCCTCTGCCTGCTGTTGTTCATACTCGTCCTGCTGTTGAAGCCTTCCATGCCGCTCACCATCACCCAAGAGCAGCCGCCACTCCGCCGTAGGACCTCTAGGTGCGCCACCCGCCAATCATTGGCCCCCTCCGCCCACACATGGCGCGCTCTCCGGGATCTGCGTGGGCCACGGGCTGCCGTCGAGGCACATCGTCGGGAATTGCAAGGCAACTCGGTTGGTCGCCAGGATTCAGACACGGAGGATAAGATGGGAGGGAGACGAGAGACGGTGCGGTGATAGTTGAAGGGGTAAGGGGGAAAGAGGAAGTCGGGTGCGTTCGTTCGCTTCGGCTCGCAACCGAACGATTCCAGAAGCTGCAGTGGAACTGGTCTTGCGCCAAGATTCGTGCTACCAAATCCGACGGTCAAAAAGGCGTTCGTTGAGAATATTTAAAATCTGAGGTGAGATTTTTATATTTCAAGAACTTTTATAATAGATCCATATCTTCTCGAGAGAGAAAAAAATGCACATGTGCTAGGCTGCCAGCCGGGAGCTGACCCTAGATAACGTCCTGCCGGAGAACTCGGCGCCCCCACCGAACTCCCCACGCGCAAAGCAGAGAGAGGAGAATCCTAAACCCCAGCGACGACCATGACTCCCCAAGCCCTCCTCCTCCTCCTCGCCGCCGCCGCCGCCGTCGCCGTCGCCGCCGCGGCCCCGCCGAACGGCGCGGCGAACGACCTCCTGCCCAAGTACGGCCTCCCCAGGGGCCTCATCCCGGACTCGGTCAGCTCCTACACCTTCGACGAGGCCACGGGCGACTTCGAGATCCACCTCGCGGGCACCTGCTACGTCCGCTTCGGCGACCACCTCGTCTACTACGAGAAGGCCCTCCGCGGCTGCCTCTCCAAGGGGCGGATCACCGGCCTCTCCGGCATCCAGGCCAAGAAGCTCTTCCTCTGGGTCTCCGTCTCCGGCATCGTCGCGCACCCCGAGGAGGGCACCCTCGAGTTCCAGGTCGGCTTCGTCTCCGAGGAGCTCTCCGCCTCGCTCTTCGACCGGGTGCCCGTCTGCGGCGCCAGCGCCGGCGCGCAGCTCCGCGGCGTCGCCGGGGTCATCCAGGAGCTCGGCCTGCTCCCCGTTGCAGAGGTATGGGATTGGGATTCCGTCACTTTTACCGTTCCGCTATTTCAATTAGGCGCCTCGTTTCGTTTCGCCGTGAATTACATAGCGGGTACAGACCTTGGAATCGGATCAGTATACTTGTTTGGTGCTTGATATCATGATATGTGCACTTCGAACCCCCAATAGCCAGTTTACTCTTAGCATTTAAGATGTTTCATTCTTAGCATTGCTAGAATTTAAGATGTTTCATTCTTAGCATTGCTTAGTTTTGTTCTGGATTATTTTAGGACGGCTGTGATTGGGGTGAGAACTTTTAGTCGTAGTGGCACACATAAAATTTGGTGGTGTGGGGGCATGCCTTATTGTTTTGTTTTGATGATTGAGTGAAGCTGGTGTCAACCTCCTCTAATCAGTGATCACCAGGTGATTAAAATATGTCAAGGATTGTTAGCGTGTCTGAACAGTTTATGTTCTTTGATTCTTTCCATATGATACTTCACCTACTGCCACCACACCCAACAACTAATCTAGCAGCATGTCAACTTAGCTCACATCACTTCGTGCCACAACGTAACACCCGACCTGCATCGTAAGTTCCTAACCCGAAGTCATGTCAAGATTAAAGGAGAGGGAACACCTTTCTTGGTTGGTGTTCAGGACTATAGTTGCCCTTGGCAGCAGCAATTTTGAAAGGGTTCATTTGTTAAGTAATGGTAGCAGAGGGAAGAGGGAACCTCTTTCTTTACTTAATCCCGTTTGTAAAAAAGAAAACCTTATTTGTCCTTATTATGCACCACCAGAAGTACCCTGGTGTTGATATGTACCACTAAAAGACACTGGATTGCCTTAATAACACCAACAGTTTGCAATCCTTTTAAACGTGCCATTCTATAGTAGTCTGTTAATGGACTATCTATTTTTTTGTTTTTGTTGAAAAGGCTGGACTATCTGATTTCCCTCTGCAGAACAGAGGAAAAAAGATCCTCTGTATTTTATTTCCCTTCTCTCTCCCATTCTTTTCTTTGTCCTGATCCTGTTTCTGCTCTCTACCATATCTACCCTTGAAACCACCACCATTGACCTGAGATGACACTGCAGCCATAAAACCTGCATTGTGAATCTCTAATCTTGCGCGTCTCTCGTGGCCCAACTCAGTATTGTCCGCTGGAGACCCTATTAGGCAGTGAGTCAACAACATCCACTGTTGGTGACCATCAATAGCATCATTAGTGACCGTCTGGCAGCATGCGTTGGATGCATTTCTTTCCTTATCCCTGGCAAATTGTGATGTTTGTCCCAGTCTTGTGTCTAATATCGGTTGTAGTCCAGTAACTGTGTCCTGTGCAGGGTGATGCTTGATGGCCTAATTCTTGAGTATTGACACTATGCACTTAATTCACACAAAAAATGGTGATACAATAAAATCAAATCTTCCATGCAAGTCTGACCAAACAACACTTTCGTTCACTACACCAACTGCCCTTGCACCTACAAGTGGCACGCCCCATCTTTTGCAACACTGCAAGTCTCAAGAGTCAAGAGGCATGAGCTAAAGGGTTAAGGTGTGTGGGAGGGAGGGTCAGCATGAAGAGCATGTGCAACATGGATCATAACGTCATAAGGGAGAAGAGGCTTGGCAGATGATTGGGAATCCTGAGGAGGCACGTCGAGATGCATGAGGTGGTCAATGAGGCTTCCAGGGAGTTTTGCACAGAGAAGCAGAGAAGCAGTGCATCGTTCCTTTGTGGCAAGGAGGTGATGCAAACTAGCAAGTGGCAGTCCCACTTGCAAAAATGTACCCGCATCGCAATATCATATGCCTGTGAATCTGTGATCCTGCGCACTGCTCAAGGGTGAAAGAAGAGGGAACATTGTAGCGAGGACCTTTTAGAGGTCTTCCTGTGGTACACCAATACTAAGAATTTCATCTTCTGTGAACTTGTTAAACTGAATTACATCTTAGATCTCCATGGTATCCGTTATCCTTTACATACACCCTCTATCTACCTGGTACGCTAGGATTGGGCATATCATATCAGAAGGCACCTACACGAGCCAGATCTTTTGAATACTTCTTATCCTGTGTGGTGACCTTACCGACCTATATTTTAGATGTGATTATATTTTTAGAACTTTAATTAGAGAATATTTAGGAAGCCCAAAAATTAGTTCACTACTTCTATATCAGATGGAGTTGAACTACCAGTGGAACATAGTTATTAAATTATTATCATTATCATTTTAGTAATGATTATTGCTATGCTCTGTTATCTTTTTTTGTTGGATCCCAGCATGACAAATGACTAGACATTTTTACCAGAAATTGCTGATTTCATGGTTGTGTACCACAGCATTAAAAAGAAAAGTTTTATTAGAAGGAACCATGGCCCACTATATTTGCTAATTCTCTGAGGGCCTATATAAGCTAAATCATGTGAGCAAGTGGCTAAATAAGATTACAACTTCTGTCATGACCCACATGCCAATAACTTGAGAACACTTTCATGTTATTGTAAGTGATAGCTTAACATTCTCTTGAAATGTCTGATTTTGAAACAGAATATGGCGCATACTGCATGGCTCAATTGTAGCCTTTTAGGGAATTAGCCTTGTAACATCCCATCGAAATGCTAATCTATCAGTACTACGTTAAATACATACATATGGCTGAAACAAGTGTTCATTTGTTTTGGACGTGCCGACTCTTCCATGGACTCTTGCATTTATTGAGTGCCAACAAGACATCACGCAACACGCGTCGTGAGGTAGAATATGTACTCCCTCCGTTCGGAATTACTTGTCGCAGAAATGGATGTATCTAGACGTATTTTAGTTCTAGATACATCCATTTCCGAGACAAGTAATTCCGAACGGAGGGAGTAGGATGGAGGAGTGATCAAAGTAGGATGGAGGAGTGATCAATGCATTCACCTCGTCGTAAAAGTCACCATCTGTCAACATATATATCGTTTGGGTACACCGATATTCACCTGGTTGGTCTCATCCTCGAGGATCCAAACTTGAAACCAGCGGTTCTACCTCATATGTCAAACTCTACTCAGTAGTACGTATCTGACGGTCTTTTTTTTTTCTTGTTACCTTTGCAGGCTTGAGCTTGGAGGAGCCGGCCGTTCGTTCCACTTGCAGCAAATTCTCCTTGGATCCTATTGTGGGGTTGTTTGTTACACGAGTAATGATGATAATAAGATATCCGGAGCCTTTTTTAGCTCACGGAGAAAGGCTTCGTGGACCATGGTGGTGTACTGTTGGCAAAGTGTATGTGGTCTGCTGTCTCTCCTTAGTGAACACGGATTCTGTGTAGAATTGTACATCTGTTTTGCTGCAACTGGGACCTGTGTAAAATGTATGTAGTTCATGTCTTCGTTTCTTAGCACTACTTCAGAAGAAGAAAAAATACCTCCTATGGAAAGTCTGGTGCTGCATTTGTAAGTTTATAAGCTTTGGGGCGTGCTACGCGGCCGCCGGCTGATCTTTATAAAAAAGATCGGCCGGACCGCGAGCAGTTAGATTTCACCTATTAAGCGCAAATGCCAAATGGAAACCAAGCTTCATGGAGGCCTTTATTTTAGATCTTTAAAATTCAAACTTTTCAGTTTTAAAAAAATCTGAAAATAAATACACATATACTTAGATATATAATGTACATGTGTGCAAATTTTCAGGTCGAAATACATTATAATGTGAGCTGCACAAAAAGACAAATATGGGGCTTTTTAGCATATGTACTGTTCATCTCTAAAGTGCATGATTTTTTTTGTCCAGCTCGCAGTTTAAGGTATTTCATCCTGAAATTTTTCACACATACACTTTACATCCTTCCATACATGTGTATTTATTTTCAGATTTTTTTAAAACTTAAATTTATGAATTTTGAATTTTTAAAAAATAAAGAGCTTCATGAAGCTCGGTTCGGTGCCCTACTCCCTATTAAGTGGCTATAGCTGGCCAAAAGGGCTGTACTAAATGGGCTGGCCCGGTAGCACACAGGAACGGCATGGCCCAGGCACGGCATGATCCAGGTACAACACGACCCGGGCTAAACGGGCCAGGCACGCGGCACACCACGGGCCATGCCTGGGCCTGGAGGCTGAGCACGTGGGCCGGCATGGCACAACACATTTATTTATTTGTTTATTTTAGATTTTTTTACATATGTGTTCAAAAATACAGCCCAATATGCCTAAATAACAGCCCAACAGGCTGAAAATATGCAGCCCAACCGTGCTAAACATGCCATGGGCCGGCCCGTTTATTAGCTGGGTCATGCCTAGGCTGGAGGACACATCACGTGGGCCTGCACGGCATAGCCTGGCTATTAATCGTGCCATGGTGGGCCGTGCCGTGCCAGGCCCGATTAGGGTGGGCCGGGCCGTGCTGTGTCGGGTCGGCACGTTTGGCCAGGTTTGTAAGTGGCCTAGCGTAACCGTTCACCGTTGCAACACATGCTTTATTTCAAAAATTTCGTACAACAAGCATCTTATTGCAGAACCTTTTTGTGACAAATGTCTTGTTGCGAACTTTTTTTTTTACAACAGAAGTCTTGTTGCAATTTTTTTAAAGAATTTTTTTCAACAGCCGTCTTCTTGCAGACTTTTTTTGCAACAGATTACCTGTTGCAAAATTATTTCTAAAAACAAGGTTGCATCGCATCACAGTAGTCGTTTACCTCCAAGATTTGCAACAAGACCGCTATTGTTGAGACATGTGCCTGCACTTGACTTCGCGCTGAGGACGTGTGGCAGGCAACAAAGGCGGCGGACGGACCATGATTATCAGCCGAATCATTTTACTTAAGCTTTTCTTTATTTTCATTTTTTCTGAGATTCTTCTTTTAGGGGTAGAAACCTTTTTTACAAAAACTTTAGGCAAACCTCTATTTCATATTTGGGAAGAGTTTTTCATTTTTTGTTATGGTTTTTCTGGAACGATTCTTCTTTGGGTTTTTTTCGTTTTCTCTTATTATTTTTCGTTTTGTTATTACTTGTTTTCTTTTTTCCTTTATTTTTTTATTTTTAAAATACATGGACATTTTCAAATAATTTGTGAACTTTCCCCAATTTATGAACCTTTTCCATACTTTGATTTTTTTTTCAAATTTAGGATTTTTTTTGCGATGATCAATTTTTTTTATCTTTTGCGATGATCAACTAGAAAAAAACTCAGCGATGAAACAGTAGATGGGTCGGCCTAGGAGGGGCGCGTGAGCGCCAGAACGGGCGCTACAAGCGCTGCATAGGTGCTCTCGTGGCATTAACCTCCTCGTATGTGCAGCTTATTTCTGCAAGCAAACAATACTTGCGACACATAAGGGAGCCCAACTAGGCCAGCATATTGGACATGTACAATGATTGATAAGATAGTCTTATCTTAAGTCTTGCATGTTGTTTAGAGATGACAAAAAAAGATGTCTACAATGGATCATCCGTTAGTCTTATCTTCAATAACTAGTATTCCTAAAAATATGGTGAGACGTATTATGCTAAGAGATCATTTCTTGTCTTCTCTTAAATAAGGGAAGACAACTCTTTTTTATGAGTTCTCTCTCCCCCACCTCATCATTTATCCTACATGGCAGTCCTAAAACAGTATTGTAGTGCAAGATTGTAGCACTTGCGGACATTTGTTTAAAGCAGGGACAGTTTTTAAATTTGTGAACTTTTGAAAAAAAAACGAAAAAAATAGGAAAAAATAGAAGAAACAAGAGAACAACCGGGCAAAAGAAAATCGGTTTAGGAACCTTCTAAAAGCCCAATACTGATAAAAAACCCCGGGTGGACCCTTATAGAATGTTTCCAAAATGTATCTTCGAGGTGCTAAATAAGTTGGCCCAGTTTGATCGCTCGCTTGGTTGCTATGTGTGAAATGACAACAAGACGTCACCACGAGCCTCACACAACCTTCCATATTTGATGCACACTAGTGGTTGGGGTGTCACATCCTGTGGCACCGCTTGAAAGAAAGTTGTGTGTTTTCATTTTAAAAAAGTACATAGAGTCCTCGCCTCCACAAAAAAAAACATCGCAGAAAAAAAATGCTTACCTTCATCTAGAAAGAAGTAAAAAAGAAATAAAATTACCACCACAGCCTACCAGCGAGCGCTACTTTACATAACCTTCCATTTAAATATACCAGAGGTCCTCACCTCCATCTAAAAAGAAAAAATACATTTAAAAAATAATGCTGACCTTCATCTAAAAAAAATCAAAAAAATTTCTCACCGCGGCCAACCAGCTTGTGCCACGTGGCATAGCTGGTTGGCCATCCTTCACGCGCCACTTAATGAGTTTAATTTCATCAAATTGTCGTACAAACGCACCTGGAAGTGCTACGATGGGTCGGCCCAATTAGTTTATTTTTATATATTCTTTCAAAAGTGTTCTAAAATTAAAAGATAGTTCATGTTTCTGAACAATATTAGATTTTTTCCTAAATGTTCACAAGTTCTAAAAAAGTGGATATTTGAGAAAAGCAAGAAAACATTAAAAAAGAAAACCATGCCAAATTTTCAGAAAAATCTAACAATTTTTTTTATAAAATGTTCAACTCCTGTAATTTTTTTGAATTTCCTTAGAAAATATTCCTGTTTCTTTGGAAAAGTAACCAAAAACTAGAGAGAGAGAACAAAAGAAGTTAAAAAAAATGAGAAGTCACAATGGACCGAGATGGCTTGTGTGCGTCGGGAGAATATGCACCCACTCGTGTGGTGCTACTAGTGCACTCGACGTAAAAAAATGTGGAATAATTTTGCACGCACACAAACCGCGCTACTAGTGCACTCGACGTCAAAAAATGTGGAATAATTTTGCACGCACACAAAACGCATATTCGCTAAAATTTCATCCACAACTTTGGACCTACAACTCTAAAAAGAAAGTAAAATCATGATAAAAATAGTACTCATTTTAGATTGGGCCATAAACTTGGCCAATCAGGTGCACCGGTAGGACGATGTTGATTACAGATTTTGCCTTGCGTCACATTATCGTGGTGATCAATTCCTTTCGTGGATCGGTTGAAATAACCAATTTTGTATTCGCCAAAAAAGAAGAAGAAGAAGAAATAACCGATTTTGGTGTATTAATCCAAGATAGGTAATTTTCCTCAAGGTCATAAAGATCTGTCATCAAGCGTGGACTTCTGACTCTAAGTGGAAAGTCTTTCTTATGTACCTCTTCCATCCAAAACCGTTTTTCCGCATTTTTTTCCTGCCAAGTTACTTAAATCTATATCGGAGCTAACAAGGTTGGTTGGGCACAACGATACGTTCCATGTGTGCATTACAAAGCAACTGGGAAGTCCAGTATATTCTTTAGTCCCAGTACAAAGGTGGAAGACAAGGCGTAAATTTGCACAATTCTGAATATTATGACTGAAGCACTCAATGATATGGGTCTGCCTGCAAATGTAGGTATGGATAAAAGTGATTGTTTCCAATTCCCGATTGATAGAATTATCATGAAAATAAGTGGATGGAAAGAAAAATTATTATCCACTGGAGGAAAGGAAATTTCGCTCAAATATATTGTACAAGCTATCCCAGCTTATGCCATGTTTGTCTTTAAAATTCCTAAAAAAAATTGTACAGGAATCATAGACGCGATGTTGCATGGTGGGGTGACGAGGACAATAAAAAGAGAATGCATTGGATGGGTTGGTTGTAGATGTGTGTACCAAAAAACTAAAGAGACGTGGATTTTAGATATATGCATTGTTTCAATCTAGCTTTGTTAGCCAAACATGTATGACACCTCATTGATAACCCCGAGTCCTTATGTCCGTCTATCTTAAGATCTAAATATTTTCGGGATGGGGACTTAGGCCCCGTTCGGAAGTCTGCTGGCTTCCCAAGCTTAGCTAGCTTCCAGAGAAGCCAGTGCTAGCTAGCTTCCCACAGGAGCCAGGGTCGTTCGGTGACGTGTAGAGGAAAAAACATTTCGGTCGTGGTCGGGCCCACCAAGCTGGGCTTTGAGCGAAGAGGAAAAAATGTTTCATCTGGTACTTCGGGATGGCATTGAGATGTAATTATGAGGAACTTCTACTTCTGCTTTTAGTGAAGCTGGGCTTTGGCTGCTCCTCGAAATTGCACTGCGACTTCTTTTTCTCCGCGAAGCCCACTTCTCGGAGCAGAAGCGTTCGGCTGGCTTCACGTATCGATTTCAGGAAGCTGGCTCATGGAGATCCCCCCGGACGGGCCCTTAATGAACGCAAATCTAAGAAAGGGATCCTCCTTTACTTGGCAAAGTATTATATCGGGAGTAAAATCGCTAAAAAGTGGTTATATTTGGCGGGTTGGAAATGGAGAAAATAATGATATTTTGAGAGATGCATGGACCCCGAATTGTGCGAATAGGAGGGTCATTACGCCGAGAAGGGGGCACCTTCTATCAAAGGTCTATGATCTTATTAATCCAGTCACGAGTTTTTGGGATGAAGATTTGGTGAAACAAACGTTGAAAGGATCGATATGGTTGACTAGAGGGGGGGTGAATAGGCAACTAACAATTTTTAGACTTTTCTTTAACAATTTAAATCTTGCAACAAAATAGGTTGTCTAGATGTGCAACTACGTGAACAACCTATATGATGCAAAGACAACTAGTACACAAGCAAGCAATAGATACAACACAAGTAAGCTTGCAAAAGTAAAGGTACGAGATAACCAAGAGTGGAGCCGGTGGAGACGAGGATGTGTTACCGAAGTTCCTTCCTTTTAAGGGGAAGTACGTCTCCGTTAGAGCGGTGTGGAGGCACAATGCTCCCCAAGAAGCCACTAGGGCCACCGTAATCTCCTCACGCCCTCACACAATGCGAGATGCCGTGATTCCACTATTGGTGCCCTTGAAGACGACGACCGAACCTTTACAAACAAGATTGGGGCTATCTCCACAACACCTGGAGGCTCCCAACAACACCACAAAGCTTCACCACAATGGAGTACGGCTTAGAGGTGACCTCAACCGTCTAGGATGCTCAACACCCAAGAGTAACAAGATCCGCTAGGGATAAGTGAGGGGAATCAAATTTCTCTTGGTGGAAGTGTAGATCCGGGCCTTCTCAACCAATCCCGAGCAAATCAACAAGTTTGATTGGCTAGGGAGAGAGATCGGGCGAAAATGGAGCTTGGAGCAACAATGGAGCTTTGGGGAAAGAGATAGGTCAACTTTGGGGAAGAAGACACCTATATATAGTGGGGGAACCAATCCAACCGTTACCCCACTGAACAGCCACGCACAGAGCAGTACTACCTCTTGGGCAGGGCGGTACTACCGCTCTTACCCAGCGGTACAGCCGCGCTAACAAGGAGGTCAGGGTCCGACCCCAGAGCGGTACTACCGCGGGAGAAGGCGCGGTACTACCACGGGAGAAGGCGCGGTACTACCGCTAGGAGCGGTACTACCGCCACTACTACCGCACTTAGTACCGTAAAACCCGACACGAAAAACATCGGTCTCGAATCGAGGCGGTAGTAGCCCGGAACCACTGCGGTACTACGGCCGAAGAACACAAGCGGTACTACCGCTTGAGTGCTTCGGCGGTACTACCGCTGAGGACCGCGGTACTACCGCTGGGGCAGGACAAGGCAGACCCAGGGGAAAAGGAAGCTCCAAAGAAGCGGAAGGAAAGCGTCGGGTGTGATAAGGATGTGTACGTGTTGATTCCACCCTAGCCTTACCAAAGCGGATCCCCTCTTGATAGTACGGTGCTGTTGGGGAACGTTGCATAAAATAAAAATTTTCTACGTTCACCAAGATCAATCTATGAGTTCATCTAGCAACGAGAGAGAGAGATGCATCTACATACCCTTGTAGATCGCATGCGGAAGTGTTCAAGAGAACGGGGTTGAGGGAGTCGTTCTCGTCGTGATCCTATCACCGGAGATCCTAGCACCGAACGGACGGCACCTCCGCGTTCAACACACGTACGGTCAGCGTGACGTCTCCTCCGTCTTGATCTAGCAAGGGGAAAGGAGAGGTTGATGAAGATCCAGCAGCACGACGGCGTGGTGGTGGATGCAGCAGGGCTCCGGCAGGGCTTCGCCAAGCAACTGCGGGAGGAGGAAGAGGTGTAGCAGGGGGAGGGAGGCGCCAAGACTCAGGGTGCGGCTGCCCTCCCTCCCCCTCCTTTATATAGGCCCCCTGCGGGGGCACCGGCCCTGGAGATGGGAATCTCCCAAGGGGGTGGCGGCCAGGGGGGGTGGAGTGCCCCCCAAGGCAAGTGGTGCGCCCCCACCCTAGGGTTTCCAACCCTAGGCGCAGGAGGGCCCAAGGGGGGGGCGCACCAGCCCACTAGGGGCTGGTTCCCCTCCCACTTCAGCCCACGGGGCCCTCCGAGATAGGTGGCCCCACCCGGTGGACCCCCGGGACCCTTCCGGTGGTCCCGGTACAATACCGGGTGACCCCAAAACTTTCCCGATGGCCAAAACTGCACTTCCTATATATAATACTTTACCTCCGGACCATTCCGGAACTCCTCGTTACGTCCAGGATCTCATCCGGGACTCCAAACAACTTTCGGTTCGCTGCATACTCATATTCATACAACCCTGGCGTCATCGAACCTTAAGTGTGTAGACCCTACGGGTTCGGGAGACATGTAGACATGACCGAGACGGCTCTCCGGTCAATAACCAACAGCGGGATCTGCATACCCATGTTGGCTCCCACATACTCCTCGATGATCTCATCAGATGAACCACGATGTCGAGGATTCAAGCAACCCCGTATACTATTCCCTTTGTCGATCGGTATGTTACTTGCCCGAGATTCGATCGTCGGTATCCCAATACCTTGTTCAATCTCGTTACCGGCAAGTCACTTTACTCGTACCGTAATGCATGATCCCGTGACCAGACACTTGGTCACTTTGAGCTCATTATGATGATGCACTACCGAGTGGGCCCAGTGATACCTCTCCGTAACACGGAGTGACAAATCCCAGTCTTGATCCGTGTCAACCCAATAGACACTTTCGGAGATACTCGTAGCATACCTTTATAGTCACCCAGTTACGTTGCGACGTTTGGTACACCCAAAGCACTCCTACGGTATCCGGGAGTTACACGATCTCTTGGTCTAAGGAAGAGATACTTGAGATTGAAAAGCTCTAGCAAAACAAACTATACAATCTTGTGCTATGCTTAGGATTGGGTCTTGTCCATCACATCATTCTCCTAATGATGCGATCCCGTCATCAACGACATCTAATGTCCATAGTCAGGAAACCATGACTATCTGTTGATCAACGAGCTAGTCAACTAGAGGCTCACTAGGGACATGTTGTGGTCTAAGTATTCACACGTGTATTATGATTTCCAGATAATACAATTATAGCATGAATAAAAGACAACTATCATGAACAAAGAAATATAATAATAATCCTTTTATTATTGCCTCTAGGGCATATTTCCAACAGTCTCCCACTTGCACTAGAGTCAATAATCTAGTTACATTGTGATGTATCGAACACCCATAGAGTTCTGGTGTTGATCATGTTTTGCTCGCGGAAGAGGTTTAGTCAACGGATCTACGACATTCAGATCTGTATGTACTTTGCAAATATCTATGTCTCCATCTTAAACATTTTCATGGATGGAGTTGAAACGACGCTTGATGTGCCTGGTCTTCTTGTGAAACCTGGGCTCCTTGGCAAGGGCAATAGCTCCAGTGTTGTCACAGAAGAGAGTGATCGGCCCCGACGCATTGGGTATGACTCCTAGGTCGGTGATGAACTCCTTCATCCATATCGCTTCATGCGCTGCCTCCGAGGCTGCCATGTACTCCGCTTCACATGTAGATCCCGCCATGACGCTCTGCTTGCAACTGCACCAGCTTACTGCTCCACGATTCAACATATACACGTATCCGGTTTGTGACTTAGAGTCATCCAGATCTGTGTCGAAGTTAGCATCGACGTAACCCTTTACGACGAGCTCTTCGTCACCTCCATAAACGAGAAACATGTCCTTTGTCCTTTTCATGTACTTAAGGATATTCTTGACCGCTGTCCAGTGTTCCTTGCCGAGATTACTTTGGTACCTTCCTACCAAACTTACGGCAAGGTTTACATCAGGTCTGGTACACAGCATGGCATACATAATAGATCCTATTGCTGAGGCATAGGGGATGACACTCATCCCTTCTTTATCTTCTGCCGTGGTCGGGCATTGAGCCGAGCTCAATCTCACACCTTGCAATACAGGCAAGAACCCTTTCTTGGACTGATCCATATTGAACTTCTTCAATATTTTATCAAGGTATGTGCTTCGTGAAAGACCTATGAGGCGTCTCGATCTATCCCTATAGATCTTGATGCCTAATATGTAAGCAGCTTCTCCAAGGTCCTTCATTGAAAAACACTTATTCAAGTAGGCCTTAATGCTGTCCAAAAGTTCTATATCATTTCCCATCAACAGTATGTCATCTACATATAATATGAGAAATGCTACAGAGCTCCCACTCACTTTCTTGTAAACGCAGGCTTCTCCATAAGTCTGCATAAACCCAAACGCTTTGATCATCTCATCAAAGCGAATGTTCCAACTCCGAGATGCTTGCACCAGCCCATAAATGGATCGCTGGAGCTTGCATACTTTGTTAGCATTCTTAGGATCGACAAAACCTTCCGGCTGCATCATATACATCTCTTCCTTAAGGTAACCGTTAAGGAATGCCGTTTTGACGTCCATCTGCCATATCTCATAATCATAGTATTCGGCAATTGCTAACATGATTCAGACGGACTTAAGCTTCGCTATGGGAGAGAAAGTCTCATCGTAGTCAACCCCTTGAACTTGCCGATAACCCTTAGCGACAAGTCGAGCTTTATAGATGGTAATATTACCATCCGCGTTCGTCTTCTTCTTAAAGATCCATTTGTTTTCTATCGCTCGCCGATCATCGGGCAAGTCAGTCAAAGTCCATACTTTGTTTTCATACATGGATTCTATCTCGGACTGCATGGCTTCTAGCCATTTGTTGGAATCTGGGCCCGCCATCGCTTCTTCATAGTTCGAAGGTTCACCGTTGTCTAACAACATGATTTCCAGGACAGGGTTGCCATAGCACTCTGGTGTGGAATGTGTCCTTGTGGACCTACGAAGTTCAGTAGCAACTTGATCTGAAGTACCTTGATCATCATCATTAATTTCCTCTCCAATCGGTGTAGGCACCACAGGAACATTTTCCTGAGCTGCACTACTTTCCGGTTCAAGAGGCAGTACTTCATCGAGTTCTACTTTCCTCCCACTTACTCCTTTCGAGAGAAACTCTTTTTCCAGAAAGGATCCGTTCTTGGCAACAAAGATCTTGCCTTCGGATCTAAGGTAGAAGGTACACCCAATGGTTTCCTTAGGGTATCCTATGAAGACGCATTTTTCCGACTTGGGTTCGAGCTTTTTAGGTTGAAGTTTCTTGACATAAGCATCGCATCCCCAAACTTTTAGAAACGACAGCTTAGGTTTCTTCCCAAACCATAATTCATACGGTGTCGTCTCAATGGATTTAGACGGTGCCCTATTTAAAGTGAGTGTAGCTGTCTCTAGAGCGTATCCCCAAAATGATAGCGGTAAATCGGTAAGAGACATCATAGACCGCACCATATCCAATAGAGTGCGATTACGACGTTCGGACACACCGTTACGCTGAGGTGTTCCAGGCGGCATGAGTTGTGAAACGATTCCATATTTCCTTAAGTGTGTACCAAATTCGTGACTTAAATATTCTCCTCCATGATCTGATTGTAAGAACTTTATCTTTCGGTCACGTTGATTCTCTACTTCATTCTGAAATTCCTTGAACTTTTCAAAGGTCTCAGACTTGTGTTTCATCAAGTAGACATACCCATATCTACTTAAGTCATCAGTGAGAGTGAGAACATAATGATATCCTCCGCGAGCCTCAACGCTCATTGGACCACACACATCAGTATGTATGATTTTCAATAAGTTGGTTGCTCGCTCCATTGTTCCGGAGAATGGAGTCTCGGTCATTTTGCCCATGAGGCATGGTTCGCATGTGTCAAATGATTCATAATTGAGAGACTCTAAAAGTCCATCAGCATGGAGCTTCTTCATGCGCTTGACACCAATGTGACCAAGGCGGCAGTGCCACAAGTATGTGGGACTATCGTTATCAACTTTACATCTTTTGGTATTCACACTATGAATATGTGTAACATTACGTTCGAGATTCATTAAGAATAAACCATTGACCATCGGGGCATGACCATAAAACATATCTCTCATATAAATAGAACAACCATTATTCTCGGATTTAAATGAGTAGCCATCTCGTATTAAACGAGATCCAGATACAATGTTCATGCTCAAACTTGGCACTAAATAACAATTATTGAGGTTCATAACTAATCCCGTGGGTAAATGTAGAGGTAGCGTGCCGACGGGGATCACATCGACCTTGGAACCATTCCCGACGCGCATCATCACCTCGTCCTTCGCCAGTCTCCTTTATTCCGCAGCTCCTGCTGTGAGTTACAAATATGAGCAACGTCACCGGTATCAAATACCCAGGAGTTACTACGAGTATTGGTAAGGTACACATCAATTACATGTATATCACATATACCTTTAGTGTTGCCGGCCTTCTTGTCCGCTAAGTATTTGGGGCAGTTCCGCTTCCAGTGACCCTTCCCTTTGCAATAAAAGCACTCAGTCTCAGGCTTGGGTCCATTCTTTGACTTCTTTCCGGCAACTGGCTTACCGGGCGTGGCAACATCTTTGCCGTCCTTCTTGAAGTTCTTCTTACCCTTGCCCTTCTTGAACTTAGTGGTCTTATTGACCATCAACACTTGATGTTCTTTTTTGATTTCAACCTCTGCTGACTTCAGCATTGAAAATACTTCAGGAATGGTCTTCACCATACCCTGCATATTGTAGTTCATCACAAAGCTCTTGTAGCTCGGTGGGAGCGACTGAAGGATTCTGTCAATGACCGCCTCGTCCGGTAGGTTGATCTCCAGCTGGGATAGGCGATTGTGCAACCCAGACATTTTGAGTATGTGCTCACTGACAGAACTGTTTTCCTCCATCTTACAACTATAGAATTTGTCGGAGACTTCATATCTCTCGACCCGGGCATAAGCTTGAAAAACCATTTTCAGCTCCTCGAACATCTCATATGCTCCGTGTTGCTCAAAACGCTTTTGGAGCCCGGTTCTAAGCTGTAAAGCATGCCGCACTGAACGAGGGAGTAATCATCAGCACATGACTGCCAAGCGTTCATAACGTCTTGGTTCTCTGGGATGGGTGCTTCACCTAGCGGTCCTTCTAGGACATATGCTTTCTTGGCAGCTATGAGGATGATCCTCAGGTTCCGGACCCAGTCCGAATAGATGCTGCCATCATCTTTCAGCTTGGTTTTCTCTAGGAACGCGTTGAAGTTCATGTTGACATGAGCGTTGGCCATTTGATCTACAAGACATATTTTGCAAAGATTTTAGACTAAGTTCATGATAATTAAGTTCATCTAATCAAATTATTTAATGAACTCCCACTCAGATTTGACATCCCTCTAGTCATCTAAGTGTAACACGGTCCGAATCGACTAGGCCGTGTCCGATCATCACGTGAGACGGACTAGTCATCATCGGTGAACATCTCCATGTTGATCGTATCTTCCATACGACTCATGTTCGACCTTTCGGTCTCTGTGTGCCGAGGCCATGTCTGTACATGCTAGGCTTGTCAAGTTAACCCTAAGTGTTTTTGCATGTGTAAAACTGTCTTACACCCGTTGTATGTGAACGTAAGAATCTATCACACCCGATCATCACGTGGTGCTTCGAAACGACGAACTTTAGCAACGACACACAGTTAGGGGGAACACCTTCTTGAAATTATTATGAGGGATCATCTTATTTACTACCGCCGTTCTAAGTAAACAAGATGCATAAACATAATAAACATCACATGCAATTATATATAGTAGTGACATGATATGGCCAATATCATATAGCTCCTTTGATCTCCATCTTCGGGGCTCCATGATCATCTTCGTCACCGGCATGACACCATGATCTCCATCATCATGATCTCCATCATCGTGCCTCCATGAAGTTGCTCGCCAACTATTACTTCTACTACTATAGCTAACGGTTTAGCAATAAAGTAAAGTAATTACATGGCGTTAAATCATTGACACGCAGGTCATACAATAATTAAGACAACTCCTATGGCTCCTGCCGGTTGTCATACTCATCGACATGCAATTCGTGATTCCTATTACAAGAACATGATCTCATACATCACAATATATCATTCATCATTCATCACAACTTCTGGCCATATCACATCACATGACAATTCCTGCAAAAACAAGTTAGACGTCCTCTAATTGTTGTTGCATCTTTTACGTGGCTGCAATTGGGTTCTAGCAAGAACGTTTTCTTACCTACGAATAACCACAACGTGATTTTGTCAACTTCTATTTACCCTTCGTAAGGACCCTTTTCATCGAATCCGCTCCAACTAAAGTAGGAGAGACAGACACCCGCTAGCCACCTTATGCAACTAGTGCATGAAGTCGGTGGAACCTGTCTCACGTAAGCGTACGTGTAAGGTCGGTCCGGGCCGCTTCATCCCACAATACCGCTGAAGCAAGATAAGACTAGTAGTGGCAAGCAAGTTGACAAGATCTACGCCCACAGCAGATTTGTGTTCTACTCGTGCAATAGAAAACTACGCATAGACCTAGCTCATGATGCCACTGTTGGGGAACGTTGCATAAAATAAAAATTTTCTACGTTCACCAAGATCAATCTATGAGTTCATCTAGCAATGAGAGAGAGATGCATCTACATACCCTTGTAGATCGCGTGCGGAAGCGTTCAAGAGAACAGGGTCGAGGGAGTCGTTCTCGTCGTGATCCTATCACCGGAGATCCTAGCGCCGAACGGACGGCACCTCCGCGTTCAACACACGTACGGTCAGCGTGACGTCTCCTCCGTCTTGATCCAGCAAGGGGAAAGGAGAGGTTGATGAAGATCCAGCAGCACGACGGCGTGGTGGTGGATGCAGCAGGGCTCCGGCAGGGCTTCGCCAAGCAACTGCGGGAGGAGGAAGAGGTGTAGCAGGGGGAGGGAGGCGCCAAGACTCAGGGTGCGGCTGCCCTCCCTCCCCCCTCCTTTATATAGGCCCCCTGGGGGGGTGCCGGCCCTGGAGATGGGAATCTCCCAAGGGGGCGGCGGCCAGGGGGGTGGAGTGCCCCCCAAGGCAAGTGGTGTGCCCCCCGCCCTAGGGTTTCCAACCCTAGGCGCAGGGGGGCCCAAGGGGGGGACGCACCAGCCCACTAGGGGCTGGTTCCCCTCCCACTTCAGCCCATGGGGCCCTCCGGGATAGGTGGCCCCACCCGGTGGACCCCTGGGACCCTTCCGGTGGTCCCGGTACAATACCGGGTGACCCCGAAACTTTCCAGATGGCCAAAATTGCACTTCCTATATATAATTCTTTACCTCCGGACCATTCCGGAACTCCTCGTGACGTCCGGGATCTCATCCGGGACTCCGAACAACTTTCGGTTTGCTGCATACTCATATTCATACAACCCTAGCGTCACTGAACCTTAAGTGTGTAGACCCTACGGGTTCGGGAGACATGTAGACATGACCGAGACGGCTCTCCGGTCAATAACCAACAGCGGGATCTGGATACCCATGTTGGCTCCCACATACTCCTCGATGATCTCATCGGATGAACCACGATGTCGAGGATTCAAGCAACCCCGTATACTATTCCCTTTGTTGATCGGTATGTTACTTGCCCGAGATTCGACCGTCGGTATCCCAATACCTCGTTCAATCTCGTTACCGGCAAGTCACTTTACTTGTACCGTAATGCATGATGCCGTGACCAGACACTTGGTCACTTTGAGCTCATTATGATGATGCACTACCGAGTGGGCCCAGTGTGTTGGAAATATGCCCTAGAGGCAATAATAAAAGCATTATTATTATATTTCCTTGTTCATGATAATTGTCTTTATTCATGCTATAATTGTGTTATCCGGAAATCATAATACATGTGTGAATAACAGACACCGACATGTCCCTAGTGAGCCTCTAGTTGACTAGCTCGTTGATCAACAGATAGTCATGGTTTCCTAACTATGGACACTGGATGTCATTGATAACGAGATCACATCATTGGGAGAATGATGTGATGGACAAGACCCAATTCTAAACATAGCACAAGATCGTATAGTTCGTTTGCTAGAGTTTTCCAATGTCAAGTATCTTTTCCTTAGACCATGAGATCGTGTAACTCCCGGATACCGTAGGAGTGCTTTGGGTATGCCAAACGTCACAACGTAACTGGGTGACTATAAAGGTAGACTACGGGTATCTCCGAAAGTGTCTGTTGGGTGACATGGATCAAGACTGGGATTTGTCACTCCGTATGACGGAGAGGTATCACTGGGCCCACTCGGTAATGCATCATCATAATGAGCTCAGAGTGACCAAGTGTCTGGTCACGGGATCATGCATTACGGTACGAGTAAAGTGACTTGCCGGTAACGAGATTGAACAAGGTATTGGGATACCGACGATCGAATCTCGGGCAAGTAACATATCGATAGACAAAGGGAATAGCGTACGGGATTGATTAAATCCTCGACATCGTGGTTCATCCGATGAGATCATCGTGGAGCATGTGGGAGCCAACATGGGTATCCAGATCCCGCTGTTGGTTATTGACCGGAGAGTCGTCTCGGTCATGTCTGCTTGTCTCCCGAACCCGTAGGGTCTACACACTTAAGGTTCGGTGACGCTAGGGTTATGAAGATATGTATATGCAGAAACCCGAATGTTGCTCGGAGTCCCGGATGAGATCCCGGACGTCACGAGGAGTTCCGGAATGGTCCGGAGGTAAAGAATTATATATAGGAAGTGCTATTTCGGGCATCGGGACAAGTTTCGGAGTTATCGGTATTGTACCGGGACCACCGGAAGGGTCCCGGGGGTCCACCGGGTGGGGCCACCTGTCCCGGGGGGCCACATGGGCTGTAGGGGGTGCGCCTTGGCCTAGATGGGCCAAGGGCACCAGCCCCTATAGGCCCATGCGCCTAGGGTTTCCACCATGGAAGAGTCCATGTGGTGGAAGGCACCCCTAGGTGCCTTGGGGGGGAGGGAAACCTCCCCTTGGCCGCCGCCCCCCTAGTAGATGCCATCTACTAGGGCCGGCGCCCCCCCTGGCACCCCTATATATAGTGGGGGGAGAGGAGGGATTTTATACCAGCCCCTGGCGCCTCCACCTCCCCCCGTTACGTCTCTCCCTCGTAGTCTCGGCGAAGCCCTGCTGCTGTGACGCCCTGCATCCACCACCACGCCGTCGTGCTGCTGGATCTTCATCAACCTCTCCTTCCCCCTTGCTGGATCAAGAAGGAGGAGACGTCTCCCGTCCCGTACGTGTGTTGAACGCGGAGGTGCCGTCCGTTCGGCGCTAGTCATCGGTGATTTGGATCACGTCGAGTACGACTACATCATCATCGTTCTTTTGAACGCTTCCGTGCGCGATCTACAAAGGTATGTAGATGCATCCAATGACTCGTTGCTAGATGAACTCCTAGATGATCTTGGTGAAACGAGTAGGAAATTTTTTTGTTTTCTGCAACGTTCCCGAACAGTGGCATCATGAGCTAGGTCTATGCGTAGTTCTTCTTGCGCGAGTAGAACACAATTTGTTGTGGGCGTAGATTTGTCAACTTTCTTGCCGTTACTAGTCCTTTCTTGCTTCAGCGGTATTGTGGGATGAAGCGGCCCGGACCAACCTTACACGTACGCTTACGTGAGACCGGTTCCATCGACTAACATGCACTAGTTGCATAAGGTGGCTGGCGGGTGTCTGTCTCTCCTACTTTAGTTGGAGCGGAATCGATGAACAGGGTCCTTATGAAGGGTAAATAGAAGTTGACAAATCACGTTGTGGCTTTAACGTAGGTAAGAAGACGTTCTTGCTAGAACCCTAATTCAGCCACGTAAAACTTGCAACAACAATTAGAGGACGTCTAACTTGTTTTTGCAGCAAGTGGTTTGTGATATGATATGGCCAAAGTTGTGATGAATGATGAATGATCTATATGTGATGTATGAGATGTTCATGCTATTGTAATAGGATTCACGACTTGCATGTCGATGAGTATGACAACCGGCAGGAGCCATAGGAGTTGTCTTTATTCTTTTATATGACCTGCGTGTCATCAAGAAACGCCATGTAAATTACTTTACTTTATTGCTAAACGCGTTAGCCATAGTAGTAGAAGTAATAGTTGGCGAGTAACTTCATGGAGACACGATGATGGAGATCATGATGATGGAGATCATGGTGTCAAGCCGGTGACAAGATGATCATGGAGCCCCAAGATGGAGATCAAAGGAGCTATGTGATATTGGCCATATCATGTCATGTTTATTATTTGATTGCATGTGATGTTTATCATGTTTTGCATCTTGTTTACTTAGAAAACGACGGTAGTAAATAAGGTGATCCCTCATACTAATTTCAAGAAGTGTTCCCCCTAACTGTGCACCGTTGCGACAGTTCGCTGTTTCAAAACACCACGTGATGATCGGGTGTTTTATTCAGACGTTCACATACAACGGGTGTAAGACAGATTTACACATGCAAACACTTAGGTTGACTTGACGAGCCTAGCATGTACAGACATGGCCTCGGAACACGGAAGACCGAAAGGTCAAGCATGAGTCGTATAGAAGATACGATCAACATGAAGATGTTCACCGATGTTGACTAGTCCGTCTCACGTGATGATCGGACACGGTCTAGTTTAACTCGGATCATGTAATACTTAGATGACTAGAGGGATGTCTAATCTAAGTGGGAGTTCATTAATAATTTGATTAGTTGAACTTAATTATCATGAACTTAGTCTAAATATTTTACAATATGTCTTGTAGATTAAATGGCCAACATAGTCCTCAACTTCAACGCGTTCCTAGAGAAAACCAAGCTGAAAGACGATGGCAGCAACTATACGGACTGGGTCCGGAACCTGAGGATCATCCTCATAGCTGCCAAGAAATATTATGTCCTACAAGCACCGCTTGGTGACGCACCCGTTCTCCCTGCAGAACAAGATGTTATGAACGCTTGGCAGGCACGTTTCGATGACTACTCCCTCGTTCAGTGTGGCATGCTTTACAGCCTAGAGCCGGGGCTCCAAAAGCGTTTTGAGAGACATGGAGCATATGAGATGTTCGAAGAGCTGAAAATGGTTTTCCAAGCTCATGCCCGGGTCGAGAGATATGAAGTCTCCGACAAATTCTTCAGCTGTAAGATGGAGGAAAACAGTTCTGTCAGTGAGCACATACTCACTATGTCTGGGTTGCATAACCGCTTGACTCAGCTGGGAGTTAATCTCCCGGATGATGCGGTCATTGACAGAATCCTCCAGTCGCTTCCACCAAGCTACAAGAGTTTTGTGATGAACTTCAATATGCAGGGGATGGAAAAGACCATTCCTGAAGTATTTGCTATGCTGAAATCAGCAGAGGTAGAAGTCAGGAAGGAACATCAAGTGTTGATGGTCAATAAAACCACTAAGTTCAAGAAAGGCAAGGGTAAAAAGAACTTCAAGAAGGACGGCAAGGAGGTTGCCGCGCCCGGCAAGCAAGCTGCCGGGAAGAAGCCAAAGAATGGACCCAAGCCCGAGACTGAGTGCTTTTATTGCAAGGGAAGCGGTCACTGGAAGCGGAACTGCCCTAAGTACTTAGCGGATAAGAAGGCCGGCAAAACAAAAGTTATATGTGATATACATGTAATTGATGTGTACCTTACTAGTGCCCATAGTAGCTCCTGGGTATTTGATACCGGTGCAGTTGCTCACATTTGTAACTCAAAGCAGGGGCTGCGGAATAAACGGAAACTGGCAAAGGACGAGGTGACGATGCGCGTCGGGAATGGTTCCAAGGTCAATGTGATCGCCGTCGGCACACTACCTCTGCATCTCCCTTCGGGATTAGTTTTAAACCTTAATAATTGTTATTTAGTGCCAGCTTTGAGCATGAACATTGTATCGGGATCTCGTTTAATTCGAGATGGCTACTCTTTTAAATCTGAGAATAATGGTTGTTCCATTTTTATGAGAGATATGTTTTATGGTCATGCTCCTATGGTGAATGGTTTATTCTTTATGAATCTCGAACGTGATGCTACACATGTTCATAATGTGAGTGCCAAAAGAAGTAAGGTTGATAATGATAGTCCCACATACCTGTGGCACTGCCGCCTTGGTCACATAGGTGTCAAACGCATGAAGAAGCTCCATGCTGATGGACTTTTAGAGTCTCTTGATTATGAATCATTTGACACGTGCGAACCATGCCTTATGGGTAAAATGACCAAGACTCCGTTCTCAGGAACAATGGAGCGAGCAACCGACTTATTGGAAATCATACATACTGATGTGTGCGGTCCAATGAGTGTTGAGGCTCGCGGTGGCTATCGTTATGTTCTCACCCTCACTGATGATTTAAGTAGGTATGGGTATATCTACTTAATGAAACACAAGTCTGAAACCTTTGAAAAGTTCAAGGAATTTCAGAGTGAGGTTGAAAATCAACGTGACAGGAAAATCAAGTTTCTACGATCAGATCGTGGAGGAGAATACTTGAGTCACGAGTTTGGCACACACTTAAGAAAATGTGGAATAGTTTCACAACTCACGCCGCCTGGAACACCTCAGCGTAATGGTGTGTCCGAACGTCGTAATCCCACTCTATTAGATATGGTGCGATCTATGATGTCTCTTACCGATTTACCGCTATCTTTTTGGGGCTATGCTTTAGAGACTGCCGCATTCACTTTAAATAGGGCTTCGTCGAAATCCGTTGAGACGACACCGTATGAATTATGGTTTGGGAAGAAACCTAAGCTGTCGTTTCTAAAAGTTTGGGGATGCGATGCTTATGTCAAGAAACTTCAACCTGAAAAGCTCGAACCCAAGTCGGAAAAATGCGTCTTCATAGGATACCCAAAAGAAACTATTGGGTACACCTTCTACCTCAGATCCGAAGGCAAGATCTTAGTTGCCAAGAATGGGTCCTTTCTGGAGAAAGAGTTTCTCTCGAAAGAAGTAAGTGGGAGGAAAGTAGAGCTTGATGAAGTATTACCTCTTGAACCGGAAAATGGCGCAACTCAAGAAAATGTTCCTGAGGTGCCTGCACCGACTAGAGAGGAAGTTAATGACAATGATCAAGATACTTCTGATCAAGCCCCTACTGAAATTCGAAGGTCCACAAGGACACGTTCCGCACCAGAGTGGTACGGCAACCCTGTCTTGGAAATCATGCTGTTAGACAACGGTGAACCTTCGAACTATGAAGAAGCGATGGCAGGCCCGGATTCCGACAAATGGCTGGAAGCCATGAAATCCGAGATAGGATCCATGTATGAAAACAAAGTATGGACTTTGACTGACTTGCCCGTTGAGCGGCGAGCCATAGAAAATAAATGGATCTTTAAGAAGAAGACAGACGCGGATGGTAATGTGACCATCTATAAAGCTCAGCTTGTCGCTAAGGGTTATCGACAAGTTCAAGGGGTTGACTACGATGAGACTTTCTCGCCGGTAGCGAAGCTGAAGTCCGTCCGAATCATGTTAGCAATTGCCGCATTCTATGATTACGAAATATGGCAAATGGACGTCAAAACGGCATTCCTTAATGGTTTCCTTAAGGAAGAATTGTATATGATACAGCCGGAAGGTTTTGTCGATCCTAAGAATGCTGACAAAGTGTGCAAGCTCCAACGCTCGATTTATGGGCTGGTGCAAGCATCTCGGAGTTGGAACATTCGCTTTGATGAGATGATCAAAGCGTTTGGGTTTACACAGACTTATGGAGAAGCCTGCGTTTACAAGAAAGTGAGTGGGAGCTCTGTAGCATTTCTCATATTATATGTAGATGACATACTTTTGATGGGAAATGATATAGAACTCTTGGACAGCATCAAGGCCTACTTGAATAAAAGTTTTACAATGAAGGACCTTGGAGAAGCTGCTTATATATTAGGCATCAAAATCTATAGAGATAGATCAAGACGCCTCATAGGTCTTTCACAAAGCACATACCTTGATAAGATATTGAAGAAGTTCAATATGGATCAATCCAAGAAGGGGTTCTTGCCTGTGTTACAAGGTGTGAAATTGAGCTCAGCTCAATGTCCGACCACGGCAGAAGATATAGAAGAGATGAGCGTCATCCCCTATGCCTCAGCCATAGGTTCTATTATGTATGCCATGCTGTGTACCAGACCTGATGTTAACCTTGCCGTCAGTTTGGTAGGAAGGTACCAAAGTAATCCCGGCAAGGAACACTGGACAGCGGTCAAGAATATCCTGAAGTACCTGAAAAGGACTAAGGAAATGTTTCTCGTTTATGGAGGTGACGAAGAGCTCGTCGTAAAGGGTTACATCGATGCTAGCTTCGACACAGATCTGGATGACTCTAAGTCACAAACCGGATACGTGTATATTTTGAATGGTGGGGCAGTAAGCTGGTGCAGTTGCAAGCAAAGCGTCGTGGCAGGATCTACATGTGAAGCGGAGTACATGGCAGCCTCGGAGGCAGCACATGAAGCAATATGGGTGAAGGAGTTCATCACCGACCTAGGAGTCATACCCAATGCGTCGGGGCCGATCAAGCTCTTCTGTGACAACACTGGAGCTATTGCACTTGCCAAGGAGCCCAGGTTTCACAAGAAGACAAGGCACATCAAGCGTCGCTTCAACTCCATTCGTGAAAATGTTCAAGATGGAGACATAGAGATTTGTAAAGTACATACGGACCTGAATATAGCAGATCCGTTGACTAAACCTCTCCCTAGAGCAAAACATGATCAACACCAGAATTCTATGGGTGTTCGATTCATCACAATGTAACTAGATTATTGGCTCTAGTGCAAGTGGGAGACTGTTGGAAATATGCCCTAGAGGCAATAATAAAAGCATTATTATTATATTTCCTTGTTCATGATAATTGTCTTTATTCATGCTATAATTGTGTTATCCAGAAATCGTAATACATGTGTGAATAACAGACACCGACATGTCCCTAGTGAGCCTCTAGTTGACTAGCTCGTTGATCAACAGATAGTCATGGTTTCCTGACTATGGACACTGGATGTCATTGATAACGAGATCACATCATTGGGAGAATGATGTGATGGACAAGACCCAATCCTAAACATAGCACAAGATCGTATAGTTCGTTTGCTAGAGTTTTCCAATGTCAAGTATCTTTTCCTTAGACCATGAGATCGTGTAACTCCCGGATACCGTAGGAGTGCTTTGGGTATGCCAAACGTCACAACGTAACTGGGTGACTATAAAGGTAGACTACGGGTATCTCCGAAAGTGTCTGTTGGGTGACATGGATCAAGACTGGGATTTGTCACTCCGTATGATGGAGAGGTATCACTGGGCCCACTCGGTAATGCATCATCATAATGAGCTCAGAGTGACCAAGTGTCTGGTCACGGGATCATGCATTACGGTACGAGTAAAGTGACTTGCCGGTAACGAGATTGAACGAGGTATTGGGATACCGACGATCGAATCTTGGGCAAGTAACATATCGATAGACAAAGGGAATAGCGTACGGGATTGATTAAATCCTCGACATCGTGGTTCATCTGATGAGATCATCGTGGAGCATGTGGGAGCCAACATGGGTATCCAGATCCCGCTGTTGGTTATTGACCGGAGAGTCGTCTTGGTCATGTCTGCTTGTCTCCCGAACCCATAGGGTCTACACACTTAAGGTTCGGTGACGCTAGGGTTATGAAGATATGTATATGCAGAAACCCGAATGTTGTTCGGAGTCCCGGATGAGATCCCGGATGTCACTAGGAGTTCCGGAATGGTCCGGAGGTAAAGAATTATATATAGGAAGTGCTATTTCAGGCATCGGGACAAGTTTCGGGGTTATCGGTATTGTACCGGGACCACCGGAAGGGTCCCGGGGGTCCACCGGGTGGGGCCACCTGTCCCGGGGGGCCACATGGGCTGTAGGGGGTGCGCCTTGGCCTAGATGGGCCAAGGGCACCAGCCCCTATAGGCCCATGCGCCTAGGGTTTCCACCATGGAAGAGTCCATGTGGTGGAAGGCACCCCTAGGTGCCTTGGGGGGGAGGGAAACCTCCCCTTGGCCGCCGCCCCCCCTAGTAGATGCCATCTACTAGGGCCGGCGCCCCCCTGGCACCCCTATATATAGTGGGGGGAGAGGAGGGATTTTATACTAGCCCCTGGCGCCTCCACCTCCCCCCGTTACGTCTCTCCCTCGTAGTCTCGGCGAAGCCCTGCTGCTGTGACGCCCTGCATCCACCACCACGCCGTCGTGCTGCTGGATCTTCATTAACCTCTCCTTCCCCCTTGCTGGATCAAGAAGGAGGAGACGTCTCCCGTCCCGTACGTGTGTTGAACGCGGAGGTGCCGTCCGTTCGGCGCTGGTCATCGGTGATTTGGATCACGTCGAGTACGACTACATCATCACCGTTCTTTTGAACGCTTCCGTGCGCGATCTACAAAGGTATGTAGATGCATCCAATGACTCGTTGCTAGATGAACTCCTAGATGATCTTGGTGAAACGAGTAGGAATTTTTTTTGTTTTCTGCAACGTTCCCCAACACAGTGATACCTCTCCGTAACACGGAGTGACAAATCCCAGTCTCGATCTGTGTCAACCCAACAGACACTTTCGGAGATACCCGTAGCATACCTTTATAGTCACCTAGTTACGTTACGACGTTTGGTACACCCAAAGCACTCCTACAGTATCCGGGAGTTACACGATCTCATGGTCTAAGGAAGAGATACTTGACATTGGAAAAGCTCTAGCAAAACGAACTATACGATCTTGTGCTATGCTTAGGATTGGGTCTTGTCCATCACATCATTCTCCTAATGATGCGATCCCGTTATCAACAACATCTAATGTCCATAGTCAGGAAACCATGACTATCTATTGATCAACGAGCTAGTCAACTAGAGGCTCACTAGGGACATGTTGTGGTCTAAGTATTCACACGTGTATTACGATTTCCGGATAATACAATTATAGCATGAATAAAAGACAACTATCATGAACAAAGAAATATAATAATAATCCTTTTATTATTGCCTCTAGGGCATATTTCCAACAGGTGCCTCTTACAAAACTAGTCCACCAACAACAAAACGAAGGAGCTAACACCGTCTTGAATAAAACACCAAGGGGAAGTAATCATCTCGTGCCAAAGGATGAATCTCTGAAAGAACTTAGCACACGATTAGTCCGCAAAAGCATTGTCATCAATCACCAAAACATCTTGAGGATAAATATGCCCTTACAATCTCCCCCTTTTTGGTGGATTGATGACAATACGGGATTTGCACAAATATGAAAGATATAGGATCGGCGCAAAGCCCAACTGTCCTAAAATGTAGAAGGGCTCCCCCTCGATGTGTGCTGTCTAGATAAGTGCTTTGGGCTGCATGGCACAGATGCCAGGATCAATGCTCCCCCTACATTTTAGAGACCAACTACCTAAGCATGATATATGAGAGCAACATAGATAATAGGATAAGCATGCAACTCATAAGCTAGATAGACATAGATAAAGATATTCGAAAGGTAAGGTAGCATATGTCTCACACCATATGACTAGAACTTAGGTCTCACTGACACAAACCAAACAAAGCAAATAGCAAGGAAAACACAAACACAGAAGATGGAAGACGCAAAGCACAAATCCCTAAACTCTCTCCCCCTTTGGCATCGAGACACCAAAAAGGAGAGGGAGTGTTGCTACGGCTCTAGGTGATAGCAAACGAGGGACACACATATCAGATCTCAGCGGGATCATCTGCGCCACCGTCGTCAGTTGGGAAGTGCTCGGCATCAGAATCGGTCCACGGGCAGTGCTGCTGAATCCACTCCTCCTCCTCAGTAAGCTGGTCCTCAGATCCACTGATCACTCTAGCACCCAACTGACGCATGAGCTCCTTGTGGCGACCTCGGGCCTTCTTCTCAGCCACACGAGGTATGTACTGACCGTGAGACTCCATGTAGAACAGCTTCTTCATCTTGAGCTTGAGCTTCTTTGCCCAAGAGGTCTCTGCCTCAGAAGGCACGTAGTCATCATCATCATCCTCAGCCTCAGCCCCAGTCTCCTCCTCGGTCTCCATGGTAGTAGCAGATGAAGGAACTCCAGTCTTAGGGGCCTGAGTGCCCCAGTTATCCTTCTTCCTCAGACGCTTGATGTCGTGAGATACCAACTCTCTAGTCTCCAGCATCACCTGGGGATAGACACGATCCTAGGCCTTCTCAATAAGCAGCATGATGAACTGGCCATAAATCGGGCACTTGCGCTCGGAGATAGCAGATAACAACTCAGACCACATAACATGAGAGATATCCAGGGACTCTCCGGTGTTCTGTCCCTTCTGACGCTGGCAGAAGAGAAGCATGTCCACGAGATAGGAGTGAACCATATCCAGATTCCCGATACGAGGGAAAAGAGTCTCTCTGAAGACACGGTGAAGGATATCCAGATAGGCAGGCAGCTCATAAGTTTCCTTCTTCGTCTCAGGGTTGATCCTCAAAGTGCAGAAGGGCCATAGAGCTTGCTTGTGAGTGGCGTTGGTGTGGCGGTGTGGACGAAAACCGACAGGAGACTCAAGACCTATATCTTGTACCCCAATCAACTTCATGAAAGCTTTCCACTTGACTGAAAGCAACTTGCCATTTGTCATCCAAGTCAGTGTCCTGTCCTCATCAGTCCCGAGATGAACCGTGGCATAGAATTGGGCCATAATATCAGCATCATAATCTTTGTTGAATTGCATGACCCCAAGAATGTTCAGTTGAGTGCACATCTGAAGAGCTTCACCAAAGTATTCAGGATCCTTCTCCATATGGTCGGTGTCGATGGAGTGCACGTTGACAAAGAGGTTCTTCTTGGCTTTGAGAACATCAAAGAAGATGGCAAACTGGAACCTGTTCCAGAACGGATGACCAAAGTGGGATCTTGGTCTGCCTCATACGGGTTGCGGCGACGCCTTGCCCAGAACTCCTTGGGCGGCATTTCTGGCACGGTTTTGCCTGGCTTCGGCTTGACACCAGGCTTCTT
Source organism: Triticum dicoccoides (assembly GCF_002162155.2). NCBI lineage: Eukaryota > Viridiplantae > Streptophyta > Magnoliopsida > Poales > Poaceae > Triticum > Triticum dicoccoides. Next base: position 472,617,935 of record NC_041385.1, read on the forward strand.
CTAGAGTTGAGGTGGAGGTGGAGCACTTGAAGAACCTCCGTCAGACTCAGAGGTGCGGTAGCGCTTGGACGTGGCACGACCGGGGTTGACACGATGAGCCTGATGCTCAGGGACCTCATCACCTGGAACCACATACAAGAACATGCAAATAACCAGAAAGAACGAGTAAGAGCCACAAAACACGAGCAAAAGATCACTGAGAGGTAAGAGCATGGTGGAAACTGGTAGAGGGCGGTAGTACCGCGTCCCGAGAGTGGTAGTACTGCTCCAAGCGGTAGTGCCGCTCTGGAGAGAGCGGTAGTACCACTCGAGACGGGGAAACAACAGTTTCCTACTACCGTGGTCAGATCCGGCACTACCGTCCTACCAAATTAAAAAATACTCCAACCAAACACCAATCCAAACTGTCTAGAAGCATTCTCCATCCTACTCAAGCCTAGATCTGGCCAAAAATCTAGAGATGCAACTGCTATTGCCCCTAAGATGCTAGATTGGAAATCTAGACAAGAAGAAAAAGGGAGCGGGGGCAATACCGGCATCCATGGCAAGAGGACAAGGTGGGGATCGTCTCCACCGAAGGATGGAGAGGAACGCCCCAGAGAGGGAGATCCGCCGGAGCCCTCCCGCGGCGGCGGTTGCTGGAGAGAAAGGAACAGAGCAAGGGGGCGTGCGAATGGGTATGGGGGAGAAGAAACTCCCCCTGCCCCCGATATAACCCCCTGTCCGCGCCTCACAGCGGTAGTACCGCGCTGGAGGGTGGTAGTACTGCTCGGAGCGGTAGTACCGCTCGCCACCAGCGGTAGTACCGCTCAGCAACCAAACGGCTTCTAGACAAACGGCTAAAGCACCAAGGAGACGAGAAAACAAGGCCAAGAGAAAGAAAAGACCAACAAGGCAACGCACACACTAACAACGGTCCAGAACCCACTCTTTCAAAACAACCACACGAAACAGAGCGAGCTCTGGCCTCTCTCAAGAGAGGGCGGTGGCCGGAGCCACCTATGTTTGAGTCAATTGGTATGGCACCGCGAAGAATTATCCTTGGGCCTATGACCAAAACTCGTCTTTGAAGCACAAGTACCATAAAAAATGGCTAATGTGAGAGAGTTGATCGTTTTAAGCATAATGGGGGGAGGGAAATTTCATTGAGAGAACAACACTCCCCCTATGTCCATGCCTACATCTAAACTGGACACCAAGTTGAGTGAGGTGGGGTGTGCAAGGGTTCAAGTCACATTGCTCGAATCAATGATATTTAGCTCATGCCTTAACTCGCGAAATCTTGCTTCATCCAAGGGCTTCGTGAAAATATCTGCAAGGTTATCATGAGTGTTGACATACTTGAGCTTGATCTCCCCTCGCCTAATGTGATCCCGGATGAAATGATACCGAATCTCAATATGCTTTGTCTTGAAGTGTTGCACCGGGTTGAGAGAAATCTTGATGGCACTTTCGTTGTCACACCAAAGAGGCACTTTGTCACAAATGACACTGTATTCCTTTAAAGTTTGCCTCATCCATAAAAGTTGTGCACAACAACTACCGGCCGCCACATATTCCGCTTCGGTGGACGAGAGAGACAGACAACTTTGCTTTTTGGAAGACCAACTCACCAAAGAGCACCCAAGAAACCGGCACCCTCCGGAAGTGGACTTCCTATCCACTTTGTCTCCCGCCCAATCGGAATCCGTAAATCCTTCAAGCTTGAAGTTTGCCCCTCTTGGGTACCATAAGCCAAAGTTTGGGGTATGAGCCAAATATCGAAAGATTCGCTTGACCGCCACATAGTGACTTTCCTTCGGTGCGGCTTGAAACTGTGCACACATCCCCACACTCAACATGATGTCCGGTCTAGATGCACAAAGGTAAAGCAAGGAGCCAATCATGGAGCGATATACCTTTTGATCCACCGCTTTACCATTGGGATCAATGTCAAGTTGGCACTTGGTGGGCATTGGAGTAGTAGCCGGCTTGACATCACTTAGCTTGAATCTTTATAGCATGTCTTGAGTGTATTTGGCTTGGTTGATGAAGGTTCCTTCTCTTCTTTGTTTGATGTCAAAACCAAGGAAGAACTTCAACTCTCCCATCATAGACATCTTGAACTTGGAGGTTATGAGAGCAGCAAATTCCTCATTGAAAGCTTTGTTAGGGGAACCAAAGATAATGTCATCAACATATAGTTGGCATACAAACAACTCCCCTTTGACCTTCTTAGTAAAAAGAGTGGGATCGATTAGCCCCACTTCAAATCCACGATCTTGTAACAACTTGGTAAGGTGGTCATACCACACACGTGGGGCTTGTTTAAGGCCATAGAGTGCCTTATCGAGTTGATACACATGATCCGGGAAGTAGGGATCCTCGAACCCGGGGGGTTGCTTGACATAGACCAACTCATTAATAGGACCATTAAGAAAAGCACTTTTCACATCCATTTGTTGCAACTTAAAGTTGTGATGGGAAGCATAAGCAATCAACAAACGTATGGATTCAAGACGAGCAACGGGAGCAAAGGTTTCACCGTAGTCGATACCCTCGACTTGGGAGTAGCCTTGTGCTACCAATCTTGCCTTGTTGCGAATGATGTTCCCATGAGCATCTTGCTTGTTCTTGAAGATCCACTTGGTTCCAATGATGTTATGGTTCCCCGAAGGCCTTGGAACCAATCTCCACACCTGGTTGTACTCAAAGTTGTTGAGTTCTTCATGCATGGCATTGAGCCAATCCGAGTCTTCGAGCACCTCATAGACCTTATGGGGTTCAACACAAGAGACAAACGCGTGATGTTCACAATACTTTGCTAATTGTCTACGAGTGCTTACCCCCTTTCTTAGGCTTCCAACCACATTCTCCATGAGATGACCTTTGGTGGTGAGTTTGGAAGCAATCTTCACGGCACGACGCTCTAATTCCTCCTCGGATGTGGAAGGAGGAGGGTTCACTTGATCATCTTGAGCGTCGTCATGAGCTTGTTCTTGATCTTGAGCTTGCTCATGATCTTGAACTTGCTCGAAGGGGAGAACTTGACCTTGGGCATCATTTGGAGGTTCACCACCATCTTGAGATTGATCTTGCCCTTGGTCTTGTTCCCGAGGTTGAGGGACTACACTTTGTTCTTCGGAAGCGTGTGGGTCTTGAGTAGGTGAAGGCTCCACTGGAGTGGAGCATTGTCCTTCTCCTTCGACCAAAAGGGGTTCCTCAATGGGTAGAATATGACCAATACCCATTCTTCTTATGGCTTGGGGAGGAATTTCATCACCTACATCACGAGTACCACTTTGCTCCACTTGGGAGCCATTATTTTCGTCAAACTCCACGTTACACGTCTCTTCAATGAGTCCCTTGGACTTGTTGAGAACACAGTAAGCATGAGAGTTTGTAGCATAACCAACAAATATGCCCTCATGAGCTCTAGCCTCGAATTTAGACAAACGAACACCTTTCTTGAGAATGAAACACTTACACCCGAACACCCGGAAGTACTTGAGATTGGGCTTGTTCCCGGTGAGTATCTCATACGGAGTCTTGTTCAAGCCTTTGCGGAGATAGAGCCGATTGGTTGCATGACATGTAGTGTTGATGGCTTCGGCCCAAAAGTTGTATGGAGACTTGAACTCCACCATCATGGTCCTTGCCGCATCCATCAACGTCCGGTTCTTCCTCTCCGCAACACCATTTTGTTGAGGGGTATATGGTGCAGAATACTGATGTTTGATCCCCTCATCACTAAGAAACTCATCCAAGGTGTAGTTCTTGAACTCGGTGCCATTGTCACTTCTTATTGTCAAGATCTTTGCATTATGTTGACGTTGAGCTTCATTTGCAAAGTGGATGACGGTTTGTTGAGTCTCACTCTTCCTCTTGAAGAAGTATACCCAAGTGTATCTTGAATAATCATCCACAATCACCAAGCAATAATTTCTACCCCCAAGACTATCAAAGGATGGAGGCCCAAAGAGGTCCATGTGCAGGAGCTCCAAGGGTCTCTTCGAGTAGATGATAGTCGTGGGAGGGTGAGCCATCTCATGAAGCTTTCCTTCGATACAAGCACTGCAAACACGATCTTTGGCAAAACTAACATTCGTTAGTCCATGGACATGGTCCCCCTTGAGAAGACTTTGCAAAGATCTCATATTGACGTGGGGTAAATGGCGATGCCAAAGCCATCCCACATCAACTTTAGCCATTAGGCATGTCGCGGTCTTAGTGGGTTGCTCCGAAAAGTTAATCACATAGAGACCATTCTCGACATGCCCAACAAAGGCTACTTTAAGAGTCTTGCTCCACAAGAGGGCCACGGTATCAATATCAAAGAAGGTGGCAAAGCCCATGAGTGCGAGTTGACAAACGGAAAGTAAATTGAACGCAAGGGACTCAACAAGCATGACTTTCTCGATCGTTAGATCATGAGAAATGACAACCTTGCCAAGACCCAATACCTTAGAATGTGAGGCATCACCCCATTCGACATCGGTGGGCATAGATGGGATCTTGTGCACGTCCACCACCAAGTCCTTGCTCCCGGTCATATGATTTGTTGCTCCACTATCGAGCAACCATGATCCCCCACCGGAAGCAAACACCTACAAGAGATCAATGCTTGGTTTTAGGTACCCATTGAGTAATGGGTCCTTTGATGTTAGTAACAAGGGTCTTAGGAACCCAAATAGACCATTCAATGTACTCATAAGAAGAACAAACAAATTTAGCATAAACATGCCATCACGAGCACGGCACAACACATAAGAGGCGTTAAAGTCGCCGGCTTTGTTGGGAGAGGTGGTTTTGCGCTCTTTGGCATCACCACTCTTCGCATTGTTCTTCTTCTCCTTAGGAGCACCCTCTCCCTCCTTCACAAAGGTTTGCTTGAGCGGGGGAGGACGATTGGTCTTGCTATTCTTCTCCTTGTTCTTCTTCTTGTTCTTGGACTTGGGTGAGAACCCAACTCCCTCCTTGCCCACAACTTCCTTTTGATTGCTCAAAAGGTCATTTAGGTTCTTCTCGCCTTGTATGCATGACACAAGACCTTTCTCGAGTTGTTCCTTCAACTTGGCATTCTCCTCCACAAGATGCACATGCTCACAACATGGGTTAGTAGCATTTGCATTATCAATTAAGACCATGTGAGGAAATGTGGCCTTTTCCTTGGTTAGATTAACTTGGAGTTGAGCATGAGACTCCTTGAGGTTTGCATGAGCACCTTTCAAGACCTTATGGGCCTTGTCAAGTACATCAAACTCCTCCTTGAGTCTAGCATGATCAACCCCAAGTTTAGCCTTCTCGGAAGTTAGAACACGAGACACAACAAGAGCATGATCAAGATCTTTCTTTAATTTGGCATGGTCATCGTTGTGTGACTCCTCAAGAGACAAACGATGCCCACGCTCTTCCTCAAGAGCATTAGATAGATCCGATATCTCATCGGCATAGTCACGACTATGACCTTCCATCTTAGAGATGGTTTCTTCGTGAGCCTCTATCATGTCATTGGCTTCACCAAGTTGTTCCAAGAGAGCAACAAAGTGCTTCTTGGATTTGCCCTTGAGCTTACTCATGAAGGACTCAAATTCATTTACCTCCTCATTAGGCCCCTTACCATTATCAAAGTCATCCGTTGAAGGAGGATTAGGAATAATGGTGGTTTTGATGTTGGGGGTTACCTTGTTGGTGGCCTTAGCCATGAGGCACTTGGCGGTGATGTTCTCGTTAGGTGAATCGAAGAGAGACACCCGGGGAGTTGTGATAATGGCAACGGATGCCATGGCCATTGTTTCACTATCTTCATCATCATCGTCATCCTCACGGTATTCTTCTTGAACCACCAACCCGCGAGTAGGAGTCTTCTTGGTGAAGTTGTTCTTGTTGGGGAAGGACTTGGATTTGTCTTTTCGGATGAACTTGCCGCCATTGTCTTCCCGCTTCTCGTAAGGACAATCCGCAATGAAATGGCTCACATTGCCACAGTTGAAACAAGTTCTAACTCATTGCTTGCCCTTGAGGCCACTTGAGTTGTTCTTGTTGAAGTTGGGTCTTGTATTCTTCTTACTCCAAAATTGTCTTGAGGCAAGAGCCATGTGCTCATACCTTGGCCTTCAAGGCAAGATTGGGCTTCTTTGCCCTTTGAGAACGGAGCACCGCATTGTCGGCGATCTTGTCCAAGATGCTGATTGCAATGAACTCATCCAACACTTCACCTGAGGTCATGGAGTGGAAGTCCGGTCTTTGACGAATGACGGAGGACATGGCCTTGTTGTAGGGCATCATGGCCTTGAGGAACTTGCGCTTGATCCAGTTGTCATCCGTGTCCTTGCTCCCATGATCTCGGAGTGCGACCGCGAGTTTGGTCACTCTTCGAAAGAGCTCACGAGGTTCTTCATCTTCTTTCATTGCAAACTCATCGGCTTCATCTTGCACCACTTCATAGTTGGAGCGTTGAATGCTAGCACTTCCTCGATAGAGAGACACAACACATTTCCATGCGTCTTTAGCCATGGCATGAGGACGAAGATGAGGGAGATCTTCGGGAAGGATTGCATCTTGGATGATGAAGAGAGCACTTTCATTAAATTGATTATCTACGGCTTATTGAGGGGTGAAGTTGCTTGGGTCATGTGGATAGAAACCTTCTTCTATGATTCTCCAAAGATTAGTATTCACATGCTTTAAATGACGCTTGAAACGATAAACCCAAGCATCAAAATCCTCATTTTTCACAATCTTAGGAGGAGGACCGGCATGATTTAAATGAGTAGTGGGAATCGGCCCACCATAAGTAGGAGGTTCCACATGGGCAAAGATGCCGGAGCCATTTCTACCACTAGTAGAAGGACCTTTTTCACTATTAGCTTCCCCTTTGTCGGAGGTAGCATCCGTCACCTTGTTAGTGGGATCACCCACTTTCATTGGCGAGGTGGATAGTTTAAGTCCTTCTAAGAATTCAGAAAACATGCTTTTAACCTCGGCCGTCATGGAGGTTTTCAATGTGTCGCCACATTGAATTCCTCACGTGAGACCGAGGTTCCCCCTTCGGCCGAAGACGAGATGGGATTCACACCGGAGTGCTCCTCCGCACCGTCGTTGGTGTCAACCATACTCTTCGGACGGAAAAGTCCTTAATAAAGAGACGAGGCTCTGATACCAATTGAAAGGATCGATATGGTTGACTAGAGGGGGGGTGAATAGGCAACTAACAATTTTTAGACTTTTCTTTAACAATTTAAACCTTGCAATGAAATAGGTTGTCTAGATGTGCAACTACGTGAACAACCTATATGATGCAAAGACAACTAGTACACAAGCAAGCAATAGATACAACACAAGTAAGCTTGCAAAAGTAAAGGTACGAGATAACCAAGAGTGGAGCCGGTGGAGACGAGGATGTGTTACCGAAGTTCCTTCCTTTTAAGGGGAAGTACGTCTCCGTTAGAGCGGTGTGGAGGCACAATGCTCCCCAAGAAGCCACTAGGGCCACCGTAATCTCCTCACGCCCTCACACAATGCGAGATGCCGTGAATCCACTATTGGTGCCCTTGAAGGCGACGACCGAACCTTTACAAACAAGATTGGGGCTATCTCCACAACACCTGGAGGCTCCCAACAACACCACGAAGCTTCACCACAATGGGGTATGGCTTCGAGGTGACCTCAACCGTCTAGGGTGCTCAACACCCAAGAGTAACAAGATCCGCTAGGGATAAGTGAGGGGAATCAAATTTCTCTTGGTGGAAGTGTAGATCCGGGCCTTCTCAACCAATCCCGAGCAAATCAACAAGTTTGATTGGCTAGGGAGAGAGATCGAGCGAAAATGGAGCTTGGAGCAACAATGGAGCTTTGGGGGAAAGAGATAGGTCAACTTTGGGGAAGAAGACAACTATATATAGTGGGGGAACCAATCCAACCGTTACCCCACTGAACAGCCACACACAGAGCCGTACTACCGCTTGGGCAGGGCGGTACTACCGCTGAGGGCGGTACTACCGCTCTTACCCAGCGGTACAGCTGCGCTAACGAGGAGGTCAGGGTCCTGGCCCCAGAGTGGTACTACCGCGGGAGAAGGCGCGGTACTACCGCTAGGAGCGGTACTACCGCCACTACTACCGCACTTAGTACCGTAAAACCTGACACGAAAAACATCGGTCTCGAATCGAGGCAGTAGTAGCCCGGAACCACTGCGGTACTACGGCCGAAGACCACAAGCGGTACTACCGCTTGGGGAGCGGTACTACCGCTCTGGAAGCGGTACTACCGCTTGAGTGCTTCGGCGGTACTACCGCTGAGGACCGCGGTACTACCGCTGGGGCAGGACAAGGCAGACCCAGGGGAAAAGGAAGCTCCAAAGAAGCGGAAGGAAAGCGTCGGGTGTGATAAGGATGTGTACATGTTGATTCTACCCTAGCCTTACCAAAGCGGATCCCCTCTTGATAGTACGGTGCCTCCTACGAAACTAGTCCACCAACAACGAAACGAAGGAGCTAACACCGTCTTGAATAAAACACCGAGGGGAAGTAATCGTCTCGTGCCAAAGGATGAATCTCTGAAAGAACTTAACGCACACGATTAGTCCGTAAAAGCATTGTCATCAATCACCAAAACATCTTGAGGATAAATATGCCCTTACAAACGTTATAGCCAATTGACCCTCAAAGGGTGCTCGCAATCCCCCTACCGATGCATAATATGTCAGACTTCATTGCTTGGAGTTATACAAAATATGGTTTTTCATTGTACGATCAGCTTATTTGGAGGAATGGAACAAACAACACGAGACAAAATTGCAACATACTAATGGTATGGGAAGAACCAATGTTAATCATATTTGGGGCAAGATTTGGAAACTATCCTGTCCGACGAAGGTAAAAAATTTCATCTGACGTACTTTGCATGGAACCCTCCCGTGTCGTGCTACGCTTGCTAATAGGGACATGAAAGTATCGTCCACTTGTCCATCATACTCCAATGGGGCAGAAGATACAAAACACGTTTTATTCTTGTGTCGAAAGGCGAAAGAGGTATAGGGCAAGTTAGGATTGCATGAGGTGATTAATAAAGCTTGTGTTCTTGATCGTGCGGGAGAGGCGGTTTTGGAATTCTTACTGCTAATGCCGAACAAGACTTAGCAATAGTGGGTTTTTAAAAAGCAGGTGAACTGATCGCTGTTACAGCTTGGTATTTATGGTGGGATAGACGTAAACTGGTTCATGATGGAAAGGTTCAAGACGCACTCCATACTTCCATGAGAGCCCGGGCTATAACAGCTAACTATGATAATGCACACTCCCTAAAGGCAACTAATAAAACACGGGGTTGGAGCAAACCTTCTATGGGTTTTGTTAAACTTAATGTTAACGCTTTTTTTGACCATGATTTACTTAGGGGCACAGCTGAAGCTATTTTCAGTGATGATAATGGAAGATTCATCTGGTGGAAATTAGAGGATTGATTGGTGTGCTGATGTATTAACAGCAGAAGCGTTGGCTCTAAGGTTCGGCCTATTCCTAGCGCAAAAGGCGGGGTGCAATCGTCTTGTCGTTAACTCTCACAATATGAAGGTGATTGAACTAATGAAGAACGAAGGACATTCAACGGGACCGACATCGGCTTTGTTTGATGACTGATATTTTATAGCTTGTGACTTTTCTTTTATTAGGTTTGAACATTGTAATAGGGAAGCAAATAAAATGGCCCATGAAGAGCCTATGAGGGACATTGTACGTTTACTGGTTAACAATGTAACAAATATTTCTAATCAATAAAGTTAATTTCTTTAAAAAAAGCAAATGTGTTTTCTAGGTCAGGCACTAAAAAGAAAACCTTGGCTGCTTCTGTCTTTACTTCCGATCTCCTACATCCATCCAAACATATCAAAATTCAATGTCACGAACCAATCTGTGGTTGGATTGTTAAAGAGACTGTGGTATCCCCAGCCCATCAGGGTTCAAATTCTGATGCTCGCATTTATTTCTGAATTTATTTCAGAATTTTCGGCGATGCGCATTCAGCGAGATGAGACGTCACGTCGACGACGAGGTGGCTACAAAGACTTCGTAAATTTCAAAATGATATGTCAGCTCAGTCATTTAGAGGTGCTCGTAAGGATAGAATGTATGTGCGCTCAAAGGGATGAGATGAGTGTATGCGCATATGAGTTTGCGTTTGTGCTGTGTTAAAAATAATGCAATGCCGCAACGCAGCCAAGTCGAACACGAACATTCCCCGTCTTTGCTTCTTCCCTGCGATCGCAGTCGGCCCTTGCCGAGTCTCCAGCACACGTCATAATCCACCGCGTACGTCAGCACCGCCGCTTAGGTAGACTCGCCCGGTCCGATGCCAGCGAGTTTACTTGCTTGAGATCTCCCCGGCCGACATGTAGGCTGTAGGATGCCGATCAGCTCTCCGTTTCTTCTTTTTCCCAGCACCGAAGCTCCCGTCGTCCACCTCATCGCCACCTGTCCCACTGCGTGCATGCGTGGGAGATATTCCGCTGCACCGTCTGGTCTGGTTTCCGGCGGCGCACGACGACTTTTTCAAAGCCCCCCTTCATCTCCAGGCTACGTGGGCGGGCACGTGAAATTCCGCGAGAACGCCCGTGCGCGGCAAGGCGCGGATTGAGACGTCTGTTGTGCATGCCGACTCTCCGGGCTGGAGGTCATCTGTTTCGTCGCTTCCGTTTGAACCTGGACAACGAAGTGATGACAGGCCGGACGTGGAGTTTGTGTGCACGAGCACAAATGCACTCTATATCTTGACAGTTCATTGTAGTGGTAGGATCTGTGCCATATTATTTTATACCTCAATACAGAGCAGCAGTAATGAGTGGAATACATGGTGTACGGACGAGGCTCCTCTGACGTACTGCAGGGTGCAGTTGGGCCACTGACAGGTGGGCCCGAAAGCAAGTTGGCCCACCTGTCAGCGACCCAACTGCACCCTGCAGTACGTCAGGGGAGCCGAGTCCATGGTGTACATAGGTCACTGTGGTGAGTTGTGGGCCAGCGTAACGACCACGTTCTGTTGCGTGAGGTTACGAAACCTCACGTTTGTGGATTAAAGCTGAGCCTTCATCCGATTCCTTAATGCCTTGCTGAACCGTGGCACAGGATGCCAAAAAAATGCGGCACAGTAAGAAGGTGATCGCCTCGTCCTCTCGTTATTTTTTTTGGTTCTGTCCAATTCGGTTTTGCTGCGGGTGTTTTCATTGGTTATAGGAAAGTTTTAGAATCTTGTCTCAGACCCCTCCAAAAAAAAAGAACCTTGTCACAGAAAAACGAGGAAATTTTAGAACATTCGTTGAACCAGTTTTTTTATAACTTTCTTTTTGTTGGGTTTTACAGGTTTTCTTTGAGTTCTTTTATTTTTCAGCTTTCTCATATTTTTTATTTATAATTCACGAATATTTTTTAATATCTTGAACACTTTTGAATTTGCAAATTTTTAAATACTAGAATAATTTTTTAATTTGCGGATATTTTTAATTCGTCCTTTTTTTTTGAAACCACACGCATTTTCTAAATGTACGGGCATTTTTGGATTCATGAATATTTTGTGAATCCATTTAACATTTTATTGAATTCACAAACATTTTCTAAATGCATGAACACTTTTGGATTCATGAATATTTTTTGAATCCAGAAACATTTTCTAAATGCATGTACAATTTTGGATTCATGAATATTTTGTGAATCCATGAACATTTTCTAAATGCATGAACATTTTTGGATTCATGACTATTTTGTAATTCCACAAGAATTTTTTTAATCTACTAGCATTTTCTAAAGGCACGAGCTATTTTAGATTCATGAATATTTGCTGAATCCACAAACATTGTTTTTGAATCAACAAACATTTTCTAAATGCATTGACATTTTTGGATTCATGAATATTTTGTGAATCTACGAAGATTTTTTTAATCCACTAACATTTCCTAAATGCATGAACATTTTTGGATTCATGAATATATTTTGAATCCACAAACGTTTTTTTAATCCACAAACATTTTCTAAATGCACGAACATTTTTCATGAATATTTGATGAATCCACAAACAGTTTTTTTTGAAATCCGAAACATTTTTGAAACTCACAAACATTCTTTGAAATTCTTGAATGTTTTCTGAATTCATGCACATTTTTTGTAACTTGCTCTCGTCACTTACAAACATTTTTAAAGCAGAGTAACAGGGAAGGGTTTTAACGGAGGAGTCAAAATATTAGCGGGCATTTTGGTAATCCATGTTGGAGTTGGCGAAGCACGGCAAGCCGCAGGTGTATTGAATGTGTAGTGCGACACTGAAGCACCAGGCATCATTTGATCAATGGGTTAGAGCATTTCCAGCCGCGCCCCAGAACGGCCTCCCAAGGCGATTTTTTTGCGCCGGCGTTGTAAAAACGACCCAGTCGCGTCTCCAAGAGCTCGTTTTTCACCGGCTTGGGCCGAAATCAGCGCCTGCGGACTCAGGCCGAACCTGGCGCGCCGGGGGCGCGGGGGCGAGTGGTTTTGGCGCAAAATAGCTACGAGCCCGCCGAGTCAGCGAGACGGGCGCTTTGTCGCCCTCATCGCCTCGGTTCCCGCAGGAATCAATGCCAAGGCTGCCGCGCTGCCGCCGCCGGTCAGCCTTTTCATTGATTTCACATCATGGGCGGCGTGTCACGGGGCGGCGCGGCGACGCCTCCCCTCCCGCCACGCGTACACACGGACGCGACTATATAAGCCGGTGGCCTCCCTCGCCTCTGGCCACACCAGCCCTAGCCGCCGAGCTCTCCCTCTCCCGTGCGCCGCCGCCGAGCCCTCCCTCTCCCTCCCTCTCCCTCACTGGGAGTCGTGGCTCTTTTTTGAGGCCAACATCCCGGCGCCGCCGGACATGTGCACCGGGCCGACGGGGCGGAGGTTCAGCAACGGGGGAGTGCCTGTTCCCCCGTTGCCCGACGCCGAGGCGCGCCCCTCCTACTTCGCCTCCGAGGTTGACCACGTGCGTGCCTCCCCCACCGATGAGCAGCTCGCCCTCCCCCAGTACGCCGCCGACAACTACGCGGCGTGGGCGTCGTACTTCGAGCGCCGTCAGGAGCAGAGGCTGGCGTCCACCAACGGGGCGCCGGTGGTGGGCGGCGTGAAGAACAGCGAGGGGCGCTGCGTGTGGTGGGGCGCCTGCCCGGGCGGCGAGGATGGCGGCGACGACGACGACTACTCCGTGTTCATCGATTTCTCTTTTTAGATAAATTTGCTATGTAAGTCGCGAACATGTCTAACATATGCCAAAGTTTGCCGAGTTTTAGCCGTGTTTGACCGAACTTCGCCGGATGTTTTTTTTTTTAAATTAGATGCGTCTGGGGCGGCCCTGGGGTCGGCGACTGGGAACCAACTCATCCCAGACCGTTTCTTTGCGCCGGCTCGCCTCCAGGCGGCGATTTTACGCGCCCCCTAAATGGCCAACGGCTGGAGATGCTCTTACCAAGCATCTGACTGGCCAAATTACGTAGCATGGAAATGATATTGACATGGTGGAGCGAAATATATTTTATTACTGATCATCACATGGACGATCGGACAACGAACTATCTGATCTCTAGGAACTCCAGGTGCCATATTAGACAGGGTGGTTACACGAAAATGAAAACCAACAGCGTACACGGCATAACTTGAAATATTAATGGGTAGCTAAACAGGACGCCACTGCTTGGGCAGATTGACATAAATAAATCGTAAACCGATCCACACGCGTCATGTAAGTGCTCTGCCACACGGACAGTAACAGCAGCAGCGCAAGGACGAGAACTGTGGCGAGCAAACATTGTGGCAGCAGCAAGGAAATGCACAGTGCAAGCTACCGAGCTGGATCTGTGTCTGAAGACGGGCCACAACATTTGAGAACACCTAGGCCGGACGTGGCATAACGACAAACGTTGCAATAAGTGTCTGAACAATGTGGGCCATGTGAAATGACTGCAGGAATATACAACACAAATACTTACTGAAATACGAGGTGCAGTACGAATCTTGGAGCGAACGCTTGGCTAAGATAACCTGTGCATATGAGCTCGTGCTCAGATAGGCACTTTCCTGCAGCGTGTAATGCTGGCAGCTGGACCAGGCTTTCTGCTGCATGCTGATGATAAAAAGAAAAGCGTGGGAATGAGTTGGGATTAAGTTAACACGAAAAGGCCCTTTTTAGCCGGTGCATGCATGCATATAATATGATGGATCCACTGCATGCAGAGCGAGCAGCAGGGTGAAACCTAGACGCGCTGTCAGTCCGCCAGTGCATATGCAAGCGCCCTTCGTCCATAGGCATCATTGTTAACACTAGTACTAGTACCACTAATAGAGGAGGACTAATGGCAGCATGGAACCATTGACACATGATTAAGAGCTAGTACTAGCTAGCCGAGGCGCAGGAATTTGGGCCGCGGCAAATTTGATAATTATGACCTTAAATCATTTCATAAAATGAACTGTTTCTAAAAAAAAATACTCGGCTGACCTTTTTGAGTGACGCCCGACACGAAGGCGCCACACTACACTGTGCAGCGCCTGACTGACAGGCGCTACATGCCTAGCCAGCGTCGTACTCAGATCATCCGAAAAATTACTAAGTCAATGTACAGCGCCCAAGAGCTAGGCGCCACACTATATAGTGTAGTGCCTAGCTCCTAGGCGTTGCACTAATGGTTGCACTACAAAATGAAGCAACCACTAGTGCAACGCCTGGGAGCTAGGCACTATATTGTATAGTGTGACGCCTAGCTCTCAGGCATTGCACACTGACTTAGTAATTTTTAGGCAGTTCGGGTGCGACGCTGGCTAGACGTGCAGCGCCTGTCAGTCAGGTGTTGCACCGTGTAGTGTGGCGCCTTCGTGTCGGGCGCCACTCAAAAAAGTCAGTTGAGTGAAATTCTTTTAGGGACAATTTTTTTTTGTGAAATGATTTCATTCACAGATCAAAATTGTCAAATTTGCCCGTGCTGGCCTACCACCATCCGGTCCTCTTGAAGCGAACGATCGATCTCGCGTCAAACTCTTTGAGATGTTTGCGGCTGCCGAGAGACAGAGAGATAGGTGGTTGCGCTTTTGCAGGGCGCTTTAGGGCTGGGGACACAGTGCAGTGGCAGTGGCAGTGGCAGCAGGAATGCCATCGCAGCATCGGTACCACCAAATCCAAAGACAGACCACAGGCGCTCGCTTTGGTTTGGCTGCTGCAGCAGCGGCAGGCGGCAGCCCGCGCGCGTCGCCAAAAGACATTCTCTCTGAGCGGGGTTGCCCTCCATCCCCATGCCATGTGTGCCACTGCCACGGCCACGGCATGCCGCAGCCAGCATCTGCTCCCCGCGCTCGCTGCCACCTCTCGCGATCCACAGCCCGAATTCCCGTGGAGGCCCAAGCCCAAGCGTGCGCCTTGAGAAAGGTGCGCCCTCATTGCTCGGCACATGCACGCACGCACTCACTGACACGCTCTTCCTACCTGTTTGTTTTTTTCTGCATGATTTCAGGATGCGCCTGTAGGAGTACGTCCGTCAGCCCTTGTTTTGGCTTGGGGCTCTTCTCGTTGCCTTGCCGCTCCGTGCTGTTAGATGGAAGCGTTCCTACTCCCTCGCAAGGGAGCCGCGTTGTTTATATTGATTGTGGGCAAGAATAGCCTCTGCCGTGGCTTACAAGTCTTCACCGATCGCTGGGATACGGTGGTTACAGATCGATGGGATAGATACGTACGGGAGGAGGAGAAGGAGTTTGTTGAGATTACAATAGAGTTCTATCTCTAATTCTAACACCCTCCCTTAATCTCAACTATCCTACATTAAGGTTCTTCTTGAACTCTTCAAATAACTTGACTGGCAAAGCTTTAGCGAAACCATCTGCCACTTGGTCTCTTGAAGGAATAAACCATATGTCCAGCTTCTCTGCAACTCTTTCTCGTACAAAATGGAAATCAATTTCTATGTGTTTGGTTCTACCATGAAACACTGGATTTGCAGAGAGATATGTAGCTCCCAAATTGTCACACCACAAGCAAGACACACGATGTTGTTTAATCCCCAATTCATTGAGCAATGATTCTACCCAGAGAATCTCAGCAGTAGCATTTGCTAGTGACTTGTATTCAGCTTCTGTACTTGACCTGGATACTGTGGCTTGTTTTCTAGCACTCCAAGAAATAAGATTAGCACCAAAGAAAATAGCAAAACCTCCAGTTGATCTTCTGTCATCACTACACCCTGCCCAGTCAGCATCAGAAAATGCACTAACAAGGGTCGAGGTGGAATGCCTGAACTGAAGGCCTAAGTTCACAGTGTGCTTGATATATCGTACAATTCTTTTAACAGCTGTCCAATGTACAGTAGTAGGTGCATGGAGATACTGACAAACCTTGTTAGCAGCAAAGGATATATCTGGTCTTGTCAGTGTAAGATACTGTAGGGCTCCTACTGCACTTCTGTACTTGGTACTCTCTTCTTCCTTAAGTGGCTCACCTTCAAAGGCTGAAAGTTTTTCTGAAGAAGACAACGGTGTGGGTGAGGGCTTACAGTCCTTCATCCCCATACGAGCTAGAAGTTCAGTGGCATATTTTTCTTGATTTAGTATTATGCCATCTTAAATCTTCTTAACTTCAATGCCTAGGAAGAAGTGCAAATCACCAAGATCCTTCAAAGCAAACTCTGAACTTAAATCATGCAAAAGAGCATTAGTAGCACCCTGTGAAGAACTTACAACTATAATATCATCAACATATATCAAGACAAATATAGTTGTGTTTGCTTTGTTGTAGATAAAGAGAGATGTGTCAGCTTTGGATGCAACAAAACCAAGGTGCCTTAGCTGAGAGCTCAACCTTGAGTACCATGCTCTTGGCGCTTGTTTCAAGCCATATAGTGCCTTGTCAAGTTTACACACATAGTGAGGTGTCTTCTTGTTTTCATACCCAGGTGGTTGTCTCATGTAAACCTCCTCTTCCAGAACACCATGCAAAAACGCGTTCTGAACATCTAGTTGTCTCAAGCTCCATCCCCTGGAAACAGCAATAGCTAACACAAGCCTAATAGTTGCGGCCTTAACAACATGACTGAATGTGTCTTCATAGTCTAAACCATAACGTTGTTTAAAACCTTTTGCAACTAAACGTGCTTTATACCTGTCAATTGTGCCATCTGCCCTTTTTTTGATTCTGTAGACCCACTTACAGTCAATAATATTTTTACCTCGTTTTTCAGGTACAAGATGCCAAGTCTTGTTCCTCATGAGAGCTGAGTACTCCTCATCCATTGCAATTTTCCATCTTGCGTCCCCAAGTGCATCTTCCAACCTTGTTGGTTCTCCTGTGATACACAACATACCATATCTTATAGTGCCGTCAGTTCTAACCTTTGGGTTTAGTATACCTTTCTGAAGCCGAGTTGTGACACGTGAAACTGTTTGTTGAGGCTGATTCCGTCGTGTAGCAGTCTGCGGCACAAAGGTTGATGCAGTAGGATTAGCCGTAGAGGATCCTGGAGACTCAGATCCACTTTCCACAGTGAATCCCAATCCGCTAGAAGCAGCCGCCACAGAAGATCTGGCGCTGCCAGCCGGCACATGCGCGTGGGATCCCAGTCCGGATCCTCCTGTCGCTGTCGACCCGTCGGGCCCACGCGTGGGACGCGGTGCTGGACGCGGCGTCTCGTCTGGTTGGGGTGATGCGTCGCCTCCCGACTGGCGCGGACTCGCGCGTGGGCTTCTGGATGGCGTGCGATCCGGCGCAGATCCGCGCGCCCGATCCGAGGCTGCCTGACACACAGGAGTGCCAGGTGACGCGGGATCTACTTCGTGCTCCGCGCCTATTCCGTCTTCTTCTGGCACATGCAATACCAAATCATTTTCTACAAAATTTTGATCATTTGCTGCACCAATTTCTGCACCGATTTCTGCTGCATGATCCTGCATGTGAAGAGGCACAGTTCCACTAGTATAATCATCAGTTGGGTTAGTACAATTATCGGCCCCATGATCAATATTTTGGAGATGTGATGGAAGAAGGAGTATCTCTTTCTTGAGGAGTGCTCCGGCATTAGGATGAAGGGATTCAAAGGGATAGATGGATTCATCAAATACGACGTCTCGAGAGATATAAACCCTACCAGTGGACACATCAAGACATTTAACTCCCTTGTGAATTGGACTATACCCAAGAAATACACACTTCTTAGATCGAAAAGCAAGCTTGCGTGTATTATATGGGCAAAGGTTGGGCCAACAAGCACAACCAAACACACGAAGTGATTTATAGTCAGGAGTAGTGCCAAAAAGACGTGTGATGGGAGTCTCAAATTTGATGACTTTACTAGGAAGCAAATTGATGAGATATGTAGCAGTTAAAAATGCTTCATCCCAGAACTTTAGTGGCATGGATGCGTTTGCGAGTAGAGCTAACCCTACTTCAACAACATGGCGATGCTTTCTTTCGGCCGAGCCATTCTGTTGGTGTGCATGAGGGCACGACACATGGTGTGAGATGCCAAGTACTTGAAAAAAAAGATTGAGTTTCTTGTATTCACCTCCCCAGTCGGTTTGCATAGCAATGATTTTAGTGTTTAGTTTTCGCTCAACAAGATTTTGAAAATTCTTGAAAACTTGAAACACTTCGGATCGTTTCTTGAGAAGATAGATCCATGTAAATTTGCTATAGTCATCAATGAAACTAACATAGTATGAGTGTCTACCAACAGAAGTAGGGGCTGGCCCCCAAACATCAGAAAACACAAGTTGCAAGGGTGCAGTTGAAACATTGAAAGAAATAGGATATGACAACTGATGACTTTTAGCTTATTGGCATGGATCACAAACAGACTCAATACTAGACTCATGAGAGTGGGGAAGTTTATTCTTGCTAAGAACGATTTTAACAATAGCTGATGAAGGATGGCCTAATCTACTGTGCCACTTTGCTGAAGAAGGCTTGACAGCAACAAAGGCCTGTTTATTTGATGGTGATGACGAAGATATAAGTGGGTAGAGACCTCCCACGCACTTGCCCCTAAGAAGCACTCTCCTCGTGTCCAAGTCCTTTACCAAAAAGAAATAAGGATAGAATTCAATAAGAACACGATTATCAAGAGTAAATCTATGAACTGAAAGAAGATTTTTCGATGTTGTAGGGACATATAAGACTCGTTTTAGATGCAGATTTTTCATGGGGGTTTTGACAACTGAACTACCAACGTGAGTGATTTTCATACCAGAACCGCTTGCAGTATGCACTTGGTCATGTCCACGATACTTGTCTCTGGTCGTCAGCTTCTCGAGCTCCCCTGTGATGTGGTTTGTGGCGCCGGTATCCGCATACCAATTTGTGTCGACGCCATAGGAGTCGGTAACCATGTTGGCCCCCTTCTCCTCATGCTCATCTTCATCATCATAGCGATGCCAACAATCACGAGCACCTCCTGGATGATGCTTGTAACAAATTTGGCATTCTGGGTAGTCTCGCACCTGCTGCTAACGTTGTTGCTGTGGGCGGCCGCGGCCTCCTCCTCCGCCGCCGTTTCCACCAGATGGCGTTGGGGAGGGGCGCCTGCCTCGACCGCGGCCTCTGCTGTTGTTGCGCCCGCGACCTCTATTGTAGCCACGCCCGCGCCCCCTGTAAGCTAGGTTCGCCGAGGTCTTGAAGCCTGTGTCATGACCGTCGCCGAGCATCTCTACGCGCTGATCAAACGCTGCAATTTGGGCGAATAAATCATCTACTGAGATCTGATTTTTGACTGCACCAATGGCTGCCACAACAGGGACGTAATCTCTGTCGAGGCCGGCAAGCACGTAGTCCACCATCTCTGGGTCCGAGACGGGGCGGCCTGCCGCTGCGAGCTCATCCCCCAGGTTCTTCATCCTGGAGATGTAGGCGCTGCTGGACATGGATCCTTTCGTTGTGTTGGTGATGGCGATCCGTAGGTTGGTGATGCGCGACTGGGACTGCGAGGCGAACAGGGTGGTGATGGCAGTCCAGAGATCGAACGTCGTCTCCTTGCTCGCAACTTGGACGAGGATCTCCATTGATAGGGAATTCAGGAGATGGCTTAGGACTTGCTGGTCCTTTGATATCCACTGCGCATACAGGGGATTGGGTGTTGCGGCGGTAGTTTTGTCCGCCTGCTGCTGCACCGTCTTCGGTAGCGCTATATCTGATCCGTCCAGGAGGCCGGTGACCTGCGCTCCTCGCAGGCCCGGCATGACCTGTGCCTTCCATAGGATGAAGTTGGTCTTGGTGAGCTTCTCAGATGGGAGAGAACCAAGGTTGAGCGAGATGGTGGATGAGGACGACATGGCGAGGTGGATGGCGAGGGTGATCAAGGAAGGAGGCTGCTGGCTAGATCGATAGGAAGAGGATGCCTCTGTATACCATGTTAGATGGAAGCGTTCCTACTCCCTCGCAAGGGAGCCGCGTTGTTTATATTGATTGTGGGCAGGAATAGCCTCTGCCGTGGCTTACAAGTCTTCATCGATCGCTGGGATATGGTGGTTACAGATCGATAGGATAGATACGTACGGGAGGAGGAGAAGGAGTTTGTTGAGATTACAATAGAGTTCTATCTCTAATTCTAACACGTGCAACATACCGGCCGGCCGGATCGGTGGCTGGCTCCGTGCGTCATTCGGGTCGAGCGACCGGAGAGGATGATCCAAGGTGTTGACGATGGGTGGGAACAGAATAATGTCGCGCGCGGTGGAGCAAGTGCCGTTTCGATGGCGGGCCTGGACGGCAACTCACCGTATGATTAGCTTTGCCGATTGATAGATACTATTGCATCTGGAGGACGAACGCTCGGTTAATGAATTGCGCAAGTTGTCTTCATTTGGTCAAACGCTCACCACCGTCAACAGTGATTCGGCAAGCGGCGTTCGTAGTCTTGCTCATCACCTGACTGGAGGCTTAGCCTCTTGGGACTCTAAAACTGTTGCGAGTCGGCGTGAGGCTGACTGACTGACCCCCAACCCCAAGCTCGCCCGTCCAGACGGTGCAGTAACACGTCATGGCGGCTGATTTGACCACGCAGCACGCGGGGCATTCACTCCGTTCCGTTCGGTTCAGCACCCGGTTTCCGTTTCAAAACCATCCAAAAGGACTGCTCGCGTTTCTTTCTTCCGGGTGGTGGTTTTCTGTTTGCAGTCGTCACGAAGTAAACCAAATCCATCCGCGCCTTGTGAGGAAACGGATTCCTTTTTTTCTTTTCTTTTTTTGAGGGGTGAGGAAACTGATTCCGGTTGGAGGACGTTTCAAGCTTCTGGAATCGAATTCCATCGATGCCCTGCGCTTCGGAAAGCTTCGCGAGCGAAATGGCTTCGGTGACGCTTTCCTATTCAGCGTTCGCAGACCACAGCAGAGAAAGATGCGATCCCCTCTTCACAAGATTTCTCGGGCGTTCCTTCCCTACAAGGAAAGTCGTACGCATCATCCCCAAGCCTGGGCGTCGCGATCAAGCCGTGATGCTGGCCTTACCCAAATGGGCAGCATATCAAAGCCTAAGATACGGCCATATCGCATACGACCCGCCCACTTGCCGACACCTACCTAGACAGCCACCCTCCCTCCCTTCTGCATGCACACCAGCGCAGCGTGCACAATAATTCACAAAGCATCTGTCGCAGCCCAAGCTCGACAACGATGATAACGAACGATCTGGGCGCAGAGCTGGCTAGTCACAATAATTGGATGGATGGACGGATGGTGGACGACGACAATAGTTCAGACTTCAGATTCTAGGAGGGATTACATACATACATACACTCTATATACGGTGTAACATAACACTATGGACAAGCGACCAAAAAACCAGAGGAGTACATCATAAAATGGTCGGGCACATCTGACTTTTGTATAAACACAGGCGATCTTCTTTTTCACTTTTGTTTTTTCTGAACAGTTTTACATCATAAAATGGTCGGGCACAACTGACCTCCTGACACGAGTGTTGCTATACATGACATGCCAATGAACCACTCATCAAATATTTATAAACATGTTTGGGGAACCAATGAACTTCCGAGGAACAATCCATGTCGTCCAATGTACAGCGTTCAGACAACCTTATCACACAATTACTCAACACATGCAATTTGGAGGACCTACCTGGCTTGCTCAGTGAGCGAGCTTAAAGTAGAGTATGATAAGGATGGCCACAACAAGAGCTGAAATGATTCCACCAATGATCCACTTGTTCCTGTCCATCCTCTTCGACATTGCCGACAGGATTTTCTTACTCTTTCCAACGTTATCATCAACCCCATGCAACTGTAAACAAGACCAGACTCATGTCACTAACAGAAGTATGAGCTTTTCTTTTCTTTTCTTTCTTTTGAATCCAATAGGGATAAGGATAATAAGTACTCCCTCCGTCCGAAAATACTTGTCATCAAAATGGATAAAAAGGGGTGTATTTAAAACTAAAATGCATCTAGATACATCCCCTTTTATTCATTTTGATGACAAGTATTTCCGGACGGAGGGAGTAAATAAGAAGCAAATCATGGTTATTGCTAACATTTGCTTGTATGCAATGGTGTTAGCAAAGTTAACATATAACATACTAACAAACTAACAGATAAGGATGACAGTCACACTATTTCACAACTTCTATTATGTAACTAATAACTGATGAATTTTGCAGGAATAAAAATTCTGATATTTCAACAATTGTATCAATTATCATGGCATGCATACGCTGCTACTTGAAGGAATGCTACTATTTGAACTTAATAATGTACTGTAATATCCAAGAGAATAAACGGAAGAGATATTTGTTTTAACTTCTAATGTCAGCCAAATTCCCAAGTGGCCAAGCCCTTGAACCGCTGGGACTGAATAAATGATCTTTTACAGGCTTTTATGCTATCATCACTCAACAACCGTACGGCGACACATTACTAAGCTAGGTACCAGAATATACTCTCTATTCATACACAAATAGAGCAATGGGATGTCATGCAAAATAAAACACAAGGTCATGCTGTAGAGTATCTTAGATTACACACTAGAAATTCTAGATAATGCACCTAACTGATTAAATGAGCACAAAGATTCTGATATTTCAAGAAATGCATCAATCAATTATCATAACATGCACATGCTACTAAAGGGGGAGATCACCCACCTTTGCTCTTTATATCCAGGAGAATAAACCAATAAGATATTTGATTCACTTCTAAAATATACATTATGATGAATCTAATTAAACTAATTTGGTGTTGTAGATGTTGATATATCTTCCGATAGACTTGGTCAAAATTTAAGAAGTTAGACTTGGGACAGAACTAGAACTTCAATTAATTTGGAGTGCAGGAAGTAGGTTATAAATAATACAACATTCAATGGTCGAGAAAAGAAAAATTAAAAGAATTGCTCAAGGTGGAGGCACTTTCAAAGCTATTACACTGCACCTAACAGAATTTAATAAACTAGAACCACCAGCGCTCTATTTTGATAATAGATCCTGCATTCAACACATGAAAACTATGCTTATTATATTTAGCAAATTATCAAACCTAGAACCTATATAATGGGCTATGGCAATCTGATCTCTATCAGTAGTGCCAGAAATAACAACCGGGCTGGAAGGAATGATGAACAAGAGCTATATAGCCAACAATGGTTTGCATAACATTTCAGTGAAGTATATCTAAACTACAATAAGGCGAAGGAGAGGACAGAAGGCGAAGGAGGTGGAGGATACCGGCTTCAAGCTGTGGTACACGGGGACGGCTGCAAACAGAAATGGCGTAGGCATCTTGATCAACAAGAGCCTCAAGTATGGAGTGGTAGACGTCAGGAGACGTGGGGACCGGATTATCCTAGTCAAGCTGGTAGCTGAGGACTTGGTTCTCAATGTTATCAGCACATATGCCCCGCAAGTAGGCCACAATGAGAACACCAAGAGGGAGTTCTGGGAAGGCTTGGAAGACATGGTTAGGAGTGTACCGATTGGTGAGAAGCTCTTCATAGGAGGAGACCTCAATGGCCACGTGGGTACATCTAACACAGGTTTTGAAGGAGCGCATGGGGGCTTTGGCTATGGCATCAGGAATCAAGAAGGAGAAGATGTCTTAAGCTTTGCTCTAGCCTACAACATGATTGTAGCTAACACCCTCTTTAGAAAGAGAGAATCACATCTGGTGACTTTTAGTAGTGGCCAACACTCTAGCCAGATTGATTTCATCCTCTCGAGAAGAGAAGATAGGCGTGCGTGCCTAGACTGTAAGGTGATACCTGGGGAGAGTGTTGTACCCCAGCATAAGCTGGTGGTTGCTGACTTCCGCTTTCGGATTCGTGTCCAGCGGGATAAGCGTGCCAAGGTCGCTAGAACGAAGTGGTGGAAGCTCAAGGGGGAGGTAGCTCAGGTGTTCAAGGAGAGGGTATTTAAGGAGGGCCCTTGGGAGGAAGGAGGGGATGCGGACAATATGTGGATGAAGATGGCGACTTGCATTCGTAAGGTGGCCTCGGAGGAGTTTGGAGTGTCCAGGGGAAGGAGAAGCGAAGATAAGGATACCTGGTGGTGGAATGATGATGTCCAGAAGGCGCTTAAAGAGAAGAAAGATTGCTTCAGACGCCTATACCTGGATAGGAGTGCAGACAACATAGAGAAGTACAAGATGGCGAAGAAGGCCGCAAAGCGAGCTGTTGGTGAAGCAAGGGGTCGGGCATATGAGGACCTCTACCAACGGTTAGGCACGAAGGAAGGTGAAAGGGACATCTATAAGATGGCTAAGATCCGGGAGAGGAAGACGAGGGATATTGGCCAAGTCAAATGCATCAAGGACGGAGCAGGCCAACTCTTGGTGAAGGACGAAGAGATTAAGCATAGATGGCGGGAGTACTTCGACAAGCTGTTCAATGGGGAGAATGAGAGTTCTACCATTGAACTGAATGACTCCTTTGATGAGACCAGCATGCGTTTTGTGCGGCGCATCCAGGAGTCTAAGGTGAAGGAGGCTTTAAAAAGGATGAAAGGAGGCAAGGCGATGGGCCCTGATTGTATCCCCATTGAGGTGTGGAAAGGTCTCGGGGACATAGCGATAGTATGGCTAACCAAGCTTTTCAACCTCATTTTTCGGGCAAACAAGATGCCAGAAGAATGGAGACGGAGTATATTAGTACCAATCTTCAAGAACAAGGGGGATGTTCAGAGTTGTACTAATTACCGTGGAATTAAGCTGATGAGCCATACAATGAAGCTATGGGAGAGAGTCATTGAGCACCGCTTAAGAAGAATGACAAGCGTGACCAAAAATCAGTTTGGTTTCATGCCTGGGAGGTCGACCATGGAAGCCATTTTCTTGGTACGACAACTTATGGAGAGATATAGGGAGCATAAGAAGGACTTGCATATGGTGTTCATTGACTTGGAGAAGGCCTATGATAAGATACCGCGGTATGTCATGTGGTGGGCCTTGGAGAAACACAAAGTCCCAGCAAAGTACATTACCCTCATCAAGGACATGTACAATAATGTTGTGACAAGTGTTCGAACAAGTGATGTCGACACCGATGACTTCCCGATTAAGATAGGACTGCATCAGGGGTCAGCTTTGAGCCCTTATCTTTTTGCATTGGTGATGGATGAGGTCACAAGGGGTATACAAGGAGATATCCCATGGTGTATGCTCTTTGCGGATGATGTGGTGCTAGTTGACGATAGTCGGACGGGGGTAAATAGGAAGTTAGAGTTATGGAGACAAACCTTGGAATCGAAAGGGTTTAGGCTTAGTAGAACTAAAACCGAGTACATGATGTGCGGTTTCAGTACTACTAGCTGTGAGGAGGAGGAGGTTAGCCTTGATGGCCAGGTGGTACCTCGGAAGGACACCTTTCGGTATTTGGGGTCAATGTTGCAGGAGAATGGGGGTATTGATGAAGATGTGAACCATCGAATCAAAGCCGGATGGATGAAGTGGCGCCAAGCTTCTGGCATTCTCTGTGACAAGAGAGTGCCACAAAAGCTAAAAGGCAAGTTCTACAGGACGGCGGTTCGACCCGCAATGTTGTATGGCGCGGAGTGTTGGCCGACTAAAAGGCGACATGTTCAACAGTTAGGTGTGGCGGAGATGCGTATGTTGAGATGAATGTGTGGCCACACGAGGAAGGATCGAGTCCGGAATGATGATATACGAGATAGAGTTGGGGTAGCACCAATTGAGGAGAAGCTTGTCCAACATCGTTTGAGATGGTTTGGGCATATTCAGCGCAGGCCTCCAGAAGCTCCAGTGCATAGCGGACGGCTAAAGCGTGCGGAGAATGTCAAGAGAGGGCGGGGTCGACCGATTTTGACATGGGAGGAGTCCGTTAAGAGAGACCTGAAGGATTGGAGTATCGACAAAGAGCTAGCTATGGACAGGGGTGCGTGGAAGCTTGCTATCCATGTGCCAGAGCCATGAGTTGGTTGCAAGATCTTATGGGTTTCACCTCTAGCCTACCCCAACTTGTATGGAACTAAAGGCTTTGTTGTTGTTGTTGTTGTTGTATATCTAAACTACAATAAAGCAGTTATGACTGAATACATACAGTATCGTGAGCATGCAGTAGTGACTGCCGTTGTTGATGAAGATCCTGAAGAATCGACACACCAAGTTCTTCTGTCTCCAGCATAGTTCTTCGGCTCTCTTTAATTCTGTCAGTGGACTGATTCAGTCTTTCAGTTGTCATCATCAACCTTCCTCGCTGATCAGTGGACACCTGAGCCAGGAAAGAATTCCCAAGTACAGCATGAGTACTAAAACTAGCAAACATCAAGAACTTTGACGCCAGTTAAGAAATCAGAACAAACATAATAATACCGCGTTATATATACACTTCACATCAATAGAGAAATATGTCAAGACAGGGAACACTGTTTCTACAATACAGAAAGACAACTGTTAGAGTACGTAATGGGCCTAATGGGCCCATTAGTCTTATGGTTAATTAGAGATAAGGGTCGCTTGCTTAGAGGTCAAGTAAGCCTTGCTTGGGAGTCAAGTAAACCTCGCTATATAAAGAGAGGAGATGTATCAATATAATCAAGCAAGAATTAAGAAGGAAATCCCTTCCCTCTTGCCCGGCCGTGGGCAAAAAGGCCCTCGGCCGGCCCTCTCCCGCCCTCCTTCTAGCAGCGCCATAACAATTTGGTATCAGCTAGCTTCGGTTCGATCATGTCTTCACCGCCGCCAAGCCCGTCTCTTCCGCTGCTGGGCACCTTGTCGCCTCCGGCGACCACCACGACCGTCACCCCGCTCCTGCCCGCGCCGGGATCCTCTGTCGCGCCCGCCCCCACCGTCCTCACCTGGGAGGAGGTGTTCGGGGTGCTGCGGGACCTAACCCAGGCGGTCCAGGAGATCCACCTGTTCTTGGCCGGGTCCTACGGGCCGCACCCGGTTGCGCTGCCCATCGTCGCCCCCGCGTCGCCGTGACTGCCGTGGCAGCCGCCGTACCAGGCGGCCTTCGCCGCGCTCGCCGGGCCGCTACAGCAGCCGCTGCAGTCGCCATCCAGCGCCACCACCGCCCAGCCCTGGCTGCAGTGGCAGCCGCCGCTCCTGGCGGCCTCCGCGCGCCCGGCGCTCCGCTGTCGCAGCCGCTGCCGCTGCCCGGCCCGACAGCGCAGCAGCTGCAGCAGCCACCGCCGGTCAGCTCCACCGCCCAGTATGGGATGCCCTATGACGGGAGTGCAACGACCTCGTTCCCATCAGCGCCGCCGCCATCCCAGGGCGTCCACATGCAGCAGATCAAGTCCCTGCCGTCGCCGTCACCGCTTCCGTCTTGGATCGCTACCCGCCACGTGTCGGCGGCGGTGAGGCTGCAGGCTGCTGCGCGTCGGCGTGTGCGGGAGATGTGTGGTCTGCAGCTGCCGCTCCTCCAAATTGCCCTTCGCTATGCAAAGGACCTCGATCTCGTCCGTTACGTCGGGGATCTTGGGCATGCAGTTTCCCCCACGGGCGGCTGGCATGCTGTTTTCCCCGTGGGCAGCGACCTCAAAGTCTGCGACATCGGCGGTTGGAGGGGCGCACCCCTCCTCGTCATTCTCCGTCGCAAGCCCTCCACTCTTCCATGTGCGGTGCAGACCAACAGTCATACACATGCACTCCTTTTGTCCAGGTGGTGTTCATGGGATCCAGGTGGCTGTACACGTGCATGTCCAAAATAAAGCGTCCTAGTCTATTTCAGATTGAGAATAATAAAACAAGCCGAGATGTAAAAGGCTTGTTTTTAGGTGTTAGGTTTGTGTTGCGTCGAGTCATGGTTATAAGTTGGTTAGGCTGCAGCTCGAGGACAAGCTGCATGTCCAGGTAGGGTGTAGTGTTAGAGTACGTAATGGGCCTAATGGGCCCATTAGTCTTATGGTTAATTAGAGATAAGGGTCGCTTGCTTAGGGGTCAAGTAAGCCTTGCTTGGGAGTCAAGTAAACCTCGCTATATAAAGAGAGGAGATGTATCAATATAATCAAGCAAGAATTAAGAAGGAAATCCCTTCCCTCTTGCCCGGCCGTGGGCAAAAAGGCCCCCGGCCGGCCCTCTCCCGCCCTCCTTCTAGCAGCGCCATAACAGAGACTTAGAGCATAATTGGTTTGCTGCCAAAAATTGGCATGCCAATGTTTGGCATTGTGCCAAATATTGGCAACTATTTGGTTGGCTACGAATTGTTTTGCCTATCTCACATAAAGTTGCCAATAGTTGGCAAATTTTGATATTGCCAATATTTGGCAATGCCAACATTTGGCAAGCCAAATATTGGTAACAAACCAATTATGCTCTTACTTGTTTCTCATCTAGATGAGAACTAGGCACACCCATTGTTTACTCAATTGTGGCGGTATCCCTAATATTGGTCACTAACAATATTGTCAATTTTATTGGCACTTATGATTATTAGATTAATATACTGTATTTTGAACTTCTCTTGGACTACTTAGCTGTGATGCTGTTAGTAAAGCTGTACTCTACAATGCTGCACACTTGGTTATGTTTAGATTGTGTGCAGTGACACAGTTAACAATTCTGTGATGTACTATCTGACAACATGCGAAATATGAACTTAAGTACTGCATACCGCACTACAATTGCCTTGTCAATTGGGCCATTCTCCCCATATTGACATGTTTGGATGCTGAACATAACAGAAACAAGTAAGTCTCTGTTATGGCGCTGCTAGAAGGAGGGCGGGAGAGGGCCGGCCAGGGGCCTTTTTGCCCACGGCCGGGCAAGAGGGAAGGGATTTCCTTCTTAATTCTTGCTTGATTATATTGATACATCTCCTCTCTTTATATAGCGAGGCTTACTTGACTCCCAAGCAAGGCTTACTTGACCCCTAAGCAAGCGACCCTTATCTCTAATTAACCATAAGACTAATGGGCCCATTAGGCCCATTACGTACTCTAACAGTCTCATCTAACTCCACCATTTAATTTTGCGCGGAGATTCGTGTGGATTTTTTTCTTTTACTTTCTTGCTTGATTAATTAAACAGTGTGGGAGTTAGATGAGACTTTGTTAATTCTCATCTAATAGTACCACATATTAGATGTCACTAAGTTTTGATCATCATTTCAGCACCAACCTAATCACCTAATAGTACCACATTATTAAAAGGTATAAATAGAGTTAGCTATCCACAGTATCTATGTGGCAATTGAATTAATAGGAACAGAGAGCTCACCGCGAGTGTGTCAGCCATGCCAGACTCAAGGAGCTCCTCCTTGGTAGTTTGCCTGGCATTGGGCGCCGAGATCCTCTTGAGCTCGCTCTTGAGGTTGTTAAGGTCAGATTTGTACTCCCGCAGCTTAGCTAGCAAACCCGCTTTCACGCTAGGCGGCGTATTCCTGGCCTCCAGGTCCATCCTCCGAATCTGTAATAAATACATGAAAAGACAAAAATCATATACTGCCCCCACATGCCAGTGAAACAAGGGTGGCCCAGACAATCTATAGAACTTGCCCCAAATCACACATTCACCTGCACCTCCCAAAATCACATCCTAGTTTCCCAACGGCAGAATGTAGGGTAGCAGAATCGCAGGAAAAAAAATTTATGAGATCAAGTCTCACGGTTTAGCAGATGAGACCCATCTTGATGGATGACACGTGACATTTGCAAATCACAAAACATCTACCCCACCCCCCACCTAAAATCAGGGGGGAAGATTAGATGTTTTGTGATTTGTGAATGCCACATGTCATCCATCAGGACGGGTCTCACCTGGTTTATATGAGACCTGGTCTCGTATAATTTTTTTCCAGAATCGCATAGGCATGTAGCCAAAGAAACCCCATAAATAAATAAAT
Source organism: Triticum dicoccoides (assembly GCF_002162155.2). Classification (NCBI taxonomy): domain Eukaryota; kingdom Viridiplantae; phylum Streptophyta; class Magnoliopsida; order Poales; family Poaceae; genus Triticum; species Triticum dicoccoides. The sequence goes on from NC_041385.1 coordinate 472,648,190, forward strand.
AAATAGACCTAGTATTTACCAGCGATTCAGCTTCCTGCACGCCGGACTGGATCTCGGAGAGCCTCTGCTTCTTCTTCTCTGCATTAGATCTCACCGTGTTAGACGAAACCTAACAGCGGCGAAAGGGGGGAGACATCCCCGGTACAATTATGCATGGGGGAGCGGTGGGCACGTACCTCCATCGAGAGCGGAGGCGGCGGTGCACTTGCGGGAGAGGGAAGCGGATTCCTCGCAGTACTGGCGCTCGTAGCCCTCGAATACCTCGCTCATGGCTGCTCCCCACGATCGCCTCCGCCCGCGCGCACAGATTCCCCCCTCCGGATTCCGCGCCCAAATCGTCCGGCGGCGTCGAATCGAGCAGATGATCGAGACGGCCGCAATTCGATCCGGGCTGCTTCACGAGGGGGGCTCCGGGCGTTTGGTGGAAGCTTCGATTTTGGTCGGGTAGGGATTGGGGGATTTGGGGTGGGGGTCCGATAAAAGCACGGCTGCTTCGCGGGCTGGCGTGCGCATTGGCACGTTGTATCGTGTGTTAATTGGGACACGGTGAATTCCAAAATCCAAAATATAATATAAAATGAGACACTGCGTTGTGGGTCCTACCGGTTTATCGGTATCCTGTCGTGCAGCAGAACTGACGGCGGTAGTTGCCCGCGCAACACCGCACACAGTAATGTAAACCGGTCCCGTTTAATCCTGTTTAAACCCACTAAGGCTTGCCACAATCCTGTTTAAACCCACTAAGGATAGGTGCTTAGAGACATAAATAAATCAAGTTTCTTAAATACCGGTGTTCATTTGTACAGGATAGACGCTTAATTAGACGTCTTTCCTACAGAAATAACCACATGTGCTTAAGAAAAGCCTGATTTATTTCTCTAAGCACCTTCCCTAAAGCTTCTTGCATTGTACCTGGCCTAATCCAATAATTTGCTTTGTTTTTTTAAAATAAACTATGAAGCTAGTTAAATCTAACTAAACGAAACTTGCAGATGCCGCTTATTTGCCATTTACATTCCTAACCACAACAGGAGGAGATAACTCCCTGTTGTCGTTCTTCCGGTCTCTTCACCCATTATCCTCTATCCCCAGTTCCCCGCGAACAGGCGGTTTGGGAGGGCGGTTTCCCCACAATGTGCGCCAGCAAGGCCACGGACCCCTTCCCTCTCTGTCCGCCGCTCCGGCGACCAGGGGCAGTTCTCTCCTGCCTGTAAATAGTCATAGGGGTAGGGTTTTTCTATTGCATTGTTGGGGTGGTGGGGGCGCGAGGAGAATAAATCTGCATCAGCTCCATTTCCACACCGGCGGCGTCTCAGAGTTATGTGTCATGTCTACTCGACGGTCCCTCGGATCGACGGGATTAAGTTTCTTTGTTAATGTAGGCGAGACGACGGCGTCGATGTCCTCTCTGGATGTTTGTGTCCTCCTGCTCCATCCTCGACGATGCGGCGTCCCCTCCAACGTCATTGAGGAGCATGGTGGCCTTGTTCAGGAGGTGGCTGACGGTTACTCCTCTTGGTGGTGGCTTCAGTGTGCGGAACATGATGGCCTAAGTGGAAGAAGGGAAGTAGTCCCTAGATGGCGTTTCTAGTGGTCTTTCTCGATGACGTCAACGGGAAGTTCCGGTTCTGAAGTCAGGAGGGCACGGTGGCAACCCCTGGCTGATATGGGCGAGCTTGGTCTTCGGTTCACAAAGCTCTGATGAAGATGGTGCCTCTCTGGGTATGGCAACGATGGAGGCCTTTCTCCTATGTGTCTGGCGAGCGTCTCGGCGTTGTTGGGGTTGAAGATGGTTGCCATTTACGGCGTGTGCAAGGAGCCCTTAGGTCCTGTTTGTTTTTCATCTCCCCTGGCCTCTGTCTTGCAAGGTTTCCAGGATATCTATCATGTTCATGTGTGTTTCGTTGTTTCCATGTTTGTGGGTTCTTGTAATCTCACTTTAGTTTAACAGAATGCATAGTTACCTTAAAAAACACCGCACAGAAGGTGATATTCCATCCATAAGTGTTGCATTTTTATACTAATCTCGATTTAAAATTACAATAAGTACTTATTAGATCAGAGGGAGTGATCCTATTTAACGTCTTTGAGCATCAAATAGTGGAGCCTCCGCCAACAAACGACACGCAACGAACCAGTCGTGTTTGGGGCTCCGCTGCACGCGTGTATGTTCTTTAGTTTGCTAAAAAAATTTAGTTTTTCTCTTTGTGGTTCTTTTTTATTAGTACTGTTTGTGATTCTTTCTTTTCAGCTTTTATTTTTTTTATTTTTTTATTTCTTTTCCTTTCTCGTTTTTATTTGTTTGTTTACTCTTCTGATTTTTTTATGTTTTTTCTTTTGCGTTTTTTATTTTCTAATATACGATGAGTATTTAAAAATACACACTGAACACTTGTTTATTACTCCATGGTAAGTTTTTTCTAATATATGATGAACTTCTTTTAAATGCACATTGAACATTTTGCTTAGTATACCGTGGACTTCCTTAATGTCTCGTGAACTTTTTTTGTAATATACAATTATTTTTCTAACAAAGTGATTTTTCTAGAGAAACATATTGAATAGTTTTTCTAATATATATTTTCTATTTTTATATTGGTTTTGATTATTTCACCTCTATAAAAAACCGTCATGAAAACCATAGAGAAAACGAAGGAAACCAGCTAGCTCAAATGAGCTCACAAGTGTGGGATGACCCATTTGCGACTCGCTTCAGGCGTCAAATAATAGAACTTGTGATATATAACACCCATTGCAGACGTTATGCGCCTACATGGGCACGCCAAGCGCCCGACAAGTCGTGAACCAGCTTATGCATGGACGACAGTTCCTCCCCGATATATTTCACTTTATTTTTTATTTTTTTCTGTTTTATTTAAATTTTAGGAAGTTGACTAAATAAAAAAAGGTTCACGGAATTTGCAAAAAATATCACAGATTTGACAATTATTCACGATTTTCAAAGTGTTTGTGAATTTAAAACAAAAATCATAGATTCAAAAAATGTTCACAGATTATAAAAAGGAAAATCTTAAAAACATGAGTTCAGAAAATGCTCACAAATTTGAAAATAAATGTGATTTTAAAGAAATGGAAGATGTAAAAAAATGTCCTTGAATTTTAAACAATGTTCCATAATTCAAAAAAAAAGATCGTGAAATCAATAAAAGTTCATGTATTAAAAAATTATTGAATTTTATTAATCTTCACGAATTAAAAGAATGTTATAAATTCCATGAATTTAGAAAATATTCATGTAATCTAAAAATATTTGAAAATTTGAAAATGT
>NC_041385.1:472651872-472720783 GCF_002162155.2 Triticum dicoccoides
AGAGAAAACCAAGAAAAAAGATGAAAAAATATTCGAGAACCTCCAGAACACTACGTTGAAGGTTTCCAGAAGATTATTAAAGGCAATCGATATCTCTTCTTAGCTATTCACAACCTCCCGCTAATGTGTTGACCCGGTAGTAGCACTTAATAGGTGATCGCCCCGCTATGTATCAGTTGTTGCGAAACTTGGTCCTCTAGTGGAGCCCCCTATAAGTGGGCCGCTCCACCAGCTCTTTGTGGACCAAGTCCCTCCCTTTAATATTAAAGTGGACACTTATACCAAAAAGTTATTTTGAAGGATAAGCTCTAGTGATACATATATTTTGAATAATGTCAAAATGTTCTTTTTAAGTTTCAAAAATTCTGTAAAAAAATTCAACATGTTTGTATAGATGTATATTATACATGTGGAAATTCTGATGGTGAAACAAGTAACCATGTGAGTTACACAAAAATGACTAAATCTTCGGTTTGGAAAGATGAAAAGCGATGCATTATTCACTATTTAGAAATCATCATTTTGTCATTTTTGTATAGCTCACATGTTTACTTATTTTATCACCAAACTTTATACATGTGTAATATTCATCCATATGATAAATATGTTTTAAACTATTTAAAACAAAGGGCTCCAAAAATACAATCTCGCATTTATTCCCTACCCCTAGTTATATAAAATGGAGAGCACTCTTTGTACGAGCGGATGATGAATGATTAATAAAGAGAGCTATACCCCTATTTCCTTGTTGAAAGGATCCATATGGCTGACTAGAGGGGGGGGGGTGAATAGGCAACTAACAATTTTTAATTTTTCTTTACCAAATTAAACTTAGTATCAAAATAGGTTGTCTAGATATGCAACTAGGTGAGCAACCTATATGATGCAACAACAACAAGCACACAAGCAAGCAAGGGATACAACACAATATAAGCCTCCACAAGTAAAGGTAAGAGATAACCAAGAGTGGAGCCGGTGGAGACGAGGATGTGTTACGAAAGTTTCTTCCCTTTGAGATGAAGTGTGTCTCTGTTGGAGCGGTGTGGAGGCACAATGCTCCCCAAGAAGCCACTAGGGCCACCGTATTCTCCTCAAGCCCTCACACAATGCAGGATGTCGTGATTCCACTATCGGTGCCCTTGAAGGCGGCGACCGAACCTTTACAAACAAGGTTGGGGCTATTTCCACAACTTAATTGGAGGCTCCCAACGACACCACGAAGCTTCACCACAATGGAATATGGCTCCGCGGTGACCTCAACCGTCTAGGGTGCTCAAACACCCAAGAGTAACAAGATCCGCAGGGGATTAGTGGGGGGAATCAATTTTCTCTTGGTGGAAGTGTAGATCGGGGCCTTCTCAACCAATCCCTAGAAAATCAATAAGTTTGATTGGCTAAGGAGATAGATCGGGCGAAAATGGAGCTCTGAGCAACAATGGAGCTTGCAGAGGGAAGAGGTGGTCTTCTTGGGGAAGAAGACCCCCTTTATATAGTGGGGGGAAAGATCCAACCGTTACGCCCCTCACTTAGCCCGCGCGGTGTGGAACTTCTGCACACAGCCGTAGTACTACTGCAACGGGCCGCAGTACTACCGCTGGCTGGTACGGTACTACCACTTGCGCGGTAGTGACCAGGCAAGGCCCTGTTGCACAAGGCAACGAGCGGTAGAACCGCCGGAGCGGTATTACCGCGCACCCTTGCGGTACAACCGCAAGGCAGGGCTCTACTGGCACTGGAAAATGCACGTAATTGATAAATTACTTCCGTAGCTACTTCCGTAGAGTTTAGGGTTGTGCAAAAATCCGGCACGGTACTACTGCTCACAGGGTGTACTACCGCGTGGGGGCGGAAGTAAAAAAATTACTTTCGCACCTACTTCCGCATACGCCGGTGTTTGGGCTGGAGGCAGCGGTACTACCGCTCGCGAAGAGCGGTACTACCGCTTGCCGGAGCAGTACTACCGTGAGTCCCTGCGGTACTACTTCTTCCTTGAGCAGTACTACCGCACACCACGGAGACTATAGCACTTGGTAACCTTCATATTGCAGAGACAAGAATAAACGGATGGTGCTCCACCCAACAATCTCCTCATCTATCTCAGCGGCAAGAATGGACTCCTCATCTGACTCAGTCCACTGATAGCCCTGCTTCGTCATCCAGGTAGCCTCAGGAGTGATGTTCTTCTCTGACCCACTCGAGACGTGCTCACCAAGCTTCCTCAAAATCCGATTGTCGCGCTGGCGACTCTCCTTCTGAGCAACGTGAGTCTGGCACTGCCCCTTGGCCTGCATGCAGAACAGAGCCTTCATCTTGGCCTTGAGCTTCTTAGCCCAAGATGGCTCAGCAGAGGAAGAAGCGTACCCCTCAGAACTGACCTCCTCCTCCTCCTCAATCTCATCATCATCAACATCTATGCGTGCAGCCTTGGCCTCAGCTCGGGTAGTGGTGTTAGCCCATTTGTTCTTCTGGCATAGCTTGATGGGCTCATGGCGAATCCAGTTGGGAGCAAGAAACTCTTCTCCCGGAAAGATCTTCTCCCAAGTCTTTGAGATCAAGAGGTGCAAATAAGGTCCATAGATGGGCACCTTACGATGGAACACAGCAAACTGAAGCTCACACCACATGATATGAAAGACATCAAGTGGTTTAGGTTGTTGGAGACGCGCTTCCTCACAAATGAGCATCATGTCCACAAGATAGGAATGCACCTTGTCCTTGTCGCCTATGCAAGGAAAAAGAGAGTTGCGGAAGATTCAGTGCATGATGTCAAGAAACTGGTTCATCACAAAAGTCTTCTTGTCATTAGGTAACTTCTTCTCAACAAGGTAGGGTTGAAGCTTGTTCTTGGAAGCAGACTCGGGGTTGGCATGTGGGCGGACACCAATGGGCACATCTAGCCCCTCATCATGAACATGCAACAGATCCATGAACTCCTTCCACTCAGCAGTCATCCTCTTCCCATTTGTCATCCAAGTCATGGTCCGCTTCTCAGCCGTGTGGAAGTGGGCAGAAGCAAAGAACTGAGCCACAATCTCTGGGTCAAAGTCAAGGTGGAACTTGAGGATCTCCTCAATGCCAAACTACTCCACCAAATGTAGAGGCTTGCCAAAATATGTCTGGTTCTTCTTCAGATGGTCCATGCCAATCCACTGAACTGGTACATAGATGTTCTGCTTGGCCTTGATCACATCTAGGAAGATGAGATATTGTTGCTTGGTCCAAAACAAGTCATTTCCCCTACTGAGTTCCCTAGGCTTGATGTAGGGGTTGAGCTTTCTTTGAACCATAGACTCTGCTTGAGGCATTTCATCCATGCCGACAGTTGGCTCCTTGATCTTGGTAGCTGTGGTCTTGACGTGGCGTTGTGGGGCACTGTACCCCTCAGGAGCTTCTTGGTTGCAAAGACGCTTTGAGCTCGTGTCACGGCTGGGATTCAAGCACCTGGCATTGAAACCGAGCCACCATCTATGACACACAGCACAAACACACGACAAGAGCGAGAAGGATTATTGCAAAGACCAAGGCCAAAACCGAAAAAACAAGTAGAAATGAGATTGGGTGTGACAAAACAAAGTAATTTTCAAGTCAATGGTAGTACTGGACCAGGATGCGGAAGTAAAAAATTTGCATCTGCTCTAGCCGCGGTAGTACTGCGCCGGGTTGGCACGGTAGTACCGCGCTTAGAGCGGAAGTAAATTTTTACTTCCGCGCGCTAGGCGATAGTACGGCTCCAACGGAGCGGTAGTACCGCACGTGGCGGATCTCGCATGAACGGGCGGTAGTACCGCTCCACGAGGAGCGGTAGTACCGCACGGGACGGATCTTGCATGAACAGATCTAAGAACATCCGTGAAGGTAAAATGGTACTACCATTGATAAAAATTGCGTTGTTGCATCACACCAAATAGCATATCTACTGCACTACCACTCTCCAACAATCTCCTCTTGCAAAGATTTAGCCAAAAATCACAAGACCTACACATGCATCTCCCAAAACCTAGAAGCACAACAACGAGGCAAAGAGAGAGGGAAAAGGGGAGATACCCGGGTCCATGGCAAGAGGGCATGGTGGGATCGATCCCACCAGTTGAAATGAGAGGAGAGTGGCTGAAGATGGAGATCCGGCGAGGTCCTCCAGCGTCGTTCTTGGGAAGGAGAGAGAGACGCAGTGAGGGGAAGAGATGAATGGGTATGGGGGAGTTGGAACTCCCCCTGCCTGCTCTTACCCCCCATGCGGCCTCGACAGCGCGGTAGTATCGCGGTTCATTGCGGTAGTACCACCTGGGCGGAAGTACCGCACACTGGGCGATAGTACTGCTCTTCTAGCGGCAGTAAAAAATTACTACCGTGATGGAAGCGGTAGTACCATGCTGTGGGCGCAGCTGTGCAAGCACAGGAGCCACACACCTCCAGTGGTAGTACCGTGGCTTGCCACAGTAGTACCGCACATCCAGGAAAGTGCATGTTTCGACAAAAAGGAACAATAAGGCCTTTGCAATGCACACTTTGAGCAACCGGACATGCAAGAGAGAGCAGAAAGGAGGCAACTTAAGCACGAACACAGTCCAAAAGAACACAACGAGACAACGAGGACCAACCAACGAACCAAAACCTCACAAGAGGAGAGGGCGGTGGCCGGAGCCACCTATGCTTGAGTCAATTGGTATGGCACCACGAAGAATTATCCTTGGGCCCATGACCAAAACTCGTCTTTGAATCACAAGTACCATCAACGATGGCGAATGTGAAAGAGTTGATCAATTTATGCATAATGGGGGCGGGGAGAGTTCATTGAGAGAACAACACCCCCTATGTCCATGCCTACACCTAAATAAGACAACAAGATGAGTATGGTGGGGTGTGCACGGGTTCAAGCCACATTGCTCAAATCAATGATATTTAGCTCATGCCTTAACTCGCAAAATCTTGCTTCATCCAAAGGCTTCTTGAAAATATCTGCAAGGTTATCATGAGTATTGACATAGTTGAGCTCAATCTCCCCTTGCCTAATGTGATCCCGGATGAAGTGATACCGAATCTCAATATGCTTCGTCTTGAAGTGTTGCACCAGGTTGAGAGAAATCTTGATGGCACTTTAATTGTCACACCAAAGAGGCACTTTGTCACAAATGACACCGTAATCCTTCAAAGTTTTCCTCATCCATAGAAGTTGAGCACAACAACTACCGGCGGCCACATACTTGGCCTCGGTGGAGGAGAGAGACACACAACTTTGCTTCTTAGAAGACCAAATCACCAAAGAGCAACCAAGAAATTGGCACCCTCCGAAAGTTGACTTCCTATCCACTTTTTCTACCGCCCAATCCGAGTCTGAAAAGCCCACGAGGTTGAAGTTTGCTCCTCTTGGGTACCATAAGCCAAAGTTTGGGGTATGAGCCAAGTATCGAAAGATTCGCTTGACCGCCACATAGTGACTTTCCTTAGGTGAGGCTTGAAACCGTGCACAAATTCCCACACAACATGATATCCGGTATGGATGCACAAAGGTAAAGCAAGAAGCCAATCATAGAATGATATACCTTTACCATTGGGATCAATGTCAAGTTGGCATTTGACGGGCATTGGAGTAGTAGTCGGCTTGACATCACTTAGCTTGAATATCTTGAGCATGTCTTGAGTGTATTAGGCTTGGTTGGTGAAGGTTCCTTCTCTTCTTTGTTTGATTTCGAGCCCGAGAAAGAACTTCAACTCTCCCATCATGGACATCTTGAACTTTGAGGTCATGAGAGCGGCAAACTTCTCATTGAAAGCTTTGTTAGGAGAACCAAAGATAATATCATCAACATATAGTTGGCATACAAACAACTCCCCTTTGACCTTCTTAGTAAAAAGAGTGGGGTCGATTTTCCCAATTTCAAACCCACGATCTTGCAACAACTAGGTAAGGCGCTCATACCACACACGTGGGGCTTGTTTAAGGCCATAGAGCGCCTTATAGAGTTGGTACACATGATTGGGGAACTTGGGATCCTCAAACCCCGGGGGTTGTTTGACATACACCAACTCATTAATAGGACCATTAAGAAAAGCACTCTTCACATCCATTTGTTGCAACTTGAAGTTATGATGAGACACATAAGCAATCAACAAACAAATAGATTCAAGGCGAGCAACGGGAGCAAAGGTTTCACCGTAGTCGATACCCTCGACTTGGGAGTAGCCTTGTACCACCACACGAGCCTTGTTGTGAACGACAACCCCGTGAGCATCTTGCTTGTTCCTGAATATCCATTTGGTTCCAATAACATTATGGTTCTCCTTTGGCCTTGGCACCAATCTCCACACCTTGTTATGCTCAAAGTTGTTGAGTTCTTCATGCATGGCATTAAGCCAATCCAGATCCTCGAGCGCCTCTGTATGATCGAAAGTATGTCTAGAGGGGGGATGATTAGACTACTTGACCAAATAAAAATCTAGCCTTTTCCCAATTTTAGTTCTTGGCAGATTTTAGCAACTTAGAAGTCAAGCAATCAACCTACACATGCAATTCTAAGAGTATAGCAGCGGAATGTAAAATAATTGCATATGAAGGTAAAGGGAGGTGTTTGGAGAGTGCAAACGCAATTGGAGACACGGATGTTTTTGGCATGGTTCTGATAGGTGGTGCTATCGTACATCCACGTTGATGGAGACTTCAACCCACAAAGGGTAACGGCTGCGCGAATCCACGGAGGGCTCCACCCACAAAGGGTCCACGAAGAAGCAACCTTGTCTATCCCACCATGGGCGTCGCCCACGAAGTACTTGCCTCACTCAGGTAGATCTTCATGAAGTAGGCGATCTCCTTGCCCTTACAAACTCCTTGGTTCAACTCCACAATCTTGACGGAGGATCCCAAGTAACACCTAACCAATCTAGGAGACACCACTCTCCAAAAGGTAATAGATGGTGTGTTGATGATGAACTCCTTGCTCTTGTGCTTCAAATGATAGTCTCCCCAACACTCAACTCTCTCTCACAGGATTTGGATTTGGTGGAAAGAAGATTTGAGTGGAAAGCAACTTGGGGAAGGCTAGAGATCAAGATTTATGTGGTAGGAATGGAATATCTTGACCTCAACACAAGTGTAGGTGGTTCTCTCTTAGAAAATGTATGTTGGAAGTGTAGGCATGTTCTGATGGCTCTCTCCATGAATGAAAAGTGGGTGGAGGGGTATATATAGCCTCCACATAAAATCTAACCGTTACACATAACTTACCAAACTCGATGGGACCAAAACGTGAAACTCGGTCAGACCGATTTAGTTCATAATGTGACCGTTAGGCATTTCGGTGGGACCGACATGTCAACTTGGTGGGGCCGATATCTTTAGGGTTAGGGCATAACGTAATCTCAGTGAGACCAATTACACAAACTCGGTGAGACCGATTTTGGTAATAGACAAATAGAGAGCTGGTCAGGCAAACTCGGTGGGACCGATTCTCTCATCTCGGTTGGACCGAAATGTTACAAAAAGGAAACAGAGAGTTTGCATTGCAATCTCGGTGGGACCGATCGCTCATCTCGGTTTGACCAAAACGTTACGAAGGGAAACGGAGAGATTACAATCCCATCTCGGTGAGACCGAGATCCCTATTGGTGAGACCAAAAAGACTAGGGTTTCTAGCAGCAGCTATGTCAACTGAACTCAGTGGCGCCGGATAGAAAGTTTATGTGGGGCCGAGTTTGACTTTTGGTTTGGGACATATGTGGATGTGAGAAAGTAGTTGAGGGTTTTTGGAGCATATCACTAAGCACTTTGAGCAAGAAACTCAGTAAGCAACACCTCGCCCACTCTTAATAGTATTGGCTTTCCTATGGACTCAATGTGATCTTGGATCACTAAAAGTAAAATGTAGAGTCTTGTGCTTTGAGCTTGAGCCAATCCTTTTGTCCTTATCATTTTGAGGGGCCCACGTTTCTCATCCATGCCATGCCAAACATTGAGCTTTCCTGAAATATTTATCTTGAAATAGCATTAGCTCAATGAGCTATATGTTGTTAGGAATTACCAAAACCACCCAGGGATAGTTGCACTTTCAATCTCCCCCTTTTTGGTAATTGATGACAACATATAGATCAAAGCTTCGACAAATGATAATAAGATTGAAAACCATCGTTGCTTTGAGAAGTATGTGATAAGCAAGAGCTGTTGGGATCTACGGTAGGGTGCGTCGACTGCAAATTAAAATTTCCTACGCATAGAACAACTAAGAACATGCTACGGGAGATGGATCACAGTTCGTTACCACTAGACACGCAGTGCCGTGCAGCGGAAGAAGAGTTGGGGCAGCGCGTCCGCGTGGATCGTCTCCTCCTTGTCCGATCTCCCTCGAACAGCCGGTCGTCCGATCCCACGTACAAGTTCTCCGGAGCGGCGCAAGTGCACCGCCTCTAACGGTATCCGCGCGTGCAGGAGGAACACCGTGCGGTGGACTGCTAGGTCCGATCACACAGTCGACGGCGAGTGGAGGTGTCTATTCGCAACACATGCAAACCCTAGTCGCAGCGCCGAAGCGATCAACCGAATAAGTGCGCCGCACCTCCACTTTATATAGGCGTCCATCGCGGGCTCAACACTTGGGCCTCACACGGACCCTAAAGCCCAAAGTCTACTCGGTCACGTTCCTAGTCCAGTTCGGATCACATCCGACCAGTGTCCTACGAATCGACCTCGTAGGTTCCTTCCATTAAGCGCGCGACCCCTTAGGTTCAAGTCAGCTTGGTCGCAGTTCGGATCACCTCCACCCTGCACGGTTGGTAGCGGCCTCTAGCAAGGCGTGCCGACCACCAAGCAGACTATGAAGCTGGTTAGGCGAACCTGTACAACATGTCACACTTCTGTTCCCTTTGCCGCACGATATATGTTGTCGGGCTCAAGGCGAGACTGACATCCTTGTGCTAGCCCGACCTCTTTCTCGTTCCAGTGATCCCGACCACTACCCGGATTATCTCATAATCCTTGTCGCATGGCCATGCTTCTCCTGGTCGGATCACACGAGGGGCCCAGAGTATATCTCTCCTGATCGGAGGGGCAAATCCCATCTTGCTCGACCATGTCTCGCAGCATGGGACTGGACAAACCTGAAACCTACCTTTATAACTACCCAGTCACGGAGTAGCGTTTGGTCGGCCCAAAGCAAGTCTGTCACCATCCCGAGTACATGCATCAGCTCAGGTCTTAGGACATAGAACGTATGTTGTACTAGAGACTCACAGATGACATACACTGCGTCTCATAGTTGGGTCTGTCCGACTCGGACCTTATCTCGACTCGGATCTTGACTATGTCGAATCCGACCAGACCTTTCCAAGTCCATATTATCCGGTTAGCATCCAATGCTCCATGGCTAGTGATACCAAGCCATCGACCGTGTCATATGCTAGTCTAATTGGCTTCGCGTCCACACAACCCTTTCGACTAGGGACCTTTTAGGACAGTCATCATACAATGCATAGTCCCACAAACAAGTCACATACTTGCCGATACACATCATTGATAATGTCCAAGGACTATCTTTATTCATAAACACATAGGAAATATCATCATACATGATTGCCTCTAGGGCATATCTCCAACTGTCTCCCACTTGCACTAGAGTCAATCAAATAGACATCGAATGCCCATAGCTCTAACGTGCCCCTCATGCTTGGGTTGTGGAAGCGGCTTAGTCAACGGATCTGCAACATTTGCATCCGTGTGAATCTTGCATTACTCTACATCACCATTCTTTACGATCTTTCGTATCAGGTGATATTTCCGATCTATATGTCTGACCTTGTGGTGATTCCTCGGCTCCTTGGCTTGTGCGATGGCACCAGAATTATCACAATAAAGGTCCAATGGTTTCACCGAGACTGGGAAAATACCAAGATCATCCAGAAAATGCCGGATCCAAACACCTTCCTTTGCAGCTTCAAGCTGCAATGTATCCAACTTCTATGGTAGAATCGGCCACCGTATCCTGCTTGGAACTCATCCAGTGCACTGCTCCTCCGTTCAGGACGTACACGAATCCGGACTGTGATCGACAATCATCTCTGTCAGTTTGGAAACTAGCATCGATGTAACCCCTTACAATGAGCTCTTCCTCACCTCCATAAACTAGGAACATCTCTTTAGTCCTTTTCAGGTACTTCAAAATAGTCTTCACCGCTGCCCAGTGACTCTCACCTGGGTTGGCCTGGTATCTACTTGTTAGGCTTATTGCAAAAGCAACATCAGGCCTTGTACATATCATGGCATACATGATGGATCCGATTGCCGAGGCATACGGAATCCTACTCATCCTGCTTCGCTCATCAGATGTCGAAGGACTCTGAGTCTCGCTTAGCCTTATACCATGTGAGAGCGGCAAGAACCCTTTCTTTGCCTCACTCATGTTGAACCGCTTCAACACTTTATCTATGTACGTGCTCTGGCTTAAGCCAAGAAGCCTCCTTGATCTATCTCTATAGATCTTAATGCCTAAAATATAGACTGCCTCACCAAGGTCCTTCATCGAAAACTTGCCATTCAATGATTCCTTGACCAAGTTTAGCATCGAAGCATTGTTCCCGATCAACAATATGTCATCCACATACAAGATCAAAAATACTATCGAGCTCCCACTTAACATCTTGTATAAACAAGATTCCTCTTCGCTTTTGATGAAACCGACACCAGTGACGACCTCATCAAAACGAATGTTCCAACTCCGAGATGCTTGCTTTAACCCATAAATGGATCTCTTGAGCTTGCATACCTTACTAGTGCTAGTCGGATCGACAAAACCCTCGGGCTATATCATATACGCATCCTCAGTTAAATTTCCGTGAAGGAAAGCCGTTTTGACATCCATCTGCCATATCTCGTAATCGAAATATGCAGCTATAGCTAGTATGATCCTCACCGATTTCAGCATCGCTACCGGCGAGTAAGTCTCGTCGTAGTCAATTCCTTGAACTTGTCCATAACCTTTAGAGACAAGCCGAGCTTTGTGGATCTGAACATTTCCATCCACATCGGTTTTCTTCTTAAAGACCCATTTGCAACCAATGGCTGTTGCGCCAGGCGGCGGATCAACCAAGTCCCAGACTTGATTCTCATCCATGGACTTTAACTCGGATCTCATGGCCTCCAGCCATGCCTCGGAATCTGGGCTCGCCGTCGCTTCCGCATATGTGGCCGGCTCATTGCTTTCTAGCAACAATACATCATGCACTCTGCGCAATCTTTCCGACCTCCGTGGTTCCGGTGCCGCTTCCACTACGGGTTCCCTGACTGACTCCGGTATGATCTCATCACCAGCCGAGCCGTCCCCGAGTGGTCCTCGAATTTCTTCGAGTCAAACTGTCCTTCCACTGGCCTCCCGACTGAGAAACTCTTTCTCAAGGAAAACCCCGTTCCGAGAAACAAACACTTTGTTCTCTTCCCGGTTGTAGAAGCTATATCCCAAGGTTTCCCTCGGATATCCCATGAATATGCATTTATCCGATTTAGGTGTAAGCTTGTCTGACATAAGTCGCTTGACAAATGCTTCACAACCCTAAATCTTTAGAAAAGACAAACTGGGACTCTTCTCGGTCCACATCTCATGTGGTGTCTTGTCTACGGATTCTGATGGTACCCTATTAAGTGTGAAAGTTGTAGTTTCTAGAGCGTATCCCCAAAATGACAAGGGTAAATCCGATTTGCTCATCATAGACCGGACCATGTCCAACAAGGTCCTATTCCTCTATTCTGACACGCCGTTTCTCTGTGGCGTACCCGGAGGTGTGAGCTGAGGTACTATACCTCGACTGTTCAGATGATCATCAAACTCCTGGCTCATGTACTTACCTCCACGATCAGATTGCGGAAGCTTTATAGTCTTGCCAAGCTGACTCTCAACCTCGTTCTGAAACTCTTTGAACTTTTCAAAAGTTTCCGACTTGTGCCTCATCAAATAGATATATCCATATCTACTCAAGTCGTCGGTAAAAGTCACGAAGTACTGATAGCCACCTCTGACAGTTGTGCTCATTGGACCACACACATCATTGTGTATAAGCTCCAACAGCTCGGATGCCCTCTCGCAACTCTTTGCAAAAGGAGACTTAGTCATATTGCCGAGCAAGCATGATTCATGTCTCGAACGACCCGAAGTCGGACGAAGTTAGGAGCCCATCATCATGGAGCTTCTTCATGCGTTTCAGACTAATGTGTACAAGCCGGCAATGCCAGAAGTATGTCGGATTTATCTCATTAGGCTTATGCCTCTTGACATTCACGTTATAGACCGGTTCCTGTTCTAGATTCAATATAAATAGCCCATCAACAATGGGTGCATAGCCGTGGAACATACCATTCAAAAATATCGAACAACCATTGTCCTTTAAATTTAATTCATAACCTTGACTCATCAAACATGAGGCAGAAATAATGTTCCGACTAAGTGCAGGAATGTAATAACAATTATTCAATTCCATAATGAATCCGGAAGGAAGCTGGAGCTGCATCGTGCCGACCTCCAACGCAGCAACTCTTGCTTTCTTGCCGACCCTGATGTCAATCTCCCCTTGTGCCACACGCCTAGTTCTTACCAGCCCCTCCATCGAGTTGCAAATATGAACAACCGATCCGGTATCAAATACCCAAGAGCTACTAGGTATGTCAGCAAGGTAAATGTCTATAACATATGCAACAAGTGTACCTTTGCCTGAAGCAGCATTCCCGGCCTTCTTGCCATGCTCTGCAAGCCACTTGCTACAGTTCCTCTTCCAGTGACCGGTCTCCTTGTAGTGAAAGCAAAGGGTCTTCGAGTCTGGTCCAGACTTTGGTGCAGCGACGGAGGTTACCGTCTCCGTGCCCTTTGCCTTAGCCTTTTTCTTGGACCAACTCTTCTTGAACTTAGCCAATTTCTGCACCATCAACACTTGATGCATGCCTTTCTTAATTTCCTGCTCTGTCACTTTGAGCATCCCATGCAATTCAGTGAGCTTCTTATCCATGCCATGCATATGATAGTTCGAGATGAACGTCCCATAGCTGGGCGGAAGAGAACCCAGAACAGCATCAGTAGCCAGCTCATCCAAGAGTGGTGTCGGTGTCAAAACCGGCGGATCTCGGGTAGGGGGTCCCGAACTATGCGTCTTGGCGGATGGTAACAGGAGACAAGGGACACGATGTTTTGTAGGGTTTCGTAGTAATTTCAAAAATTTTCCTACGCGCACACAGGATCATGTGATGCATAGCAACGAGGGGGAGAGTATTGTCTACGTACCCTACGCAGACCGACTGCGGAAGCGATGACACGACATAGAGGAAGTAGTCGTACGTCTTCACGATCCAACCGATCAAGCACCGAAACTACGGCACCTCTGAGTTCGAGCACACGTTCAGCTCGATGACGATCCCTGGACTCCGATCCAGCAAAGTGTCGAGGAAGAGTTTCGTCAGCACGACGGCGTGGTGACGATCTTGATGAACTACAGCAGCAGGGCTTCGCCTAAACTCCGCTACAGTATTATCGAGGAATATGGTGGCAGGGGGCACCGCACACGGCTAAGGAATCGATCACGTGGATCAACTTGTGTCAACTTGTGTGTTTAGAGGTGCCCCTGCCTCCGTATATAAAGGAGGAGAGGAGGGGAGGCTGGCCGGCCAAGGGGAGGTGGCGCAGGAGGAGTCCTACTCCTACCGGGAGTAGGACTCCCCTCCAATCCTATTCCAACTAGGAATCCCCAAAGGGGAAAGAGGGAGAGGGGTGGCCGGCCACCTCTCCTAGTCCTAATAGGACTAGGGGAAGGGGGGAGGCGCGCAGCCCCCTTGGGCTGCCCCCTTTCTCCTTTCCACTAAGGCCCATGATGGCCCATATGGCTCCCGGGGGGTTCCGGTAACCTCCCGGTAACCCGGTAAAATCCCGATTTCACCCGGAACACTTCCAATGTCCAAACATAGACTTCCAATATATCAATCTTTATGTCTCGACCATTTCGAGACTCCTCGTCATGTCCGTGATCACATCCGGGACTCCGAACAACCTTCGGTACATCAAAATGCATAAACTCATAATATAACTGTCATCGTAACCTTAAGCGTGCGGACCCTACGGGTTCGAGAACAATGTAGACATGACCGAGACACGTCTCCGGTCAATAACCAATAGCGGGACCTGGATGCCCATATTGGTTCCTACATATTCTACGAAGATCTTTATCGGTCAGACCGCATAACAACATACGTTGTTCCCTTTGTCATCGGTATGTTACTTGCCCGAGATTTGATCGTCGGTATCCAATACCTAGTTCAATCTCGTTACCGGCAAGTCTCTTTACTCGTTCCGTAATACATAATCTCACAACTAACATATTAGTTGCAGTGCTTGCAAGGCTTATGTGATGTGCATTACCGAGAGGGCCCAGAGATACCTCTCCGACAATCGGAGTGACAAATCCTAATCTTGAAATACGCCAACCCAACATCTACCTTTGGAGACACCTGTAATGCTCCTTTATAATCACCCAGTTACGTTGTGACGTTTGGTAGCACCCAAAGTGTTCCTCCGGCAAACGGGAGTTGCATAATCTCATAGTCATAGGAACATGTATAAGTCATGAAGAAAGCAATAGCAACATACTAAACGATCAGGTGCTAAGCTAATGGAATGGGTCATGTCAATCAGGTCATTCAACTAATGATGTGACCTCGTTAATCAAATAACAACTCATTGTTCATGGTCAGGAAACATAACCATCTTTGATTAACGAGCTAGTCAAGTAGAGGCATACTAGTGACACTCTGTTTGTCTATGTATTCACACATGTATTATGTTTCCGGTTAATACAATTCTAGCATGAATAATAAACATTTATCATGATATAAGGAAATAAATAATAACTTTATTATTGCCTCTAGGGCATATTTCCTTCAGTCTCCCACTTGCACTAGAGTCAATAATCTAGTTCACATCGCCATGTGATTTAACAGCAATAGTTCACATCACCATGTGATTAACACCCATAGTTCACATCGCTATGTGACCAACACCCAAAGGGTTTACTAGATTCAGTAATCTAGTTCACATCGCTATGTGATTAACACCCAAGGAGTACTAAGGTGTGATCATGTTTTGCTTGTGAGAGAATCTTAGTCAACGGGTATATCATATACAGATCCGTAAGTATTTTGCGAATTCTATGTCTACAATGCTCTGCACGGAGCTACTGTAGCTAATTGCTCCCACTTTCAATATGTATCTAGATCAAGACTTAGAGTCATCTAGATTAGTGTCAAACTTGCATCGGCGTAACCTTTTACGACGAACCTTTTTCCATAATCGAGAAACATATCCTTATTCCACTAAGGACAATTTTGACCGCTCTCCAGTGATCTACTCCTAGATCACTATTGTACTCCCTTGCCAAACTCAGTGGTATGGCATACAATAGATCTGGTATACAGCATGGCATACTTTATAGAACCTATGACTGAGGCATAGGGAATGACTTTCATTCTCTTTCTATTTTCTGCCGTGGTCGGGCTTTGAGTCTTACTCAACTTAACACCTTGCAACACAGGCAAGAACTCCTTCTTTGACTGTTCCATTTTGAACTATAAAAAATTTATCAAGGTATGTATTCATTGAAAAAATCTTATCAAGCGTCTTCATCTATCTATATAGATCTTGATGCTCAATGTGTAAGCAGCTTCACCAAGGTCTTTCTTTGAAAAACTTTTATTCAAGTATCCTTTCATGCTTTGCAGAATAATTCTACATTATTTCCGATCAACAATATGTCATTCACATATACTTATCAGAAATGTTGTAGTGCTCCCACTCACTTTCTTGTAAATACAGGCTTCACTGTAAGTCTGTACAATAACTATATGCTTTGATCAACTTATCAAAGCGTATATTCCAACTCCGAGATTCTTGCACCAGTCCATAAATAGATCGCTGGAGCTTGCACACTTTGTTAGCTCCCTTTGGATCGACAAAACCTTCCGGTTGCATCATATACAACTCTTCTTCCAGAAATCCATTCAGGAATGCAGTTTTGACATCCATCTGCCAAATTTCATAATCATAAAATGCGGCAATTGCTAACATGATTCGGACAGACTTTTAAGCATCGATACGAGTAAGAAAATCTCATCGTATTCAACACCTTGAACTTTGTCAAAAACCTTTTTCGACAAGTCTAGCTTTGTAGATAGTAACACTACTATCAATGTCCGTCTTCCTCTTGAAGATCCATTTATTCTTAATGACTCACCGATCATCGGGCAAGTCAATCAAAGTCTACACTTTGTTCTCATACATGGATCATATCTCAGATTTCATGGCCTCAAGCCATTTCGTGGAATCTGGGCTCATCATTGCTTCCTCATAGTTTGTAGGTTCATCATGGTCTAGTAACATGACTTCCAGAACATGATTACCGTACCACTCTGGTGCGGATCTTACTCTGGAAGACCTACGAGGTTTGGTAGTAACTTGATCTGAAGTTTGATGATCATCATCATTAACTTCCTCACTTATTGGTGTAGGAATCACTGGAACTGATTTCTGTGATGAACTACTTTCCAATAAGGGAGAAGGTATAATTACCTCATCAAGTTCTACTCTCCTCCCACTCACTTCTTTCGAGAGAAACTCCTTCTCTGGAAAGGATCCATTTTAGCAACGAATGTCTTGCCTTCGGATCTGTGATAGAAGGTGTACCCAACAATTTCCTTTGGGTATGAAGACGCACTTCTCCGATTTGGGTTCGAGCTTATCAGGATGAAACTTTTTCACATAAGCATCGCAGCCCCAAACTTTAAGAAACAACAGGTTAGGTTTACTGCTAAACCATAGTTCATACAGTGTTGTCTCAACGGATTTAGATGGTGCCCTATTTTAAAACGTGAATGCAGCTGTCTCTAATGCATAACCCCAAAACGATAGTGGTAAAGAGATATCATAGATCGCACCATATCAAATAAAGTGCGGTTACGACGTTCGGACACACCATAACGATGTGGTGTTCCAGGTGGCGTGAGCTGTGAAACTATTCCACATTGTTTTAATTGAAGACCAAACTCATAACTCAAATATTTGTCTCCGCGATCAGATCGCAGAAACTTTATTTTCTTGTTACGATGATTTTTCCACTTCACTCTGAAATTCTTTGAACCTTTCAACTATTTCAGACTTATGTTTCATCAAGTAGATATACCCATATCTGCTCAAATCATCTTGTGAAGGTCAGAAAACAACGATGCTTGCCACGAGCATCAGCACTCATTGGATCGCATACATCGGTATGTATTATTTCCAATAAGTCAGTAGCTCGTTCGATTGTTCCGGAGAACGGAGTTTTAGTCATCTTGCCCAAAAGGCACAGTTCGCAAGCATCAAGTGATTCATAATCAAGTGATTCCAAAATTCCATCAGTATGGAGTTTCTTCATGCGCTTTACACCAATATGACCTAAACGGCAGTGCTACAAACAAGTTGCACTTATCATTATTAACTTTGCATCTTTTGGTTTCAATATTATGATTATGTGTATCACTACGATCGAGATCCAACAAACTATTTTCATTGGGTGTGTAACCATATAAGGTTCTATTCATGTAAACAGAACAACAATTTATTCTCTTACTTAAATGAATAATCGTATTACAATAAACATGATCAAATCATATTCATGCTCAACGCGAACACCAAATAACACTTATTTAGGTTCAACACTAATCCCGAAAGTATAGGGAGTGTGTGACGATGATCATATCAATCTTGGAACCACTTCCAACACACATCGTCACTTCACCCTTAACTAGTCTGTGTTTATTCTGCAACTCCCGTTTCGAGTTACTAATCTTAGCAACTGAACTAGTATCAAATACTGAGGGTTTGCGATAAACACTAGTAAAGTACACATTAATAACATGTATATCAAATATACTTATGTTCACTTTGCCATCTTTCTTATCCGCCAATCACTTGGGGTAGATCCGCTTCGAGTGACCAGTCCCTTTGCAGTAGAAATACTTAGTCTCAGGCTTAGGATCAGACTTGGGCTTCTTCACTTGAGCAGCAACTTGCTTGCTGTTCTTCTTGAAGTTCCCCTTCTTCCTTCTGCCCCTTTTCTTGAAACTAGTGGTCTTGTCTACCATCAACACTTGATGTTTTTCTCGATTTCTACCTTCGTCAATTTCCGCATTACGAAGAGCTTGGGAATCGTTTCCGTTATCCCTTGCATGTCATAGTTCATCACGAAGTTCTACTAACTTGGTGATGGTGACTAGAGAATTCTGTCAATCACTATCTTATCTGGAAGATTAACTCCCACTTGATTCAAGCGATTGTAGTACTCAGACAATCTGAGCACATGCTCACTAGTTGAGCGATTCTCCTCCATCTTTTAGCTATAGAACTTGTTGGAGACTTCATATCTCTCAACTCGGGTATTTGCTTGAAATATTAGCTTCAACTCCTGGAACATCTCATATGGTCCATGACATTCAAAACGTCTTTGAAGTCCCGATTCTAAGCCGTTAAGCATGGTGCACTTAAACTATCAAGTAGTCATCATATTGAGCTAGCCAAACGTTCATAACGTCTGCATTTGCTCCTGCAATAGGTCTGTCACCTAGCGGTGCATTAAGGACATAATTCTTCTGTGCAGCAATGAGGATAATCCTCAAGTTACGGACCCAGTCCGTGTAATTGCTACCATCATCTTTCAACTTTGCTTTCTCAAGGAACGCATTAAAATTCAACGGAACAACAGCACGAGCCATCTATCTACAATCAACATAAACAAGCAAGATACTATCAGGTACTAAGTTCATGATAATATTTAAGTTCAATTAATCATATTATTTAAGAACTCCCACTTAGATAGACATCCCTCTAATCCTCTAAGTGATTACGTGATCCAAATCAACTAAACCATAACCGATCATCACGTGAGATGGAGTAGTTTTCAATGGTGAACATCGTTATGTTGATCATATCTACTATATGATTCACGCTCGACCTTTCGGTCTCCGTGTTCCGAGGCCATATCTGCATATGCTAGGCTCGTCAAGTTTAACCTGAGTATTCTGCGTGTGCAAAAACTGGCTTGCACCCATTGTAGATGGACGTAGAGCTTATCACACCCGATCATCACGTGGTGTCTGGGCACGACGAACTTTGGCAACGGTGCATACTCAGGGAGAACACTTCTTGATAATTTAGTGAGAGATCATCTTATAATGCTACCGTCAATCAAAGCAAGATAAGATGCATAAAAGGATAAACATCACATGCAATCAATATAAGTGATATGATATGGCCATCATCATCTTGTGCTTGTGATCTCCATCTCCGAAGCACCGTCATGATCACCATCGTCACCGGCGCGACACCTTGATCTCCATCGTAGCATCGTTGTCGTCTCGCTAATCTTATGCTTCCACGACTATCACTACCGTAGTAATAAAGTAAAGCATTACATCGCGATTGCATTGCACACAATAAAGCGACAACCATATGGCTCCTGCCAGTTGCCGATAACTCGGTTACAAAACATGATCATCTCATACAATAAAATTCAGCATCATGCTTTGACCATATCACATCACAACATGCCCTGCAAAAACAAGTTAGACGTCCTCTACTTTGTTGTTGCATGTTTTACGTCGCTGCTACGGGCTTAAGTAAGAACCAATCTCACCTACGCATCAAAACCACAACGATAGTTTGTCAAATAGACTCCGTTTTAACCTTCGCAAGGACCGGGCGTAGACATACTTGGTTCAACTAAAGTTGGAGAGACAGTCGCCCGCAAGCCATCTCTATGCTAAGCACGTCGAGGGAACCGGTCTCGCGTAAGCGTACGCGTAAGGTTGGTCTGGGTCGTCTCGTCCAACAATACCGCCGAACCAAAATATGACATGCTGGTAGGCAGTATGACTTGTATCGTCCACAACTTACTTGTGTTCTACTCGTGCATATAACATCAACATCAATAACCTGGCTCGGATGCCACTGTAGGGTTTCGTAGTAATTTCAAAAATTTTCCTACGCGCACACAGGATCATGTGATGCATAGCAACGAGGGGGAGAGTATTGTCTACGTACCCTACGCAGACCGACTGCGGAAGCGATGACACGACGTAGAGGAAGTAGTCGTACGTCTTCACGATCCAACCGATCAAGCACCGAAACTACGGCACCTCCGAGTTCGAGCACACGTTCAGCTCGATGACGATCCCCGGACTCCGATCCAGCAAAGTGTCGGGGAAGAGTTTCGTCAGCACGACGGCGTGGTGACGATCTTGATAAACTACAGCAGCAGGGCTTCGCCTAAACTCCGCTACAGTATTATCGAGGAATATGGTGGCAGGGGGCACCGCACACGGCTAAGGAATCGATCACGTGGATCAACTTGTGTCAACTTGTGTGTTTAGAGGTGCCCCTGCCTCCGTATATAAAGGAGGAGAGGAGGGGAGGCTGGCCGGCCAAGGGGAGGTGGCGCAGGAGGAGTCCTACTCCTACCGGGAGTAGGACTCCCCTCCAATCCTATTCCAACTAGGAATCCCCAAAGGGGAAAGAGGGAGAGGGGTGGCCGGCCACCTCTCCTAGTCCTAATAGGACTAGGGGAAGGGGGGAGGCGCGCAGCCCCCTTGGGCTGCCCCCTTTCTCCTTTCCACTAAGGCCCATGATGGCCCATATGGCTCCCGGGGGGGTTCCGGTAACCTCCCGGTAACCCGGTAAAATCCCGATTTCATCCGGAACACTTCCGATGTCCAAACATAGACTTCCAATATATCAATCTTTATGTCTCGACCATTTCGAGACTCCTCGTCATGTCCGTGATCACATCCGGGACTCCGAACAACCTTCGGTACATCAAAATGCATAAACTCATAATATAACTGTCATCGTAACCTTAAGCGTGCGGACCCTACGGGTTCGAGAACAATGTAGACATGACCGAGACACGTCTCCGGTCAATAACCAATAGCGGGACCTGGATGCCCATATTGGTTCCTACATATTCTACGAAGATCTTTATCGGTCAGACCGCATAACAACATACGTTGTTCCCTTTGTCATCGGTATGTTACTTGCCCGAGATTTGATCGTCGGTATCCAATACCTAGTTCAATCTCGTTACCGGCAAGTCTCTTTACTCGTTCCGTAATACATCATCTCACAACTAACATATTAGTTGCAGTGCTTGCAAGGCTTATGTGATGTGCATTACCGAGAGGGCCCAGAGATACCTCTCCGACAATCGGAGTGACAAATCCTAATCTCGAAATACGCCAACCCAACATCTACCTTTGGAGACACCTGTAATGCTCCTTTATAATCACCCAGTTACGTTGTGACGTTTGGTAGCACCCAAAGTGTTCCTCCGGCAAACGGGAGTTGCATAATCTCATAGTCATAGGAACATGTATAAGTCATGAAGAAAGCAATAGCAACATACTAAACGATCAGGTGCTAAGCTAATGGAATGGGTCATGTCAATCAGGTCATTCAACTAATGATGTGACCTCGTTAATCAAATAACAACTCATTGTTCATTGTCAGGAAACATAACCATCTTTGATTAACGAGCTAGTCAAGTAGAGGCATACTAGTGACACTCTGTTTGTCTATGTATTCACACATGTATTATGTTTCCGGTTAATACAATTCTAGCATGAATAATAAACATTTATCATGATATAAGGAAATAAATAATAACTTTATTATTGCCTCTAGGGCATATTTCCTTCATGTTTTACCCAGGTTCGGGCCCTCTTGATGGAGGTAAAACCCTACGTCCTGCTTGATTGATATTGATGATGTGGGTATTACAAGAGTAGATCTACCACGAGATCAAGGAGGCTAAACCCTAGAAGCTAGCCTATGGTATGATTGTTCTTCGTCCTATGGACTAAAACCATCCGGTTTATATAGACACCGGAGAGGCCTAGGGTTACACAGAGTCGGTTACAATGGTAGGAGATCTACATATCCGTATCACCAAGCTTGCCTTCCACGCCAAGGAAAGTCCCATCCGGACATGGGACGAAGTCTTCAATCTTGTATCTTCATAGTCTTGGAGTCCGGTCGATGATGATAGTTCGGTTATCCGGACACCCCCTAGTCCAGGACTCCCTTAGTAGCCCCCGAACCAGGCTTCAATGATGACGAGTCCGGCGCGTATATTGTCTTTGATGTTTGCAAGGCGGGTTCTCCTCCATATTCCATGTGTTTGCCGAACAGTGTCCGGTTTCCTTATAAATGTTGCGCCTCTTAGCTTCTACGTCCAATAATGGCCCTCTTCCACGTGTCGTATGAATGCGAAAAGCCAGGGTATTTATACGTTTTACCTCCTAGCTGCGCGAATAAGCTGCCTATAAGAGAGGCGAGGATCCAGATCCGGATCACACCATCCTCCTTCCGCAAGTACTCATCGAAGCGTATCTGACAAAAATCCATTCCAACATGGACAATCGACGCGGCTCCTCCTCTCGCGCTCCCAGTCCTCAGCCAGGAGATTGGAGGAGATGTTCAGTCCCACACAGCGAGTTAGTGACGCTCCAAGCAGAGGGATACCTTCCCCCAGCTTTTATGGTTCCAGTTCGAGCCGGACTGGCCACCTACAAGGGTGGGAAACAGGCGGAGAGCGTCCCCAATCCCTCCAAAGGAGAGCGGGTATGCTTCGTCCCCTACCTAATAAGGGGACTCGGATTTCCCATACATCCGTTTCTCCGAGGGCTCCTGGAGTTCTATGGACTCCAACTTCACCACCTCACACCTGCCTCCATCTTGCACATCGCGGGTTTTGTAGCTCTTTGCGAGCTGTTCTTGGGCATTGAGCCCCATTTTGCGTTGTGGAAGAGATTGTTTTGCCTCGTACCCCGTTCTCACGAGGGGTCGATATATCAAGTGGGCGGAGCCGAAATATGGTGCATCGCCGGGACCGGATATCTATCCGGAACCCCGAAGGAGGCGTCCGAAGACTGGCCTTCGGAATGGTTCTATATGGAAGACGCCCCGCTGCCGGATCCAGTTCGGATCGGCCTCCCGGAGTTTAGTAATGCTCCTCTAAAGAAACGCCTGAGTTGGCGCCCGCGGAGCCCTCAACGGGAAGATGATAGGAGCGTCCAATATCTGATGGGCCGGATTAGGTTACTGGCGCATTCCGGATTGACCATGATTGGAGTCATGGCCACATTCATTATGCGAGGGGTGTAGCCGCTCCAATATAAGGGCCACCCCATGTGGGATTTCAACGGGGAGAATGACGCCACCCATCATGGGCGCAAGGGGCCGGGATCGACCGCCGATCTGGTGAAGATCTTGTCCGGCTTGTACAAGGGGGAGAAGGAGGACTTCCTCTGCACGAGTCCATTGAATGGATTCTCCATGAATAACCCTTGGAGCTGGGTAAGCGGACGTTTATATATCCGATCCGTGCTTTCAAAGTTAAGTGTCTTACTTTATGATTTCGACGCAGGAACTGCGCCGGGATGTGGAGGGCATACAAAGCCCGACTCCACAACCCGAGGATCCGGGAAGATCCCTTGATCCGGCCTCCGAAGAGGATCCGGACATAAAGGTGGAGCTGATTGACGGGGTGTTCCACCAACTCAGCATAGACAATGCTCTAGTCGCCATTACGGCTGACTACCCCGGTTTATCTCCGGCTTCCCAGGTGAGTACGACCGAAGTCCTGACACCATTACCTTTTGAATGCTTATTTCTGACCACCGTATACCAACGGTGCTTCGCAGGAGGTGCCTTTGCGGCGGGAAGCCGAGCCCGTGGTGACTGACCAACCAGGGTCAGTGCGGCCCAGCAGGCAGAAGAGGAGTGCGACGCGAATCGAAACATCGCCGCAAAGGTATGGCGCACCATTGTCTTTAAGGGAAAGACTCCTGGGAGGTATATTAATGCTCATGATTCTTCCAGGAGAAAGAGCGCTCCCCGGACTGTGCCTGGAGAGGTTGCCAACCAAGCCTCCGCCAGCCAGGCTCCAACACCTGGTCCGGAGGGGGAGGCGAGCGCAAGGCGCGAGCCGGATGCTCCTCCAACGGAGGATGCCAACAGGCTGTTCGCCACCAGGTCTGAGGTGGAGAGCGCCATGAATCACAGGCGCCGTCGGACAGTTCTTCGTGACACGTGTTTCTCCCCAGAGGCGTTGAATGCCTTTAATGTGGGAGACGCGCACCTCCGTGCTGCTCAAGATGGTTTAACCAGAGCCACGGAGCAGTATGTGAAAGACATACGGGTGAGGAATTTTAGTAGTTATATATGCCAGTAGCCCCTGAGACTTAAAATAGTTAAACTAACTGATTTAAGGATCATTTGTTATGCAGGATCTTACGGAGAAGAATACCCACCTGTCCCAGGAGCTTCAAGAATGCAAGGCCCAACTTGAGGCCGCACTAGCCGCCGCCGGGGGAGCCACAGAGACCCCCTCTGGTAATACATATTTCGAAAAGATAAGTAGTTTATGAAGTGCAGCGTGTGCGTTTAGTCTGACAATAATATTGTAGAGGGTGCCGGACTAGATCCGGACAAGCAACACCTGCTGCGCCAGCTGAAGGCCGGCGAGAAGGTGCTTATGAGGGTGCAGCAGGAGAGGAACAAACTCCAAGATGCCAACACCCAGCTGGGCGAAGAACTAAAAGATGTTCGGGTCCAGCTGTCTAACTCCCTAAAGGAGAATCGGCGGCTTCATCGCGGCATTTACAGTAAGTGCTTGAGCAAACTCCTTTGAAAAGAAGAGTTCGGCGAGGAAGTCGATTGACAGAAATGTGTTTGTAGGTGTGCTCACGGGTCGTCCGGCAGAGGAAATGCCTGGTTCCACGGGTGACCTTCTTCCCGAGCTGCTGCAACTGCACGAACATGTCCGGCAGGCGATGAGCGGCGTCGTTCAGGCCTTATGGCCATCCGTCTCCCTACCTGAGGGTCTTGGAGGGCTTGCTGAGAAGCTTCAGGGAGTACGGCAGCGCTTCCGTCTGTGGAAGATATCGGCCTGCCGTCAAGGCGCCAGGGAGGCCTGGGCCATGGTGAAGACGCGGTACACGAAGGCTGATCCAAACCACATGGCCGAGGTCGGACCTGTGGGGCCCGATGGGAAGGAGATCCCTGTGAGCCTGATGTACGGCCAAGTAGAGTTGGCCGCGAAATATTCCCAACGGGAC
This sequence comes from Triticum dicoccoides, assembly GCF_002162155.2. Classification (NCBI taxonomy): domain Eukaryota; kingdom Viridiplantae; phylum Streptophyta; class Magnoliopsida; order Poales; family Poaceae; genus Triticum; species Triticum dicoccoides. The sequence continues at coordinate 472,677,026 of NC_041385.1, forward strand.
TGTAAACTAGACAGCCTGTTAGATGGGATTGAAGAGGAGTACAATCAGTCAGTTTGACGATGTAATTTAAAATGACATATAAAATGCCTTCTAGCTGGATTGTAGATCGTTTGTCTTTGCGGACCTTTTCGCTTCAACCTCGGGACCCAACAGTCCGGAGTGTGTCCGAATACCCTCACGGTTATACAAAAACCGGGGCATGCATGGAGACCAGGCGTAGGGGTCATAAGTGCTTTATCAGACAAGTGCCCAACTAGCTATGTTATATTACATGGTTAGTAAGAAACATCTTCCAGGGAGAATAGTTCCGTTAGGGGTTCCTTTCCCTGGGAGGCATGCCCTAAAGTGCATGTCCGGATTGCGAAAAGAGCAGAAAAAGCATCTGGAGGCAGATAAATAAATAAGCAATAAATCATCTTTCAAGTCACCGACCGAATATTCCCTTAAGAATGCTAGCCTTCGGCTTCACCCAGTCTGAGGTACACATCCGGCTGACCCGACAGTAACAATCGCAGAGGTGCTCCCTTTACCTCCTAGCCGAACAATCGGGAACGTAGGGGTAAGCACAGGAGCCAGGCAACCCAGCTTGGCCAAAACTTAAGTCATATCGATGCATATAATGGTGAGTAAAAGGTACATGCGGAAGTATGACACATGTGTTGGGCATGAAGCCCGTATAAATAAGCTTCTGTTAAAGAAGCCCCCAGGTATAACGAGTGCGAGTAGCGCATCAAGTGTGTGCGAACAATGCGCAGATCAGCCCTCAAAGGCTTTTACTAAAAGAGGGAAGAAAAAGGAGGGAAACAAAATACAGCGAAAAAATATGAAAGGTGGACGGAGGAAGGAGACGAACTCTGAGTCTGGCGCTAGGCGTAGAATCTTCGGAGACGGGCTGCGTTCCATGGGTTCGGCTCGAGTCGGTTGTCAGATGCGTTGCGTAGACGGTATGCACCGCTGGTAAGGACTTGGTCGATGATGAAGGGACCTTCCCATTTGGGCTTAAGTTTGTCCTTTTTCTTGTCCGGCAGGCGTAGAACTAGTTCGCCAACAATGTAAGTTTTGGCCCGTACTTCTCTGCTTTGATATCTTCGAGCCTGCTGCTGATAGAATGCGGAACGGGATTTTGCCACGTCACGCTCCTCCTCTAAGGTATCCAAACTATCCCGCCGATCCAACTCGTCTTCTCTTTCTTCGTACATGCGCACGCGAGGTGAGTCATAATTATATCGTAGGGCAAAACTGCCTCTGCGCCGTATACCATAAAAAATGGTGTGAATCCGGTAGTGCGGTTTGGCGTGGTCCGTAGCCCCCAAAGTACGGAGTCGAGCTCCTCTACCCAGTGCATGTTAGATTCCATGAGGGACTGCACTAATCTGGGTTTAATGCCGCTCATGATTAGACCATTTGCTCGTTCGACTTGACCGTTAGTTTGAGGGTGATAGACTGAAGCGTAGTCGAGCTTGATGCCCATGTTTTTGCACCAGAGTTTAACCTCGTCAGCTGTGAAATTCGTGCCGTTATTAGTGATGATGCTGTTGGGGACGCCAAAATGGTGTACTACCCCGGATATGAAGTCTATCACGGGTCTGGATTCTGCCATTTTAACTGGCTTGGCCTCTATCCATTTGGTGAATTTGTCCACCATGACCAATAAGTATTTTTGCTTGTGGGTTCCCCCTTTAAGGGGTCCAACCATGTCAAGCCCCCAGACCGTGAACGGCCAAGTGATGGGTATAGTTTTGAGGGCGGTGGGTGGCATGTGTCTTTGATTAGCAAAGAGCTGGCAACCGACGCATCGTTGGACTAAGTCCTGAGCATCTGCCCGGGCTGTCGGCCAATAAAATCCTGTACGGAAGGCCTTGCCTACAAGGGCCCGGGCTGCGGCGTGGTGCCCGCCGAGTCCGGCGTGAATTTCAGCCAGGAGATTTCGCCCTTCCTCTTCGGAGATACACCTTTGAAGGACTCCGGTTGTGCTTTTCTTATAAAGTTCTCCTCATGGACCTTGTAGGCTTTAGATCGCCGAACTATGCAGCGGGCCTCATTTTGGTCTTCGGGAAGTTCCTGCCTAATTAAGTAGGCTAGGAATGGTTCCGTCCACGGGGCAATTACTGCCATTATTTCATGGGCTGAAGGTGTTATTTCATTGGCTGAGCCACCGATTGTGTCAGAATGTTCCATGTTGGGTGGTTCAGTTGGTTCCGGGTTGTTATTTCCGGACTCCTCTTCCCATAATACGGATGGCTTAAAGAGCTGCTCCAGGAAGATGTTTGGAGGGACGTCATCGCGTTTTGCGCCGATGCGTGCCAACACGTCTGCTGCCTATTTATTATCCCGGGCTACATGGTGGAATTCGAGTCCTTCGAACCGAGTTGACATTTTTAGGACGGCGTTACGGTAGGCTGCCATTTTCGGATCCTTGGCATCAAAGTCTCCATTTACTTGGGATATTGCGAGGTTTGAATCCCTGCGCACCTCTAGGCGTTGAATACCCATGGAGATTGCCATCCGGAGACCATGTAGAAGGGCCTCGTATTCGGCTGCGTTGTTGGAGTCCGTGTACATTATTTGAAGTACGTATTGGACTGTGTCTTCGGTTGGGGACGTCAAGACGAAGCCAGCCCCCAAGCCGGCCAACATTTTGGAGCCGTCGAAATGCATGATCCAATTGGAGTATGCGCCGTACTCTTTAGGGAGTTCGGCTTCGGTCCATTCGGCGATGAAGTCAGCCAAAACTTGCGGCTTTATAGCTCGCCGTGGTTTGTAGGTTATGTCAAATGGTAAGAGCTCAATGGCCCATTTTGCAATCCTGCCCGTCGCGTCGCAGTTGTTTATAATGTCGTTGAGAGGTACTTCGGAGGCCACTGTTATGGAACACTCTTGAAAGTAGTGTCGCAGCTTCCGGGATGCCATGAACACCGCGTACGCTATCTTTTGATAATGTGGGTACTGGGACTTGCATGGAGTTAAGACAATGGATACGTAGTACACTAGTTTTTGAAGAGGGAATTTATGCCCTTCTGTTTCTCGTTCGACGAGAGTACCGCGCTGACAACTTGGTGTGTTGCCGCGATATATAATAACATCGGTTCGCCCAGGTTGGGCGCGGCCAGGACCGGATTTGTTGCCAATATGGCCTTAATTTCTTCGAGTCTGGCCGTGGCGGCATCCGTCCATTCGAAGTGTTCGGTGCACCGGAGGAGGCGATAGAGGGGCAGTGCCTTTTCTCCCAAACGGGAGATGAAGCGGCTTAGAGCCGCCATGCATCCAGTTAGTTTTTGTATTTGTTTAAGGTCTTTTGGGATATCCAATTGTGACAGAGCTCCAATCTTGGCTGGGTTTGCTTCAATTCCTCTACCGGATACAATGAAGCCCAAGAGCTTTCCGGCTGGTACGCCGAAAACACATTTTTCTGGGTTGAGCTTAATGTCATATGCTCGGAGGTTGTCGAATGTAAGCCTCAAATCGTCTACTAGAGTTTCGACGTGTTTGGTCTTAACGACCACATCGTCTACGTATGCCTCCACTGTTTTGCCTATATGGGTAGCCAGACATGTCTGAATCATGCGCTGATGTGTTGCGCCGACGTTTTTGAGTCCGAAGGGCATTGTGTTGAAGCAGAATGGTCCGTATGGAGTAATGAATGCCGTTGCGGCCTGATCTGTTTCCGCCATCTTGATTTGATGGTAACCGGAATATGCATCGAGGAAGCACAATGAATCGTGCCCTGCGGTAGCATCGATGATTTGGTCGATGCGGGGGAGGGGGAAAGGATCCTTTGGACAGTCATTGTTAAGGTCTTTGAAATCGACACAAAGGCGCCAGGATTTGTCCTTTTTTGGTACCATTACCAGGTTTGCTAGCCAGTCCGGATGTTTTATATCTCTGATAAATCCGGCTTCTAAGAGTTTGGCTAGCTCCTCTCCCATTGCCTGTCTTTTGGGTTCGGAAAATCGCCGAAGAGCATGTTTGACTGGCTTGAATCCTTTTAGGATATTTAGGCTGTGTTCTATCAGCCTGCGTGGGATTCCTGGCATACCTGAAGGGTGCCAGGCAAAAATGTCCCAATTTCCCCGAAGGAATTCTCGTAGTGCGGCTTCTACATCAGGGTTTAATTGTGCCCCAATGGAGGCCGTCTTTGTGGGGTCCGTTGGATGGACCTGGAATTTGACTATTTCGTCTGCTGGTTTAAAAGAGGTGGACTTAGATCTCTTATCGAGTATCACATTGTCCCTATTCACCGTGGAGCACAGCTCAGTGAGTTCCTCTGCCGCTAGGGCTTCGGATAGTGCCTCTAGGGCTAGTGCGGATGTCTTATTTTCAGCGCGGAGTGCTATATCTGGATCACTGACAAGAGTGATGATTCCATTGGGCCCGGGCATTTTAAGCTTCATGTACCCGTAATGGGGTATAGCTTGGAAAATTGTGAATGCCTCTCGCCCTAACAAGGCGTGATATCCGCTGCCGAATGGGGCCACTTGGAACGTGACCTCCTCGGACCTGTAATTGTCCGGTGAGCCGAACACTACATCTAGTGTGATTTTTCCTGTGCAGCATACTTCCCGACTAGGGATTATTCCTCTAAAGGTTGTGCTACTTTGCTCAATGCGGATCCAGTCTATTTCCATTTTTTGGAGGGTTTCCTCGTAGATGAGGTTTAATCCGCTGCCGCCATCCATGAGTACCTTGGTAAGACGAAAGCCGTCCACTATCGGACTGAGGACCAATGCGGCTGGTGCTCGGGCTGTTCGGAATTTAGGTTCGTCGCTGGCATTGAAGGTGATAGCCGTGTCGCTCCATGGATTTGTTGTTGCTACTTGGTAGACTTCGGCGAGGCTGCGGATTGTTCATTTCCGCATATTATTTGATGCGAAAGTCTCGAAGACTGTTAATACCGTACTGGTACTGTTGGGCTGGTTACCTGGGGCTAGAAAACCTTCGCCACTTTTGGCCACCTGCCATAGTATCCAACATGCTCAAAGGCTATGTGTTGGAGTGGCGCCCTCTGTACTATGGATTTTACTGGGTCCGTTGAGCCATCCCTCCAGTACGGTTCCGTGCCCTTTAGGGTTTTTTTGCTTTTTGGTTTTTGACCCAGGTGCTTGAGTATGACACACCCTTTTATTTCGAACTAGGGTTATGTTTACGGCCGGATTGTCCCAAAACCTGGTTTCGGTTTTCCAGGCACTCTCCATCGCACAGTATTTTTGTAATATGGTCGCCAGGTCGGCGAAGCGTGTAACTTCGCGACGACTTATGGCATTCATGATTCCCTTGTCCGTGCAATTGTTGCAGAAAATTGAGATTGCGCTTTCCTCACGACAGTCCTTTATCCTGTCCATAACCAGGAGGAATCTGGCCCAGTAATGATGTACTGTTTCATCGGGCTCTTGCCGTATTTGAGATAGATTGCTTATGTTTGGGTGGGCGGGCGGAATTAAATTCAGAATCCCGCCCAATCTGAGGCTCAAAGGCCGAGAAGTTTCCGGATTTGGAAGCTTGGATTGCTGGATGTTATCCAACAAATCTGGTCCGATGCCTGACTTTAGGTTCAGTACTTGATTGACGTCCGTCCCTCCGCGGGAATCCGGCATGGAGGGATCGGGAATCCGGACATAACTGGTCTTTAACATAGAAGAAGAGTCGCCGCGTTGTTCCTCTACCACAGTAACGTGGTCGGTAGCCTGGGGAGAGTTAATTTCTCTCAGATCGGTTTTAAGCCCAATCTGATCGTAGTCTATAGCGACTCCCAGGGCGGCGATGCGATCCAAGAGCTCATTTACGGAGGAGAGCTCCATCGGATCTAGCTGCTCGGCGAATTCCGAGTTGACGTGAAGATCGCTTTTGATGACCTGAGAGGTCATTGTCGGAGCGGTGGCCGAACAGGCGGTCATAAGAAAAGCACCAAGCCGGATAGTTTGGCCGGTGGCCAAAGCTCCCTTGGCGACGGTGCCGTCTTTAAAGACGGGAAAAGGCATCCCTCCTGATTGCGACGGCACAGAGGAACTCTCAATGAAAACACCAATGTCGGTGTCAAAACCGGCGGATCTCGGGTAGGGGGTCCCGAACTGTGCATCTAGGCGGATGGTAACAGGAGACAAGGGACACGATGTTTTACCCAGGTTCGGGCCCTCTTGATGGAGGTAAAACCCTACGTCCTGCTTGATTGATATTGATGATGTGGGTATTACAAGAGTAGATCTACCACGAGATCAAGGAGGCTAAACCCTAGAAGCTAGCCTATGGTATGATTGTTCTTCGTCCTATGGACTAAAACCATCCGGTTTATATAGACACCGGAGAGGCCTAGGGTTACACAGAGTCGGTCACAATGGTAGGAGATCTACATATCCGTATCGCCAAGCTTGCCTTCCACGCCAAGGAAATTCCATCCGGACACGGGACGAAGTCTTCAATCTTGTATCTTCATAGTCTTGGAGTCCGGCCGATGATGATTGTTCGGCTATCCGGACACCCCCTAGTCCAGGACTCCCTCAAGTGGGAAGCCCAAACGATCCAAAGCTTGCACATATCCAATCATCTTGATCACATGTGGGCTCAGTGGATCGCCTTCCTTCAGCATGCAATCCATCAAGGATCGCTAGACGTTGAACCTTTCGGTCCTAGCCTGTGTCTGAAACATGCTCTTGAGACTCTCGATCATATCGTAAGCCTCAACATTTTTGAAATGCTGTTGCAAATCGGGCTCCATACAAGCCAGCATCAGACAATTGATCTCCGTTAATTCATCAACGAGTTTCTGGTAGGCATTCTTAGTTGTGGCATTAGCATTATCGGCAGGTTCCTCTGGAAGTGGATCCTCTAGAACATGTTCCTTTTTATCATGCTTGAGAACAATTCTCAGATTTCTATACCAGGTGGTAAAGTTTGTTCCATTCAGTTTATCCTTTCCAAAATTGATTTCAATGCAAAGTTGGGTTGAGCAGGTGGTGCCATTGATCTACAACAGAAAATATGCAATCACTAAGCAATGTGTTTATGTAGAGTAATTCGCCTAAACAGAAATACCCCCACTGAAGTCAGCATCCCTCTGCAAACTCTCAGTGATTCAGGATCCGACTAGCGCATGCGACTAGTGAGCTTTAGCATCACTGCTAGCCAACATACCTATCTGGTAAGCAACTCTTTGCTACTCGTATCTCTATACGACTCCTGTCGGTCGGGAAGGTATCTCATACCCCGGCTCCCAACCTTCTTTGCCACAAGGCCCAAAACCGTTTTGATAGCCTTGTCAAGTTAACCTGATGCAGTGCATGTCCGTGTCCGACACGAACCCTTCAGTTCAAGGACACCCAGCACCACCCCAATTTTATGAGCCCACTACTAGACATACTTGATGTGCGAAGGTGCAACATCGGGAATGGCAATTTACTTGATATTCATGAGGGATCTTTCTACCATTCTAACATGCATAGAAACAAAGAAGCATAACAATCACAAATAAACACATATTGTGAAATAGTATGGCTCCTTCATGGACGTTCTTCTAGGTCGGCTCCAACTCCGATGACCATCTAGGAACTCCATCTTGTTTGTCACTCCGGGACGCCAAGCCACCAACCTGATCTCTATAATCCAACTACTACAACTAGTAATGAATTTTACATAGAGTCACAAGTCGACACGCATGTCTTTATACAATATAATGACAACACTTTGGCTCCTGCCGGCTGACAAACATGACACGCAGGCCACATATAAGTTACACACATGCATCACATACACATGAGCCATACTATTCACATCAAACCTGCAAAACAAAGTTGTGCATAGAATCACATTCTACCGGTTTGTGTGTCGGGTACGAAATACACGGCGCTACGCACACGGCGGTCCCGCTAGCCGGTTAGCGGTCGGGGTTCGAAGGGGCAGCACCCCTCACAGATCGCATCTAAACTCCGTTCACGCCGAATTTTCTGATTTGACCGATCACATCAATCATAGCGAATCCGATTCGGATTTATGTTTCACTGTTAACCCCGATGGCGGATGACCGACCGGTAGGGGTAGATCATGTCACGACCTCATTGATCCCGATTGACAGAAAACATAGCCTCAATGATCCCATGTGCAGTTGATCACATCAACCGTGCACATAGCCGATTTTATCAACGACAACAGATCTCATCTGCCGCCTTCACATATCTAATATGCATATGATCTGAATCCAAATCCTATAGCAGAGGCTCTGATACCACTGTTGGGATCTACGGTAGGGTGCGTCAACTGCAAATTAAAATTTCCTACGCATAGAACAACCAAGAACATGCTACGAGAGATGGATCACAGTTCGTTACCACTAGACGCGCAATGCCGTGCAGCGGAAGAAGATTTGGGGCAGCGCGTCCGCGTGGATCGTCTCCTCCTCGTCCGATCTCCCTCGAACAGTCGGTCATCCGATCCCACGTACAAGTTCGCCGGAGCGGTGCAAGTACACCGCCTCTAACGGTATCCGCGCGTGCAGGAGGAACACCATGTGGCGGACTGCTAGGTCCGATCACATAGTCGGCAGCGAGTGGAGGTGTCTATTCACAACACATGCAAACCCTAGTCACAGCGCCGAAGCGATCAACCGAATAAGTGCGCCACACCTCCACTTTATATAGGCGTCCGTCACGGGCTCAACACTTGGGCCTCGCATGGACCCTAAAGCCCAAAGTCTACTCGGTCACGTTCCTAGTCCAGTTCGGATCACATCCGACCAGTGTCCTACGAATCGACCTCGTAGGTTCCTTCCATTAAGCGCGCGACCCCTTAGGTTCAAGTCAGCTTGGTTGCAGTTCGGATCACCTCTGACCTGCACGGTTGGTAGCAGCCTCTAGCAAGGCATGCCGACCACCAAGCAGACTATAAAGCTGGTTAGGCGAACCTGTACAACATGTCACACTTCTGTTCCCTTTGCCGCACGATATATGTTGTCGGGCTCAAGGCGAGACTGTCATCCTTGTGCTAGCCCGACCTCTTTCTCGTTCCAGTGATCCCGACCACTACCCGGATTATCTCATAATCCTTGTCGCATGGCCATGCTTCTCCTGGTCGGATCACACGAGGGGCCCAGAGTATATCTATCCTGGCCGGAGGGGCAAATCCCATCTTGCTCGACCATGTCTCGCAGCATGGGACTGGACAAACCCGAAACCTACCTTTGTAACTACCCAGTCACGGAGTAGCGTTTGGTCGGCCCAAAGCAAGTCTGTCACCATCCTGAGTACATGCGTCAGCTTAGGTCTTAGGACATAGAACGTATGTTGTACTAGAGACTCACAAATGACATATCGCTGCGTCTCATAGTTGGGTCTGTCCGACTCGGACCTTATCTCGACTCAGATCTTGACTATGTCGAATCCGACTAGACCTTTCCAAGTCGATATTATCCGGTTAGCATCCAATGCTCCATGGCTAGTGAGACCAAGCCATCGACCGTGTCATATGCTAGTCTAATCGGTTGCGCGTCCACACAACCCTTTCGACTAGGGACCTTTTAGGACAATCATCATACAATGCATAGTCCCACAAACAAGTCACGTACTTGCTAATACACATCATTGATAATGTCCAAGGACTATCTTTATTCATAAACACATAGGAAATATCATCATACATGATTGCCTCTAGGGCATATCTCCAACAAGAGTCCCCCCTAAATTTGTGCATTATTTAAAATTTGCTTTGGACTACAAATGCACAGTGTGTTAGGATCATGGGTTACTCTTTCATGTCACATACATCTTGGTGGAGCGCTCAAAATGATAGAAGTTAAAAGCATGCACTCTTCACCAAGCAAGTGAATGATCATATAAGGATATAAGAGATAATATCATCCAACAAGCATTAAGGGTAGCATATGATCAAACACATGATCGAACAAGTAAACAAGTAGCTCACAAGCGCACAAACAAGAAGTTCAACCAAAACAAGAGAGATAAAAAGCAACACTCTCTCTCAAAGCCTATGATCTATACATTTTCTCCCCCTTTGGCAACAAGTTACCAAAAAGTTCATAAAAAATGCATAGTGCTAAACGACTCTCAGGCTTGGTCTTCATGAGGTGGCGTAGAGATGACTCCAAGGACGAAAGCGTCTGTTGATGTAGCTGGAGCTGGTGGAGTGGCTGCTGGAGCTGGTGGTACTGAAGCTGTGGCTGCTGGTGCAGATGTAGTAGCTCTTGTGTCTGGAACAGGCACTACAACAGATCTTTGATTCCTGGGCACTCTAGTGAAAGCATCTGTTGTAGACTTGCCCTTCTTCTCCTCCACTTCCTCCAGAAGTTGCTCAACTACTGACTGGATCTCAGTTACCTTGACATCAAGATCATAGAATTTCTGCTCAATGATCCTCTCCAAACTCTCCAGGTTTTGAGTCAGGGTGGCCAAGACCTTCTCAATCCTCAAGGTGGAGGCAATCAGATATCCAAGCTGATCTTGCTTGCTCTTCAAGAATACCTGAGATGCTTCTTCAACAGTTGGCATCTTTGCAGCTTTCTCTGCCCTTGCCTTCTCTCTCTTCTCATGTGCTTGCACAGATGATGGATCTTCTTCATTCATGACAACAATGTTGTCTTCAAATTCAGGGTAGATGGGCAGGTGCTCCTTATTCAATAGATATTTGCATGTGCCCATCTTGGAGTTAATGAGTTCCTAAATTTGTGGGGCATACCCACAAGATCTTTTCTGATTAGCTGCAGTCCTCTTGATTGTTTCCACAATCAGGCTCATGACTTTAAACTTTTGAGGCACATCAAACAGATGTAGCAAATTGATGGAGCGTCCTCTGATTATCTTGTGATCACCTGACTTGGGTAGCAATGTGTGCTTTAGGATCCAGTTGATGGTAGGCAAACCAGACAACAAGAAGTGGACAGATCCAAACTTATGAGTGTCTAGGTCTGCATCAGGAATCTCCTTGTACATGCTAGCCATTGGGTTGTGATCCTTCTTCTTCTTAGCATAAACATCCAAGTCATCTTCATTTTCTTCTGGGACATTGATCAACTGAGCCCATTCTTCCACAAAGGATTGGTACCTTGTACCTTCTGACATCCAGATGATCTTCCCATCTAGGTAGAAGTGGGCAGTGGAGTAAAACTGCATGATCATCTCATCATTCCACTTGGTGAGCTTCTGGGCAACAAATGTATCCACTCCACATGCTTTGAAGCTGTCATATACACCTGGATAGTGATCTTTATTTTTCTTGATGTTCTCCCAGTCAACCCATCTCATGTCACAGACAATAGGCTTCTTGTCAAGCAAAATTGTCTCATAAAAGTCTTGTTGTTACTTAGTGTGAAACCTGTAGTCCACAACAGTTCTCCTCCTGATAGCATATGGATCAGACTGTCTCCATAATCTCAGTCCTGAATCCTTCTGGATTTTCATGTTCTCTGCAACAGGATGTGCATCATTGTGGTCAGTGGTCAGGGATCTTGGGCTTCAAATTTCTCAAAACAAGTGAATCATCTTCCTCATCATTAGCAGCTTCAGGCACTGGGGCCTTGTTCTTCTCCTCAGCAGGTATACTTCTGGTGTTCCTCTTAGGTGCAGACTTTTGAGATGGAGCAGCAGCCTTGGGAGCAGCTTTGGGCTTAGATGGAGCAGCCCCTGATCTGATTGCATCTCCCATGCGTTTCTGAGCTTTGGGTGCTGGTGCAACATCCTCTTCTTCTTCATCATCATCTCTCATCATGGAGGGCTTCCCAATAATCCTGGCAATGGTCTTCTTAACCCTTTCTTTCCTCTTCTTCTAAGCCACAACTGGTTCTTTGTGTTCAGATCCCAAAGTTTCTTGAGTGGATGCTCTGGCCTTAGACATAGGAACTCTTCTTGCAGGTGCCTTTGTTTTCATTCCAGGCTTTGTTGAAGCAGCAGTGTCAAATTCTTTTTTCACCACTTTCTTCTTGGAAGTGGCCTCATCCTCAGCTGCAACATAATCTTCATCCTCTGAATCAGATGTTCTCTTCTTCCTTGTTCTAGTAGCTGCCTTGGGCAAGTTACTAGGTGTCTCCCGCTACCCTCATCATAGCTGCTGGAGGGACTAGTGCCCTCACTCAACTGAACCTGTTCCTCTGACTTGTTCTGACTATCACTTTGATCAGACATCTTCAGGCAAACTGTCAGCAGACCCCGTGAATAGGTTATAGATGAGGTAGAGTAGATGAGCATCACAAAGTACAGAAGTTTTGCAAAACAATTGACTCAAAACTTAGTTTTAGTACTCCACAGAAAGCATTTCGGAGCTACCGATTTGTAAACTCGGTGATACCGAAGCAGCTTTTGGAACCTAAACTAGTGAACTTGGTCAGACCGAGTCACAGTTTGGTGGCACCGAGACTGCTAGGGTTTCACAGAGAATCAAACTCGGTCACACCGATTTGCAATTCTCGGTCAGACCGAAAATCGCATGTGCAATGGCCTAGCCAAATCGGTGAGACCGATTTCATCAATTTAGTCGGTCCGAGATGAGTTCAGCGGAAACCTAACCCTAAATTTTCAAATCAAATCTAATCTACAGGATGTTTTAGCTAGATAGGATGATTTCATATGTGGCAAGAATCATGGCAAAGCAATGTGCTATGAATCGGAGTTAATGAATAGCACAAAGTATCAAGTTCATACCCTAACTCGGCAGTGAACTTGCTACGGCGGCAACGGCGGGGCAGATTGCCGTTGACGACGGTGGAGTCCAGCGGCGGGAGGTCGCTAGCGGCGATAAGACGATCCGGAGACCCGAAGAGGTAGAGCAGGTTACGCGCGGGTGAAGGGTTTCGGAATTTTTTTCAAAATTTGACCAGTCGGTATATATAACATGACCCTATCGGTGTGACCGAGTGGAACAACTCGGTGGCACCGAGATGCAAAATTGCGAGTAGTTACTGCAACTCAGTGTGACCGAAAGGTTCTAAGCGGTTGCACCGAGATTGAAAACCTAGATCAACTTAGTAATCTCAGTGTGACCGAAAAGGATGAATCGGTCAAACCGGAATGCACAAAGAGGTTTTGGAAGTTTAAGTCTATGACGAATCGGGGACTCCAAGTGCTCCTCACACAGAGTGGTTTGAATCTGACTTGATCAAACTTTGTGATGTAGCATGAATAGAGTTTGAGACGAGAAAAGCATAGATAGCTATAGAAGGTTCTTAGGTATTCTTGTCCATCCATTTGGCAAAAGAGAAAAAGCCAAGCAATCAAAGCAACAAATGGATGTCCTCGGATGAGTAAAATATGCAACCAACATGCTCACACAATAAAATGGCAAATGAAATTTGTGGCAAAGCATGCACAACCAATTCTAGCATCTATCAAACAATTGGCGATGACTAGGTCATCTATATATGAGTATATTGACTCAGGAGTCAAATGAGAATATTTGATCATAGGTCATACTCATTGTTTAAGCACAAGTGGGGTTACCACTTTTACATAAAGCATTGTTGTGTTCACACCATTGGAGTTGCTCTAGCTCAATTCTTTAGAGTAAAGCTCCCCCTAGATGTGATATCCCCCTAAGAGGGATGAACTAACCTTGGGTTTTGTTGATAATGACTTCATGTAGGTGTTGAAGATGTGGATGCTCAATGTTGATGTAGATCATTCGGAGCAATCCATTGGAGTGAGTTGCACTTTCAATACCTACACAGGTTAGTTCCACAAGGAACAAACAAGGATATCCATAGACATAGAGTGATGCACACACAAGATGATGTCCATGAAAGCATTACGTTACCTTGTTCCTCGTCTTACCAACAAGAGGGTTTGTGACTCCTTGAACTAGTGCAAGATATGGAAGTTGTTTGCACTTGTCCTCGCCAAAATGATAAGAGTGAAGTATGTTGGCGGAGTCACCCTCAAGAACTCTCTAGTTCTTCTTCTTAGGGATCCACATATCTTGATGGGAATCCTTGGAGTTGTAGTCGTACTTGATGAAGTAGAACTTGATGTAGTCTTGGGAACCCACTTGACCAAGGCCTTAATTAGGAGCTTCTGCAAATGCATCAATCTCCTCTTGAAGCTTGTCCTTGCCTTTTTGCTTGTGGTCTTGTGGTGGAAGATCATCTTGAGCTTGTGTTCCTTTGAAAGAAGTAGGATCGTACTTCTCTTGTTGAGGAACAAACTTCGTCTTGCGGTATTGATCTTCTTCCCACTCAACTCCATTGGCATTGAACTTTCATTCAAAACCAACACCTTGATTCTTCCGGTGCCTTCCTTGCTTGCGTACAATCTCCTCGAATTGCTTACTTCCAACAAGGCTCTTGTAAACACCTTTCTCTATAATTCCCTTCAATAAGCTATTTTCTTGCTCAAGTGTAACTTGGCTAAGAGAATCATTAGTGGAATCAAGAGAACTACTAGAGGCAACAACATTGGATTTAGCATGATTATTGTTACTACTAGTAGAAGAATCTTTCTTGTTCTTGTTACTAGACTTGACTTGTGGCATGTAAGTAGATAAGAGTAAATGCTTGGCAATGTAATAAGAACTTTTCTTGCGAAGATAATCATCAATTGCCTTTAAAAACTCATGCTCTTGCTCAAGGTTGAGCTTTTCAAAGCGTAACTTCTCATGAGTCTTTAAAAGTTCTCTATGATCTTCCAAGATAGTTTCATGAGCTAACTTAAGAGTGTTTAGTTCTTTAGTTAGGAACTCAATCTTCTCCTTATCATTGTCATTCATTTTATCTTGATTATCATGATTAATTTACGTTTCATCATAGTATTCATCACTAGAGTTGTCAACAAGTAAATCATCATCACCTAACAAGTCATCTTCATCACTATTGAAATCAACATACTCGGGGTGTGATACCTTTTGGCCTTTAGCCATGAAGCATCTTCTAATTCCTTCATTTGGTGAATCAAATATGTCATAGGAGTTGGTTGACACAAGTGCTAGACCGGCAACACCTTCATCTTGAGTATATTTGGAGTTGGAGTGATAGCTTCTCTCGGAGTGATTGTCGGAGTCGGAGCCGGATACCCATTCACCAACTTGAGCTTGATGTCTTTGTTTTGTGTAGCTCTTTGATGATTTGTCCTTCCTTTCCGAATCCTTGCTTCTCCGGGATGTTCTTTGTTCATAATGATCATATCTACTCTTCCTCTCTCTTGGTAGTGATTCTTCTCTTCTACTTCTTCTTTTTGGAGAATCTTCTCTTCTTTTGTAGGGAGCCGTGCACTCATTGGAATAGTGTCCGGGTCTTCCACAATTGTAGCAATTACGCTCACGACTAGAAGATCTTTTGTCATTGTAGGACCTTGACTTGGAACTTCTTTCCTTGCTTCTACTCTTGTAGAACTTGTTGAAGTTCTTCACCATTAGGCTCAATTCTTCATTGAAGGTTTGTTTCTCACTTGATGATGTGGGAGCTTCACATGAGGCTTTGTAAGCACCACTTGACTTGTTGTGGAGCTCTTCCTTATTCTTGAGTGACATCTCATGAGCAACAATCCTCCCAATGACTTCCGTTGGCTTGAGATCTTTGTAATTGGGCATCATTTGGATGAATGTGCACACGGTATCATATTTTCCATCCAAGGCTCTTAGGATCTTCTTGATGATAAATTTATCGGTCATCTCTTCACTTCCTAAGCTGGCAATCTCATTTGTGATGAGAGCAAGCCTAGAGTACATTCCAGCGACGCCTTCACCATCCTTCATTTTGAACTTGTCAAGTTGAATTTGAAGCACATCCAATTTGGATTCGTTGACGGAGTCGGTACCTTTGTGCATGTCAATCAAAGTATCCCAAATTTCCTTTGCATTCTCAATATGGCTGATTTTGTTGAATTCTTTGGGGCACAATCCGTTGAAGAGAATATCACAAGCTTGAGCATTGTATTGCAACATCTTCAACTCTTGCGCGGTAGCTTCACAGTTTGCTTCTATCCCATCAAAGAATTCACCTTGCAAGCCAATACACACAATAGCCCAAACGGCGGGGTTATGTCCAAGAATATGCATTTTCATCTTATGCTTCCAACTTGCAAAATTTGTACCATCAAAGTAAGGACCTCTACGGTGGTAATTTCCCTCGCTAGACGCCATACTCTCCTAGGTTGTGAAACCAAGGCTATGACCACCAAAAGCTATGGAAATCAAAGAAAATGGAGATAAAGCTCTGATACCACTTGTAGGATCAAAAGTATGTCTAGAGGGGGGTGATTAGACTACTTGACCAAATAAAAATCTAGCCTTTTCCCAATTTTAGTTCTTGGAAGATTTAGCAACTTAACACAAGTCAAGCAATCAACCTACACATGCAATTCTAAGTATAGCAGCGGAATGTAAAACAATTGCCTATGAAGGTAAAGGGAGGGGTTTGGAGAGTGCACATGCAATTGGAGACACGAATGTTTTTGGCGTGGTTCTGATAGGTGGTGCTATCGTACATCCACGTTGATGGAGACTACAACCCACGAAGGGTAACAACTGCGCTAGTCCACGGAGGGCTTCGCCCATGAAGGGTCCACGAAGAAGCAACCTTGTCTATCCCACCATGGCTGTCGCCCACGAAGGACTTGCCTCACTCGGGTAGATCTTCACGAAGTAGGCGATCTCCTTGCCCTTACAAACTCCTTGGTTCAACTCCACAATCTTGACGGAGGCTCCCAAGTGACACCTAACCAATCTAGGAGACACCACTCTCCAAAAGGTAATAGATGGTGTGTTGATGATGAACTCCTTGCTCTTGTGCTTCAAATGATAGTCTCCCCAACACTCAACTCTCTCTCACAAGATTTGGATTTGGTGGAAAGAAGATTTGAGTGGAAAGCAACTTGGGGAAGGCTAGAGATCAAGATTTATGTGGTAGGAATGGAATATCTTGACCTCAACACAAGTGTAGGTGGTTCTCTCTCAGAAAATGTATGTTGGAAGTGTAGGCATGTTCTGATGGCTCTCTCCATGAATGAAGAGTGGGTGGAGGGGTATATATAGCCTCCACACAAAATCTAACCGTTACACACAACTTACCAAACTCGGTGGGACCGAATCGTGAAACTCGGTCAGACCGATTTAGTTCATAATGTGACCATTAGGCATTTTGGTGGGACCTACATGTCAACTTGGTGGGACTGATATCGTTAGGGTTAGGGCATAACGTATTCTCGGTGAGACCGATTACACAAACTCGGTGAGACCGATTTTGGTAATAGACAAATAGAGAGTTGGTCAGGCAAACTCGGTGGGACTGATTCGCTCATCTCAGTTGGACCAAAACGTTACAAAAAGGAAACAGAGAGTTTGCATTGCAATCTCGGTGGGACCGATCGCTCATCTCGGTTTGACTGAAACGTTATGAAGGGAAACAAAGAGATTACAATCCCATCACGGTGAGACTGAGATCCCTATCGGTGAGACCGAAAAGACTAGGGTTTCTGGGAGTGGCTATGTCAACTGAACTCGGTGGCGCCAGATAGAAAGTTTTGGTGGGGCCAAGTTTGACTTTTGGTTTGGGACATATGTGGATGTGAGAAAGTAGTTGAGGGTTTTTGGAGCATATCACTAAGCACTTTGAGCAAGAAACTCATTAAGCAACACCTCACCCCCTCTTAATAGTATTGGCTTTCCTATGGACTCAATGTGATCTTGGATCACTAAAAGTAAAATGTAGAGTCTTGTGCTTTGATCTTGAGCCAATCCTTTTGTCCTTAGCATTTTGAGGGGTCCACATTTCTCATCCATGCCATGCCAAACATTGAGCTTCCTGAAATATTTATCTTGAAATAGCATTAGCTCAATGAGCTATATGTTGTTAGGAATTACCAAAACCACCCAGGAATAGTTGCACTTTCAGGCTCATAGACATTTTGGAGTCCAACACAAGAAACAAATGCGTGAAGTTCACAATAGTTTTCTAATTGTCTACGAGTGCTTACCCCCTTTCTTAAGCTTCCAAGCACATTCTTCATGATATGATCTTTGGTAGTGAGCTTGGACGCAATCTTGGCGGCACGACTCTCCAATTCCTCCTCAAGAGAGAGTTGAGGAGCGGTAACTTGATCATCTTGAGCGTCATCTTGAGCTTGTTCTTGATCTTGAGCTTGCTCTTGATCTTGAACTAGATTGGTGGTAAGAACTTGACCTTGGGCATCACTTGGTGGATCACCACCATCTTGAGGTTGATCTTGCCCTTGATCTTTTTAATTTGGTTGAGGGGCTTCACTCTGTTCTTCGGAAGCGTGTGGGTCTTGGGTTGGTGATGGTTCCACTTGAGTGGAACATTGTCCTTCTCCTTCGGCCACAAGGGGTTCCTCAATGGGTAGGATATTACCAACACCCATTCTTCTTATGGCTTGGGGAGGAATTTCATCACCTACATCACAAGTACCACTTTGCTCCACTTGGGAGCCGTTATTCTCATGAAACTCCACATTACATGTCTCCTCAATGAGTCTCGTGGACTTGTTGAGGACACGGTAAGCATGAGAGTTTGTAGCATAACCAACAAATATGCCCTCATGAGCTATAGCCTCAAATTTAGACAAACGAATACCTTTCTTGAGAATGAAACACTTACAACTGAACACCCGGAAGTACTTGAGGTTGGGCTTGTTGCCAATGAGTATCTCATATGGAGTCTTGTTCAAGCCTTTGCGGAGATAGAGCCGATTGGATGCATGACAAGCGGTGTTGATGGCTTCAGCCCAAAAGCTGTAAGGAGGCTTGAACTCCGCCATCATGGTTCTTGCCGCGTCCATCAAAGTCCGGTTCTTCCTCTCCGCTACACCATTTTGTTGAGGGGTGTAAGATGTGGAATATTTATGCTTGATCCCCTCATCACTAAGAAACTCATCCAAGGTGTAGTTCTTGAACTCGGTGCTATGTCACTTCTTATTGTCAAGATCTTTGCATTGTGTTGATGTTGGGCTTCATTTGCAAAGTCGATGACGGTTTGTTGGGTCTCATTCTTCCTCTTGAAGAAATATACCCAAGTGTATCTTGAATAATCACCCACAATCACCAAGCAATACTTTCTACCCCCAAGACTATCAAAGGATGGAGGCCCAGAGAGATCCATGTGAAGGAGCTCCAAGGGCCTCTTCGAGTAGATGATAGTTGTGGGTGGATGAGCCTTCTCATGTAGCTTTCCTTTGATACAAGCACTGCAAGCACGATCTTTGTCAAAACTAACATTTGTTAGTCCACGGACATGGTCCCCCTTGAGAAGAATTTGCAAAGATCTCATATTGACATGGGCTAAACGGCGATGCCAAAGCCATCCCACGTCAACTTTAGCCATTAGGCATGTCGCGGTCTTAGTAGGTCGCTTCGAAAAGTTAATCACATAAAGACCATTCTCGACATACCCAACAAAGGCTACTTTAAGAGTCTTGCTCGACAAGAGGACCATGGTATCAATATCAAAGAAAGTGGCAAAGCCCATGAGTGCAAGTTGACGAACGGAAAGTAAGTTGTATGCAAGGGACTCAACAAGCATGCCTTTCTCGATCATGAGAAATGACAACCTTGCCAAGACCCAACCTTAGAAGATGAGGCATCACCCCACTTGATGTTGGTGGGCATATATGAAACCTTGTGCACATCCACCACCAAGTCTTTGCTTCCGGTCATATGATTTATGGCTCCACTATCGAGCAACCATGATCCCCCATCGAAAGCAAACACCTACAAGAGGTCAATGCTTGGTTTTAGGTACCCATTTTGTAATGGGTCCTTTGATGTTAGTAACAAGGGTCTTAGGAACCCAAATAGACCATTCAATGTACTCAGAAGAAGAACCAACAAATTTGGCATAAACATGCCCATCACTAGCATGGCATAACACATAAGAAGGGTTAAAGTCGCCGACTTTGTTGGAAGGGGTGGCATTGCCCTTCTTGACTCCACCACCCTTCACATTGTTCTTCTTCTCCTTAGAAGTGCCCTCTCCCTCCTTCACAAAAGTTTGCTTGAAAGGAGGAGGTCATTTGGCCTTGTCATTCCTCTTCTTATTCTTGGACTTGGGTGCAAACCCAATCCCCTCCTTGCCCACAACTTCCTTTTGATTGCTCAAAAGGTCATTGAGGTTCTTCTCACCTTGTATACAAGACACAAGGCCTTTCTAAAGTTGTTCCTTCAACTTGGCATTCTCCTCCACAAGATGCACATGCTCACAACACGGGTTAGTAGAATTTGCAATTAAAACCATATGAGGAAATGTGGCTTTCTCCTTGGTTAGCTTCACTTGGAGTTGATCATGAGACTCTCTGAGGCTAGCATGAGCACTCTTCAAGGCCTTGTGAGCCTTGTTAAGTATATCAAACTCCTCCTTGAGTCTAGCATGGTCAACCCCAAGTTTGGCCTTCTCGGAATGGAGCACACGAGTGACAACAAGAGCATGATCAAGATCTTTCTTTAATTTAGCATGATCATCGTTGTGTGACTCCTCAAGAGCCAAACGATGACCACACGCACTTTCTCAAGCGCATTAGAGAGATCCGATATCTCATCGGCATAGTCACGACTATGCCCTTCCATCTTAGAGATGGTGTCTTCGTGAGCCTTGATCATGTCATTGGCTTCACCAAGTTGTTCCAAGAGAGCAACAAAGTGCTTCTTGGATTTACCCTTGAGCTTACTCATAAAAGACTCAAACTCATGTTCCTCCTCCTCCGTCCCCTCACTTTCATCAATGCAATACGTCAAGGAAGGATTAGTAGTGATGGTAGTTTTTATGTTGGGATTACCTTATTGGTGGCTTTAGCCATGAGGCACTTGGCGGTGATGTTCTCATTGGGTGAATCAAAGAGGGACACCCTTGGATTTTTTGTAATGACAACGGAGGCCATGGCAACCGTCTCACCGCCTTCATCATCATCATCATCATCATCCTGATTGTACTCTTCTTGTGCCACCAACCCCTTGGGAGGAGTCTTCTTGGTGAAGACTTGGACTTGTCTTTTCGGATAAGCTTGCCATCATTGTCTTCCCTCTTCTCATACGGGCAATCCACAACAAAGTTACTCACATTGCCACAATTATAGCATGTCCTCACATGTTGCTTGCCCTTGGTGCCACTTGAGTTGTTCTTGTTGAAATTGGGCATTGAGTTCTTCTTGCTCCAAAATTGACGTGAAGCGAGAGCCATGTGCTCATGATAGGCATATTTGGTATCTTCGGGGCAACACTCCTCTTATTCCTCTTCACCCTCTTCTTCCACACTAGCCTTGGCCTTCAAATCAAGGTTGGGCTTCTTTGATCATTGAGAACACAACACCGCATTGTCGGCGGTCTTGTCCAAGATCCTCATTGCAACAAACTCATCCAGCACTTCACTTGAGGACAAGGCGTGGAAGTCTGGCCTTTGACGGATGACAGAGGACATGGCCTTATGGTAAGGCATCATGGCCTTGAGAAACTTGCGCTTGATCCAATTGTCTTTCGTATCCTTGCTCCCATGATCTTGAAATGAGACAGTGAGAGTGGTTAATCTTCAGTAAAGCTCTCGAGGTTCTTCATCTTCAATCATTGAAACTCATCGGCTTCATCTTGCAGCACTTCAAAGTTTGAGTGTTGAATGCTTGCGCTTCCCTTGTAAATGGAAACAACATGTTGCCATGCTTCCTTGGCCATGGTGAAAGGTCGGAGGTGTGCAATATCTTCGGGAGGAATGGCTTCTTGGAGAATGAAGAGAGCAGAGTCATTGAATTGATGATCCACAGCTTCTCCAGGAGAGAATTTTCTTGGGTCATGCGGGTAGAAACCTTGCTCAATAATTCTACAAAGATTAGTAGAACTATGATTTAAATGACGTTTAAAGCGATACACCCAAGAGGGAAAATCTTCATTTTTCACAAGCTTAGGAGGAGGGCCAACATGATTCATATGCGTGGAGGGAACCGGTCCTCTATAAGTAAGTGGAGGTTCAACATGGGCAAAGATGCCACTCCCACTTCTACCACTAGGCAGAGGAACTTGATCACTAGTATCTTCCCCCTTATTGGAGTTTGCATTCGTCACCTTGGTAGCAGGATCAACCACTTCCAACGGTGCGGTGAAAAATTTAAGACCATCAAGAAACTCCTTAAACATGCCTTTAACCTCGGTCATCATGGAGGTTTTCAATGTGTGCAAAGCCGCATTGAACTCCTCACGAGAGACCGAGGATCCCCCATCGGCCGTAGACAAGGACGAACTCACACCAGGGTGCTCCTCGCCCTCATCTACGGTGTCACCCATACTCTTTGGGCGGTAAAGTCCTTAAAAAAGAGACTAGGCTCTAATACCAATTGAAAGGATCGATATGGTTGACTAGAGGGGGGTGAATAGGCAACTAACAATTTTTAGCTTTTCTTTACCAAATTAAACTTAGCATCAAAATAGGTTGTCTAGATGCAACTAGGTGAGCAACCTATATGATGCAACAACAACAATCACACAAGCTAGCAAGGGATACAACACAATATAAGCTTGCACAAGTAAAGGTAAGAGATAACCAAGAGTGGAGCCGGTGGAGCCGAGTATGTGTTACTGAAGTTCCTTCCCTTTGAGAGGAAGTACGTCTCGTTGGAGCAGTGTGGAGGCACAATGCTCCCCAAGAAGCCACTAGGGCCACCGTATTCTCCTCACGCCCTCACACAATGCGAGGTGTCGTGATTCCACTATTGGTGCCCTTGAAGGCGACGACTGAACCTTTACAAAAAAGATTAGGGCTATCTCCACAACTTAATTGGAGGCTCCCGATGACACCACGAAGCTTCACCACAATGGAATATGGCTCCACGGTGACCTCAACCATCTAGGGTGCTCAAACACCCAAGAGTAACAAAACCCGCAAGGGATTAGTGGGGGGAATTAAATTTCTCTTGGTGGAAGTGTAGATCGGGGCCTTCTCAACCAATCCCTAGAAAATC
The DNA here is from genome assembly GCF_002162155.2 of Triticum dicoccoides. NCBI lineage: Eukaryota > Viridiplantae > Streptophyta > Magnoliopsida > Poales > Poaceae > Triticum > Triticum dicoccoides. The sequence goes on from NC_041385.1 coordinate 472,699,894, forward strand.
AACAATTTTGATTGGCTAGGGAGAGAGATCAGGCGAAAATGGATCTTTGAGCTATAATGGAGCTTGGGGAGGGAAGAGGTGGTCTTCTTGGGGAAGAAGACCCCCTTTATATAGTGGGGGAAAAGATCCAACCGTTACCCCCCTCACCCAGCCTGCATGGTGCGGAACTACCGCACACAGCCGCGATACTACCGCTGGATGGTGCGGTACTACTGTCGGTGTCAAAACCGGCAGATCTCGGGTAGGGGGGCCCAAGTTGTGCGTCTAGAGATCGATGGTAACACGGAGTCAGGGAACACAATGTTTACCCAGGTTCGGGCCCTCTTAATGGAGGTAAAACCCTACTCCTGCTTGATTATATTCGACGAGTATGAAGATTACAAGAGTTGATCTACCTCGAGATCGTAATGGCTAACCCTAGATGTCTAGCCTATGAAGATTCTGATGATGATGAAAAGTCCCCCTCCACAGACTAACCCCTCCAGTTTATATACACACCGGAGGGGGTCTAGGGTTTGTACAAGGTCGGATTATCAGGGAAGGAACCTCCGGACTCTATTCTTGCCGTCCACGTATTGAGAAGTCCCATCCGTACACGGTAGATGATCTTCAGCTTGATCCTGTACGGCCCACGCAGCCCATCCCATACTCCTAGGCCGAACATCTGAGGACCCCCGAATCCAAGACTCTCTCAGTAGCCCCCGAACTTGCCTTCAATGTTGAGGTAGTATGCGGACGCAAGTCTTCAACCTTGCAAGGCGGGTTCCCCATTATACTCCGGATTAACGATAGTCTGGCATTGGTTTCCGCGCCCAGTCTTTACTATTCCTCCCAGTTGTCGCCTCGATTTCCACGCGTCCGAGTGAATGCGAACGATCCATTATCCCTGTATTTTAATATTCCTGACAGGCACAAGCCACGCCTATTAAACGAGGTAAGATCTTCAAAACGCCATCCCGCATCGCACCAAAAGCAATAGTTGCAGACCACAGAAAATCAGACCATGGCAAAGTGCCGCTGGCTCCTCCTCGCGCCCTCATGGACCTGAAGAAGGGGACTGGCAGAGTTGCTCCGTATCCCACCTCCAGCTCAGTCGGCTTCAAACGCAAGGATATCTCCCTCCCTCGGATCTAGTCTCCGTACGGGTGGGGTTAACCACTATAGGGTGCTGAAGCATTGGCGGAGAATTTCCCCAATCCTAGTCAAGGGGAGAGGGTGTGCTTCACCTCATTCCTTTTGAGGGGCGTGGGATTCCCAATCCACCCCTTCCTTAGGGGCCTACTGGAACACTACAGGATCTAGCTGCACAACCTCACACCAGGTTCTATTTTACATATCTCCGATTTCGTCGCTCTTTGCGAATTGTTTTTGGGTTGCAAGGCTCACTTTGAACTATGGAAAAAGTTCTTCTGCCTCGTCCCCCGCCATTAGGGTGGCGGGTCTATTTTTGAAGTGGGTGGCGCCGAAGTATGGCGTATAGTCGGATCCGGCTACCCAATCGGGACTCCGAAGAAGGGATCTGTCGATGATCTTCGGAATGGTTCTATATCGACAATGTACCTCTTATGGCCCTGTTCAGCGCGGACTGCCAAAATTTTCCAGCGCCCCCTTGAAGAAGCTATATAGCTGGCATCCCAAGTCCCCTGCCCAGGAAGACAATGCGGAAGTGATGAGATTGGTAAATAAGGTCAAGGTACTGACCCATTTGGGCTCTCCATGGTGGAAGTTATGGCCATTGCGATATAGAGGTGCATCTAGCCACTTCAATCCGGAGTAACCCCCTTACGGAACTATAACGGGGAGGACGATGCATCCCGCTACAGGAGAAAGGGTCCGGATAGTCAAGCAGCATTAGCCGCAACGCTGGCCGACCTTTATAAAGGAGGAGAAGAAGACTTCCTTCGTTTAAATTGCCGGGAGGCCTACTCCATGTATACTCCCATTGAATGGGTAAGTTTTCGAACCATTCAATGCTATTTTACTCATTGAGATGCATTGACCGAATACCCTAGCTGTATTTTTTTTAAATAGTCATGGAGGCAAATTGTCGAGAACGTTAACTGCCCCGCCCCCCAGCCAGAGATCATGATCGCAATGAAGACCCCGGATTCGATGAGGATCCAGACATATTTGTAGAGTTCGAAGATGGAGTCTACTATCAGGAAAGCCTTGATGGCTCAAAGGTGGCCATTATGGCTGACTACCCCGACCACTATCCCTTCGTGAAGGTAAGTATTCGGAAATTGCATTCTCAAGGAAGAGGGATACTTCTGCTCGTCTCTTTATCCTCCGCATTGGACCATGTTTCGCAGGATCGACGCTCAGCGAGCCTGTAAGTGCATCTAGTGCCACCCCTAGTTTGGTTTTGGAGTATTGACGACAAACGTGGTTGAGGGACTAATGTGTTTGTGAGAATTGCAGGATAACACAGGTAGTAGTCCCTCCTTGATTCAGTTTACCTACCGGAGATGACCCCTAAAATTTATGAAGATATTGAAGATAATGGTGGTACGTGAAGACATACACACTGAAGACTATGACAGGAGAAGACATTGAGTGAAGACTATGGAGCGCGAAGACCTAGTAGTTTTGTTGTTTCTTTTCTTCTTTGTTGAATCATAGGAACCACCGCACTGTTTAAGTGGGGTCCAAGTGAACAAATTCAGAGTGATTGAAGTGATGCTCAACCAAAATCCTATGTCTTCGAGCGAAGACAATGTGAGAAAATCTTATCCAGAGTCGGATAAGTCAGCTTTACTTGTAGCCCAAGTCAAGCTGTCACATGTGTTTGAACTCTGACCGTTGTGACACGTGTCAGTTCCTTAGTGACCCAAGGTCATTTCGGACAAATCAGGTCGGGTTGCCCAGTGGCTATAAATAGCCCACCCCCTACACCATAAATTGGTGGCTGCTCAGACTTAGATACGGCTTTTGTCGTTTGAGAGCAACCCACGTCTGAAGCCTTTGAGAGAGAGAATCCTTGCGAGGACAAAGCCCAAACCACCCAGAGCCTAGAGAGTGTTTGGCATCACTGAAGTCTTTCTGTCCACGTGATCTGAAGACTTGTTACACTTGAGGACTGTGAATCCTCCAGCCGGTTAGGCGTCATGTTCTGAGCATCCAAGAGTCATTGTGGATTTCCGGTGAACAAAGTCTGTGAAGGTTTGGAAGTCTACCTTGAAGACTTACCAGAGTGGGGCGAGGACTGTGTGTCCTTAGCTCAAGGGGAATAAGGTGAAGACGCGGTCTTCTGAGTTGAATCTCAGCCTCCCTAACCAGACGTACAGTTGTCACAGCAACTGGAACTGGTCGAACAAATCCTTGTCTTCACAACACACTGGTTCTATCTCTTACTCTCCTTACTTACAGTTTGTATTTGTGAAGTCATTGCCTGATTGCTCTGCCTGTTTGACTTCACTATGTCACTACTTGTTCTGATTGGCTTCATACTATCTTCCACCCTGATCCTTTCTACCTAGCTGCTAATAGTCTTCGTGCTTTCACTTCATTGAATACTTGACTATGGCTTGTCTAGTGTAGTCTACCTTCTGCTGCATACGAATAGTGTTGTTTCTCCTGTTAATCTTTGAAACTCCCATGTTTTGAAGACTTTCATAAAAATCGCCTATTCACCCCCCTCTAGTCGATAACTAGGACTTTCAATTGGTATCAGAGCAAGGTACTCCCTTGTTCTGTGTGATTCGGTTTAACCACCTGGAGTTTTAGCTATGTCGACTGAAGGGATAATCAAGGTCTCCGCTGCGTGTCCCATCTTTGATGGCACTGAATATCCCTACTGGAAGAATAGGATGCGCATGCATCTTGAAGCCATCGATGTCGATCTGTGGTATGTCATCAAGAATGATGTTCCCAAGACTGGTGAAGGTGTCACCCCCGCTGATGTGAAGAAGTTCATTCAACTAGACTCTACCGCCAAGAACATCATCTGTGGTCATTTGACCAAAGGGCAGTATGGCTGTGTGAGCGCTCTGGAAACGTCGAAGCTAGTCTGGGACTCGCTCTCCAAGGTCAATGAAGGCGTCTCAACACAGCGAGATCAATGAATCAGTACTCTTCGCAACCTCTTCAACCGCTTCAAAAGGCACGACAACAATAACGTCCAACTCACATTTAACCGCCTCACTGATATCACCAATGAGCTCTGTGCACTCGGTGCAACTGACATTACGAAGCATGAAATTGTGAAGACACTGCCGAGATCTCTCGACAACTCATTTGACACCTTAGCCCTGATGATACAAGAATGCCCTGATTTCAAGACACTTGATCCGTCTGACATACTCGAGAGGCTCAACAAACATGAGTACCAGCTATCTGAGAAACGAGATATCTATGGCCCCAACTACGGCCGAACTCGTGCCTTGAAGGCAAAGGCTGCGGCTTCCTCATCTGGAGAAGAATCTGACTGCAATTCTAATGATCCTGAAGACATTGGAAAGGAGCTTGCTGTGCTTGTGAAGAAGTTTCAGAGATTCACTAGGAAGAAAAACTTCAGAAAGTCTTCACGATCCAGCTCAAGGGACAATGAAGCTTCCACCTATGATAACAAGAAAAGAACCTGTCACAAGTGCAAGAAACCTGGCCACTACATCTCTGAATGTCCACAGTGGGACAATGAGAAGAAGAAAAAGAAGAACAAAGAATATGATTCTGATGACAAGAAGAAGAAGAAATCCTCAAAGTCTTCTTCCAAATCTTCTTCTAAGTCTTCATCACACAAGAAGAGCTCATCAGGCAAGGCATGTGCTTTTGTTGGCAAGGAAATGGATTAAGAGGAGGAGTCTGCTTCTGAGGAGGAAGTGGTGGAGTCTGAGGAGGAGTCTGATCTGGTATCGCAAGTTTGGCTCTAGCTACAGCCTACGTCGCCAAGTCCATCTTCAACACTGAAGACAATGACTCCGTCACCAACACTAATGACGAGAACGACTCGACTCCCACCTACTGCTTCATGGCACGTGGTGCCAAGGTAAACTCTCGCAATGCTTACTTTCAAACATCAAGTGAAGATGACTCTGATGGTGAATCCAAACCCAGCTACAAAAAACTTGCTAAAATTGCAACTGAACAACAAAAAGCTATGGAACATATTCAAACACTGTTAGACAAAAGTGATGATATGTTGGACGTGGAAATGACTAAGACTCGGTCCTTAACTGAAGACATAAAAAATCTTCATGTTAAGTACCAGGAACTTGAAGGTCGTCATGATTCCCTCTCAACATCTCATGAAAAGCTTTCCTATGATTATCTTCAAAGGAAGCAAGAGCTTGAGAAGTTGAGATCGGATCATGAAGATCTTCAAAAGGAGAACGAGTCACTTCGCGCTCAACAGATGAGTCCCGCCCAGGAAGGATTCAAACCACCATGTTTAAAATGCATTGAGCGTGATAACGCAGTTTCTGTTGCTGGATGTTCTATTGCTCCTGTTGCAATATCTTCAACTGCTGATATGGTAACTAACCCCTCTGTTGAGGATACCACTACTATTGCTGATGAGAATGCCAGGTTGAAGACACTGATTGAAACAGGGATGTACAAAAGCCTCAAAGGGCATCAGACATTATGTGATGTCCTCAAAAAGCAGATTCTAAACGGAAACCCTAGGAAAGAGGGTATTGGGTTCGATAGGAAAATGAATGTTGATGGGTCGTACTGGAAGCCTGAGTAGTACCCCAAAACCACATGGGTTGCTGCAAAGGAATCTTCTGTAGATCCATCCACCTTATCTGGTTTTACTTGCGCTAACCCTATTATCATTGATGAATCCTTTGATGCGAACTATAAACTGTTTAAGGATCAGAATGGTGAAGTGTTTGCTAGGTATATTGGGACTAACTGCAGGAATGGACCACCTATGAAGAAGATCTGGGTACCTAAACAGTGTATTGAGAATCTTCCCGTGAATGTCATCCTGGCACCACCAAGGAAGAAGACAAACCCCAGACCTATGGCTTCATATGGTCCTAAGGCTTCATACAGATACAAGACTCACCTGAGTCACCCTAACGCCAATTATTTGCAGGGAAACCATACTCAGACTTATAAATATGAGCGTGTGTCTTCAAACCGCTATGTTCATAGAACTAAGAACTTTTCTGCTTATTCATATGAGTATCGTTCATCTCCTGCAAGGCTATTTGCTAGGGCTTCAAAGCCAAAATTGTCAGATGCTGCACTTAGACTCATTGCTTCTAAGCCACCCCTGAAGATGTGGGTGGTTAAGAAGAACTAACCTTCTTTTGTAGAGAAAGGTCTCCAGCCGGAAATCATAGGCGTCCGATGCTATTGCTGGAGACCTAAAACACATCATGGGACGCAAGATAAAATGCCCAAATGATCTTACTATGAATTTTGTATCTGAATCGCTTGCCAGTCATACTATCAGTCCTAACCTTGATCTAAGCCTTGATAATCCTCTTGTGCGTCAAATATTTATGCTTCACAACTCTCTTGGTGAAGCCTATCCCCCATACTGCACTGTAGGCCTCGACACCTCGTGCATCAGAATGGATTATGGACAATGGATGCACTCATCACATGACAGGCGATCAAAGTCTTCTGATGGATTCAACACTGCGTCCATCAGACAAGAGCCACATAACATTTGCTGACACTGGTAAAAGCAAGGTATTGGGCCTAGGTAGAGTTGCAATCTCAAGGGATCAGCACATGGACAAAGTGATGCTTGTTGAATCCCTTGGTTTCAACTTAATGTCTGTCTCAATGCTTTGTGACTTAAACATGATTGTGCTGTTTGAAAAATATCGCTGCCTTGTACTGATGGAATCTGACAAGTCTCTAGTCTTTGAAGGATATCGAAAAGATGATCTGTATATGGTAGATTTCTCAGCAGGTCCACAGATGGCCGTATGTCTTCTTGCAAAAGCTTCAGAATGTTGGCTTTGGCATCAAAGGCTAGGGCATGCTGGCATGAGGAACTTGCACACTCTCGCGAAGAAGAAGCATGTTGTGGGCATCGAAGGCGTCAAGTTCAAGAAGGATCATTTGTGTGGTGCCTGCGAAGCTGGAAAGATGACAAGAGCCAAGCATCCCTCGAAGACTATCATGACCACGTCTCAACCCTTCGAGCTGCTGCATATGGACTTATTTGGCCCCACTCACTATTCCACTCTCAATGCTATTGCCTGCCTCTATGGCTTCGTCATTGTTGATGATTACTCTCGATACACTTGGGTGCATATAATCCTCTACAAGACTGAAGTGCAGGATGTCTTCAAACGCTTTGCCAACCATGCCATGACAAACTATGGTGTCAAGATCAAGCACATCAGAAGCGACAACGGCACTGAGTTCAAGAACACCGGTCTCAACCTCTACCTGGATACCATGGGTATCACTCATGAGTTCTCTACTCCATAGACACCTCAGGAGAATGGCATCGCTGAGTGCAAGAACAGAACTCTTATTGAGCTGGCCCGAACGATGCTTGATGAGTACAAGACTCCATGAAAGTTCTAGCCTGAAGCCATTGATACTACTTGTCACATCATCAACCGCGTTTATCTTCACAAGCTTCTGAAGAAAACATCCTATGAGCTCCTGACTAGTAAGAAACCCAATGTAAGCTACTTCAGAGTATTTGGTGGTAGGTGCTGGATCAAGGATCCTCATAACACTTCAAAATTTGCATCAAAAACACATGAAGGTTTTATGCTTGGTTACGGAAAAGATTCGCACTCCTACAGAGTCTTCAACCTCTTTCACTATAAAGTGGTTGAAACTGTGGATGTGCGGTTTGATGAGACTAACGGCTCGCAAAGAGAGCACCTGCCAAATGTGCTAGATAAATTATCTCCTAGTGAGTCAATCAAGCAAATGGGAACTGGCGAAATCATACCATCTAAGAGTCTGTCTGAAGAGGAACTTGTCATTTCTGCACCTGATCCATCTGAAGACAATGCTCCGCCTGAAGACAATTCCCCAAATGATGAGAATGATCAGCATGAGCAAAATCTTCGTCCTGCTCATCCTCGTGTTGCAAATGAAGTACAGATTGAGAAGATGATTGATAGCCTCAATGCACCTGGTCCACTCACTCGTTCAAGAGCCACACAAAGAGCAACACAACTCACCAATTTCTGTGGACACTTTGCATTCTTCTCAATCTCAGAACCCACGAAAGTGACTGAAGCCTTCATGGAACCTGAATGGATTCAAGCCATGCAAGAAGAACTCCAACAGTTTGAGCTGAACAATGTGTGGGAACTGGTCAAGCGTCCTGATCCTCGGAAGCACAATATCATTGGCACCAAATGGATATATCACAACAAGCAAGATGAACATGGTCAAGTGGTCAGAAACAAAGCTCGTCTAGTTGCTCAAGGCTACACTCAAGTGGAAGGGATTGACTTTGATGAAACTTTTGCTCCTGTGGCAAGGCTTGAAGCTATTCGCATACTGCTTGCCTATGCAAATCATCACAACATTCTCCTCTATCAAATGGATGTGAAGAGTGCTTTTCTCAATGGAAAGATAGAAGAAGAAGTATATGTTGCACAACCTCCTGGTTTTGAAGATCCAAAACATCCTGATATGGTATACAAGCTGAACAAGGCACTGTATGGCCTCAAACAAGCCCCTCGCGCTTGGTATGATACGCTCAAGGACTTCCTGAAGAGCAAAGGCTTCAAACCTAGTTCACTAGACCCTACTATCTTCACGAAGACTTACGATGGTGAACTGTTTGTGTGCCAAATATATGTGGATGACATTATCGTCGGCTGCACCAACAAGAAATACAGTGATGAGTTTGGTCATATGATGCAAGAGCAATATCAGATGTCCATGATGGGTGAACTAAAGTTATTTTTGGGTCTCCAAATCCGTCAGCAACACAACGACATCTTCATCTCTCAAGAAAAATATCTCAAAGATTGCTTGAAGAAGTTTGGAATGCAAGACTGCAAAGGATACACGACGCCAATGCCAACCAAAAGTCATCTGGGTCCCGACGACAATGGTAAAGAATTCGACCAAAAGGTATACCGCTCCATGATTGGTTCTTTGCTTTATTTATGTGCATCTAGGCCAGATATAATGCTTAGTGTTTGCATGTGTGCCCGATTGCAAGCAGCACCAAAGGAGTCGCATCACTTAGCTGTGAAGCGAATACTTTGATATTTGGCTTACACCCCAACACTAGGATTATGGTATCCAAAGGGCTCAGAGTTTGATCTAGCTGGATTCTCAGATGCTGATTATGCTGGTGACAAGGTTGATCGCAAGTCCACATCAGGCACATGTCACTTTCTGGGATGATCACTTGTATGTTGGTCTTCAAAGAAGCAGAACTGTGTATCTCTCTCCACTGCTGAATCCGAATACATTGCTGCTGGATCTTGCTGTGCTCAGCTTATTTGGATGAAGCAAACTCTCAAGGACTATAGTATACACCTGAAGAATGTGCCTCTCTACTGCGACAATGAGAGTGCCATCAAGATTGCCAACAATCCAGTTCTGCACTCAAAGACAAAGCATATTGAGATTCGTCATCACTTCCTCAGAGATCATGTTATGAAGGAAGACATTGATATCATCCACGTCAAGACAGAAGAGCAGTTGGCTGATATCTTCACTAAGCCCTTGGATGAGAAAAGGTTTTGCAAGTTGCGGTGTGAGCTAAATATCTTGGAATCCTCAAATGTCCTGTGAATGGGACACACATCCTAACACTTATGCATTTTGATGACTTAGATGTGCAACACACGAAGTAACGTATATCTTCAATCAATGAAGACATAATTCCAAGTGTGAATACATTAATGCAGAATTTGACTTCGGAGCGCCATGATAATTGTGCGTCGTGTTTGGGTCTAATACTTCCTATACGGTGGGTAACGCCACCACCAAACTTTTGTTTGAAGTGCTTATCTTGGCGTTATGGTTGCATAGTCTTCATAACTGAGTTATCTTTATTTCTGACAAATATTCGAATTTATCTTCATATGATTGATTTGGATTTAAACTAGTTGCATACGCTTTGTGTTCTATGCTCCACAACATTCACTTATAGTTATGACTTCATGTTGAATCTTTTGATCTAAGTGAATGTGATCGGACCCTAACCTATCTATGCTTCTACCTCAACTCTATCTGTCCAAATCATATGCATTCTATTGAAAACTGTCAATTGTCTTCACTGAACCTTGTCAACTAAAGCCAATCTGACAAACATTTATGTCAGTTTTTAAATGCACTATCTTTATTATCGGAAGTCCGAAGAATTCGGAACGACCGCCCCGATAATCTAGGTGTGCGTGGGAACATGGGACAACTACCCAGGAGTTGCATGCACGCCACGCGTCATTCAAATGCGAATCGCCAGGGGCACCTGCGTAATTACATTGTGTTGTCCTTTCCTTATAAATGCACATCCCATCGCGGTCAAAACTTTTCTTCCACCTTGCCACCTCCCGAAAACCCTAGCGCCACCGCTAGCACTCGACAACGCCGGTGACGGAGCGCTTAGCTGCCGTGACTTCTCCGACGCCGTCCTCACGCCGGTCGCGGACCTCATCTTCTCCGCCGCCGCCGTAGCTGTCTCTCGTCGCCAAGTTAGGGCTTGAGAGATTGAACTGCTCGGCCTCAACCTTCCCTCCGTCTAGCAGTTCTTCCTGTGGTAATTAAATTTTTTTACTGTCTTTTTGATTTGATAGATTCATCCCTTTCTACCCAAAGTGGTTTCTAGATCTTCGAACATGAATCTATCTCCTTCTGCATCTCGTACTTTGCCTAGTATATTCACTTATGCTTCTTCACAAGTTAGATTCCTCACTTGTACTTATTCTTGGATTTGTACAACTCTGTAACCAACTCTCATCATATAAGTGAATGTCTTCACGATATGAGGTCAATGTCATCAAACTGATTTATCTTCAAAATCTTCTGAGAATGCATATGACCTCTTCCCCTTCCCTCGCATCTCTAATGCTGTCACAGGTACATGTCCATGGGAGAATCCCTTGGTTCTCATAGTCTGCATTCGTTTGCAGAATTCTTGCAGAGTCACATCAATTCACCTAAAGCAAGTTCTTGTTTGACTAGTCGCAAGAAGCCTTTGCAAGTTCTGAAACCTTTCGGGTTAAGCTTCATGGCTACTCAGAAACCAGCAAGGAAGGGTGGCAGAAAGCGTCGCGGAAACACTTCCAAGGATTTGCCATCAGATTTGCATGAGCTGTACAAAACTGATCTAGAAGAAACCTATACTGGTCGCAAGAATTGCATCCAATGGATCCGAAGATACTGGGCTGAAGAGTGGTTCAAGTACCGATTTGTCACTCAGGAATATGCAGAGAAGAATGCCATCAAGGCATCCTGGGGTGATATTCAATATAAAAATCTTCAACCTAGAAACCAAGCTGAAGCCATTGAGCAAGGCTTCTATCCTTGCATGGTTCGCGGACCAGAGCGAGAGAATGTTGACCCTTCTTCTCTGCTATGGTGTCGCGAAGACCATCTCTTCAAGCGAAATTTCCAGTATGCCAAAGACTCAGCTGTGCAGAACAAGGACTTCAGACTTGACTTCAACCCTGGTCCGTCCTCTCCATGGGAAGATGGCATCCGTGAAGCCAATGAGAATAGGATTGGCCCCTTCTACAACTTTGAAGGCCTCCTCGCACACATAGTTGTACAAGGTGCAAAAGTGGATCATTCTGACGATGCTGCTGACTCTGAAGAGGCTCCAGCTCCTACTCCTAAGCCAAAGAAGCAGAAGAAAACTAAGGCTTCCAAACCCACTGCTGCACCAAAGGCTTCTCGAGTGAAGCCATTGGCAACTGCCCCTCCTGCTCCAAGCAACAACTCTGAAGTTCAATCTCGTGTCTCCAAACGGACCGAGAAGCCTCAGAAGAAAACTGCTCCAAGGACAAGTCAAGCACTGACACCAGCAGCTGTTCTAAGGAACAAATCTGAAGCCATTGATTTGTCTTTAGATGAAGAATTTGGTGAGGATGCCCTTGAGCAGCTGATCAAGAGCAAGCAAGAGGCGGAGATCTTCAACGATCTGCCCCTCTTTGATGTAAACATTCTGAAAAACTTCATTGATGAGTGGTTTGATAATCAAGATCTCAGCTTTGATGACCTTCAGCTCCCCATTGGCGTCAGCGTTGCCTTCCAAGGCGCCATTGCTTCTGAGCTTGCTCTGGCTCAGCGCATAGTTGAACTAAAGCGAAAGATTGATTTCGAGAAGGAACAATTCAAGAAGCATGTGGCCAAGCTGAGTGTGGCTGATGTCCAAAAATTCAAGGTGATGCTGAATGACCTTAAAGAAGCCTTTCGCAAGAAGCGTGAAGAAGCCAAAGGATCAAGAGAACGCATGAAGATTCTAGCAGACAAATGTGTTCAGGCCTACAATGAAGCTGAAAAGCGCAAGACACTTGGGCGTCCTGGTATTGACCCCAAGATGGCTGCCAATCACAAGAAGAAGTCCACTGTGGCCTCCACTGAAGCTCCAAGGCGGGAAGAACCCCGCATTGTCTTCCCTGCCAGCATGACAGGCTCGAAGCCTAAGGTCTGCACACTGGCTTCAGAACAGAAGAAAACCAAGGCAGCTAAAGCCGATGCCAGGAAGCGGAAAACCCAGTGCAACACTGATGAAGCACCACCCCCTAAGAAAAGAAAAACCAAGAAGAGAGATCGGGCTGCTCCCACAGAGCCCCTTGTTGTTGAACCCCTTGCCTTTATTCCCCCTCCGTCTACAAACCAAGATCATCAGTTGATTGTACATGAGCCTTCTTCCACAGAGGCTCCTGAAGAACAAGAAGTTCCAGTCGTCAACCCCATCGCGACTAAAGACATTGGTCCCCAAGACAATGTAGAATATGATGAAGTTCTTCCTCAGATCGAGTGCCCGTCGGTATCATTGCCTGTTCAAACGAACAGTGAGCTCATCAGTATTGGTCGTCCCTTGACGCCAATCTCACAAGATGCATCATGGGATGATCGCCCCCAACAAACTACCCCACATCAAGACTCACCAAGTACACCCCAACCATCATATGTGCCCGTCATCAGCCCCATGTCCAATGATGACAACTACATGGAGACATCACCATCCCCAAAGGCATCGCCTGTATTCCAACGGCTTCGCAAAGGCCTGAAGTCATCTGTCTCCATGACCACCATCACAGAAGAAGGCTCCAACTTGTCAAGTTCAGTGGCACGCCAAGTGTTCCCTGAAGACAATCCTTCTGTGACGGTCCCTGTGTCTGAAGCCAATGCTGCTGAAGACCCTCCGGCTGCATCAGCCGGAGCAACACAAGAAGAAGAGCGTGTTGCTACTCCCCCTGCAACTCAAGATGCAGTTCATGAAGAGAACCAGTCTATGCCAGAAGCTCCAGCTCGTCAAGTGGAGGGTGAGAATCTTGAGGCTGCCACAATTGACATTCCTGAAGCCAATGACGTTGTCATGGCCGAAACCAATGTGGATCCTACAGTGGGCAATGTTCCAGTGGCCAATGAAGCCAATGAAACAACTGAAGTCAATGCCGCACCTGACATAAATCTGCAGCCTGAAGTCAATGCCACTGCTCCCGTTCCGCCTCCAAGACCACATACCATCGAGCAAGCATACAACTATGGCCAACTTGTCACTATCAGATGGCCAATTCTGATTCCTCCGCCTGCTGCTGGTCCTCAATTTGATTACCATGTCGAGCACATGCCTCAGCTTCACAAGCCAAAGCCACGACTGCCCAGATTTCCAGGTACTGCCACTTCACCAGGATCTTTCAATGTCAACGGCTTCATTGCACACAACACCTTCTTCAATAGCGACAAGAACCCCTACACTAGGCCCAAGATTTCATCTGATCGCTTCTGGAGTTATCAGCAGCGCAACTATTATTCATGCATTCTGTACAACCAAGGCCGCATATTTCCGCATATGCGCCTTGATACTGAAGCCATAGCTGGTCTGCCCTGCTTAGAAGAAGCTCTAGATTGCTTCAAAGAGTCTGGCTTGCTACATTTCGTCACTGATAAGGAGCACTGGAATGAGGAGTTGCTGCTTCAATTCTACGCCACGCTTCATATCAGAGGCTACAACAGGGATCCTAAGACTTGGGTCCTTGAGTGGATGACAGGAAATGTACATCATGAAGCCAAAGCATTTGATATCATTGAGCTTACTGGCCGGCCCACTCCAGGTAATCTCTATGAACCTGGTTGTCAGCTTCACACTACTGCAGTAGAAAGCATCTTTCACAAGCCAGAACCCGACATGAGCCAGATGCTCAGTATGATGAAGCCATTGCCTCAAGATGCAGAATATCCTATGGAGTTCTTTGTTGAAGACCTTGAGTATCTGCCACGCACCATCTATCACATCATAAGGCGAACTCTCTGGCCCATCAAAGGACATTCTCCAAAGGCTAAGCTAGAAGGTGCAATGAAGACATTGGTCTTCCATATTCTTCATGGCAAAAGCTTCAATGCACAAGATTTCTTCATCCGCCAACTTGCTGCATCAGGATCTGACATTTTTGGCTTGAAGTTCTATGCTCCATGGATCATGCGTCTGATCAAGCTTCACACTGCTTTCAACTATCAGCCATCTGCACGCAACCACATTGTCTTCTTGCCAGATGTTGATATGTCTGTTGAAGCCATCTACCTAGAGCCTGACAAGGAGCCACTTTATCTTCATAACGCTGATCGTTAGAGCTTCACTCAGCCCATTGAAGGTGTGCTGGCTGCCACTCGAGTCTATCCGTTGGCTGGTACTACACGTGCACCTCACCGTGCCCAAACTGAATCCACTGAAAGCACAATTGCTCAATAGCCTCGAAAACGATCTCGTGTTCTCAATGACCGAGAGCTTCTCGTTGGCCTGCATCAAAAGCAGGATAGGCATCATGATTGGCTCAAGCACTAGATGCAGAGCATCATGACTGACGTCAATCGCATTCGCAACCTTGCAACCAAGAATGCCTTTGTCGCGCATGAAACCTGTCGACGCACATGGAAAGGGCTGACGCTTATGTGTGCTAAGGAAGATCTTCAGGACAATGGCTTCTTAGAACGATTCAAGTTTGATTCCACTTTGCTCAGAAATGCTATTCTGCGGTGCACTCCATCTCTTGAAGACTCGGAGTACTCCTCTTCTGCTGCAACCGTGAATGCTCGTGTGATCAACGATCAAGACGATGCTACTTCACCACCTCCAACGCGTATCGACACTGCTCCAAGTTCGTCTACACCACCAAACCTCGACACCAACCCTGCATCTCCTACTCCTTCTGGGAACGAGTAGAGGCTCACCATCTTCAACCCTTTTTTGGTCCTTACTGACAAAATGGGGAGAAGCTATGAGTTGATAGTCTTCAAGCGGGTTCATATGGGCGGTTGCATTATATTTTGCCTTGTGTTTACAACTCTTGCTCTTGGTACATTTGGCTCTCTGAGTTGTAACACTTAAACTCGATGGTCGTCTGCTACTTATTTGCTATTTTGTGGTGCGATGATAACTTCCGCACTTAAATCATTTTGCAAACGTCCATTTTTCATTATGCATGTCATTACCTTCATTACAATGAATCATGCATGATGATTTGTCTTCATAAGTTGAAGAGGATCTCCACAAGTAGAACCTGCCATGTGCATTTGCATTCCAAAATCAAATTATTTATATGCACATCTTCAGGGGGAGCCTTTTGCTACTTACGAAGACAATACCTCATCCCTACAATTTCACGTATTTATATCCCCGTTGAAAACTTCAACCAGTTTGTCATCAATCACCAAAAAGGGGGAGATTGTAAGTGCATCTAGTGCCACCCCTAGTTTGGTTTTGGAGTATTGATGAACGTGGTTGAGGGACTAATGTGTTTGTGAGAATTGCAGGATAACATAGGTAGTAGTCCCTCCTTGATTCGGTTTACCTACCAGAGATGACCCCTAAAAATGTATGAAGACATTGAAGATAATGGTGGTACGTGAAGACATACACACTGAAGACTATGACAGGAGAAGACATTGAGTGAAGACTATGGAGCGCGAAGACCTAGTAGTTTTGTTGTTTCTTTTCTTCTTTGTTGAGTCATAGGAACCACCGCACTGTTTAAGTGGGGTCCAAGTGAACAAAGTCAGAGTGACCGAAGTGATGCTCAACCAAAATCCTATGTCTTCGAGCGAAGACAATGTGAGCAAATCTTATCCAGAGTCAGATAAGTCAGCTTTACTTGTAGCCCAAGTCAAGCTGTTGCGTGTGTTTGAAATCTGACCGTTGTGACACGTGTCAGTTCCTTAGTGACCCAGGGTCATTTAGGACAAATAAGGTTGGGTTGCCCAGTGGCTATAAATAGCCCACCCCCTACACCATAAATTGGTGGCTGCTCAAAGTTAGATACGACTTTTGTCGTTTGAGAGCAACCCACCTCTGAAGCCTTTGAGAGAGAGAATCCTTGCGAGGACAAAGCCCAAACCACCCAGAGCCTAGAGAGTGTTTGGCATCACTGAAGTCTTTCTATCCGTGTGATCTGAAGACTTGTTACACTTGAGGACTGTGAATCCTCCAGCTGGTTAGGCGTCACGTTCTGAGCATCCAAGAGTCATTGTGGATTGCCGGTGAACGAAGTCTGTGAAGGTTTGGAAGTCTACCTTGAAGACTTACCAGAGTGATTGGGCGAGGACTGTGTGTCCTTAGCTCAAGGGGAATAAGGTGAAGACGCGGTCTTCTGAGTTGAATCTCAGCCTCCCTAACCAGACGTACAGTTGTCACAGCAACTGGTACTGGTCGAACAAATCCTTGTCTTCACAACACACTAGTTCTATCTCTTACTCTCCTTACTTACAGTTTGTCTTTGTGAAGTCATTGCCTGATTGCTCTGCCTGTTTGACTTCACTGTGTCACTACTTGTTCTGATTGGCTTCATACTATCTTCCACCCTGATCCTTTCTACCTAGCTGCTAATAGTCTTCGTGCTTTCACTTCATTGAATACTTGACTATGGCTTGACTAGTGTAGTCTACCTTCCGCTGCATATGAATTGTGTTGTTTCTCCTGTTAATCTTCGAAACTCCCATGTTTTGAAGACTTTCATAAAAATCGCCTATTCACCCCCTCTAGTCGATAACTAGCACTTTAAGAGCCGTACTCAGGGGAGGGCGACCAAAAAAGGTCAGCACCTTCGCGGAAGGGTCGTGCAAAGCGAAAGGAGGTCGGCAGCACCACTGAACTTGTTCCACCACCAAAAAGGTATATTCCTCTTTTTTAATATTCGGTCATGAAGCCGGACTGTCATTCGAATCCTCCTTCTATCATCGCAGGAGGGGTATATAGCAAACCCTGAGCCGCGGCAAATCCGGCGCCGGAGATACCAATCGGGACGGGGGCACATGCTGATGCAGCACAGACTCATTCGTCTCACGGAGAGCCGGATGAGATGTCCCTGACCAACTCCGAAGTCGAGAGTGCGATGAACCATCATCACTTAAAAGAAGCCTTGTGCGCCCCTGCCTTAATAGAGCCGGAGTTTAACGCCCTAAGCACTATGGTGCATATATCCGAGCTGCCCGAGACGGACTCACCGGGGTCGCTCGCCTGTTCTCAAAGGATATGCAGGTACAAATCTTTATGAACTTAGTAGATAGATAGTAGTAGCCCCCAAGACTTAAAGGGGTGGACAAAACCGATTTGAGGATCGTCTGATGACCGTAGGTTCTCAAGGAGAAGAACAGTGTGTTGACCCAGGAGCTTGAGACAAGCCGGACACAGCTAAATGTCGTTGTCTCCGAGCTTGAAGAAATAAAGAGTTCCCCAATGTATTATGGCAAAGATAAGAAGCTAGAAGAAGAAATGAATAAAAAAGCTGAAGAGATAAAGAGCTTGAAGGCTCAACTCTTGGAGGCACAGCAGGAAAACCAAAAGCTTAAGGGTGGCATATTCGGTATGACTTGTGAACTGTCTGAATTGCTGATTTAATCATAATGCGGAATGCTATAGTTCGGTTGATACACGTATGTTGACCGGCCGCCCCGAAGTGGAAATGCCCGTCCTACAAAGCGACATTCTGAAGGAGCTGGCAAAGCTACACGAGCATGCTCGGAAGGCTATGAAGAATATGGCCAAAACCTTATGGCCTTCTGACGTCCCTCCAGAAAGTATGGAGGGCTTGGCTGATCTATTCAAGGGTGCCTGGCATTGTTTCGAGCTGTGGAAGACATCCGCCTGCCGTGAAGGCACTCGAGAGGCATGACCCATGGTGAAGACACGCTATACCAGTCTTGACCCGAACCATGTGGCCAGAGTTGGACTGCGGGGACCTGACAGGAAGGAAATTCCCGTAAGCCTGGTATACGACCAAGTAATGACAATGACAAATTTTTTGCAACAAGATTGTAAATTAGATAGTCTACTAGATGGCGTAGAAAGGGAGTGAGTGTTTGATTCGATGTACCCATGTACTTTATGACCGAACTTATCTCCTACCGAATTGTATGCAAATTTTGTCATCGCAGACCTTTGGCTTCTAACTCTGAACCAAAAAGTTGGAGTGTTTCCGTATACTATGTATGACTAAGAAACATTTAGTATTGTCGGAAACCAGGCAATCCGGGCATATTGATCGAACAGACAAAATGTGTTCGACGAAGTTATGTTATATTACTATTTAACGTAAGAAACATCTTCCAAGAAAAATAGTTCCGTTAGGGGTTCCTTTCCTTAGGCTGGGCTTGTATCTGAAGTACAGACAACCGATTTTATAATTTTTTCCAAAAACAGCGTGATGGATATGTGCCGACCAATGATTCCCTTAAGAACGCTAGCTTTTGGCTTCACCATTATGAGGTACAGGGCCGGATAACCTGTTTGTAACAGTCGCAGTGGTGCTCCCTTTACACCCTAGCTGAACAATCAGGAATGTAGGGTATAAGCATAGGAGCAAGGTAACCCAGCTTGGCAAAAACTTAAGTCGTAAAGGTGCATATAATGGCAGAAGCAACAGATAGTATGGACAAAAGGAGCTTATGAGCTTTTCAATAAAATGCTTCCTTTAAAAGAAGCCCCCATGTAAGGTGGGGTGTATACATTTAAAGATGTGTACTCCCAACAATGCGGTTTATCCAGACATACAATTTAAGGAGAGAAGGGTAAAAAAGTAAAATGGGAGAAATTTTTTAGAAAAAACCTAGTTTAAAATGGGACCTAAGGAAACCAAATTATGCGTAAAATCTTCGGAGTTGGGCGGCGTTTGATGACCCACAAGTGTAGGGGATCTATCATAGTCCTTTCGATAAGTAAGAGTGTCGAACCCAATGAGGAGCAGAAGGAAATGACAAGTGGTTTTCAGTAAGGTATTCTCTGCAAGCACTGAAATTATAGGTAACAGATAGTTTTGTGATAAGATAATTTGTAATGGGTAACAAGCAATGGAAGTAAATAAGGTGCAGCAAGGTGGCCCAATCCTTTTTGTAGCAAAGGACAAGCCTGGACAAGTTCTTATATGGGAAAACCGCTCCCGAGGACACATGGGAATTATCATCAAGCTAGTTTTCATCACACTCATATGATTCGCATTCGTTACTTTGATAATTTGGTATGTGGGTGGACCGGTGCTTGGGTACTGCCCTTTCTTGGACAAGCATCCCACTTATGATTAACCCGTATTGCAAGCATACGCAACTACAAAAGAAGTATTAAGGTAAACCTAACCATAGCATGAAACATATGGATCCAAATCAGCCCTTGACGAAGCAACTCATAAACTAGGGTTTACGCTTCTGTCACTCTAGCAACCCATCATCTACTTATTACTTCCCAATGCCTTCCTCTAGGCCCAAATAATGGTGAAGTGTTATGTAGTCGATGTTCACATAACACCACTAGAGGAGAGACAACATACATCTCATCAAAATATTGAACGAATACCAAATTAAAATGACTACTTATAGCAATACTTCTCCCGTGTCCTCAGGAACAAACGTAACTACTCACAAATCATATTCATGTTCATAATCAGAGGGGTATTGATATGCATTAAGGATTTGAACATACGATCGTCCACCGAATAAACCAACTAGCATCAACTATAAGGAGTAATCAACACTACTAGCAACCCTCAGGTACCAATATGAGGTTTTGGTACAAAGATTGGATACACGAGATGAACTAGGGCTTGAGAGGAGATGGTGCTGGTGAAGATGTTGATGGAGATTGACCCCCTCTCGATGAGACGATTGTTGGTGATGACGATGGTGATGATTTCCCCCTCCCGGAGGGAAGTTTCCCCCGGCAGAACAGCTCCGCCGGAGCCCTAGATTGGTTCCGCCAAGGTTCTACCTTGTGGCGGCGGAGTTTCATCCAGTAAGCTTGCTTATGATTTTTTTTCAGGGTAAAAGGCTTCATATAGCAGAAGATGGCCACCGGAGGGTTGTCAGGGGGCCCACGAGACAGGAGGGTGCGCCCTAGGGGGGGCGCCCCCACCCTCGTGGACAGGGTGTGGGCCCCCTGATGTTGATTCTTTCGCCGGTATTTTTTTATTAATTCCAAAGATGACTTTCGTGGAGTTTCAGGACTTTTGGAGCTATGCAGAATAGGTCTCTAATATTTGCTCCTTTTCCAGCCCAGAATCTCAGCTGCCAGCATTCTCCCTCTTCATGTAAACCTTGTAAAATAAGAGAGAAAAGGCATAAGTATTGTGACATAAGGTGTAGTAATAGCCCATAATGCAATAAATATTGATATAAAATCATGATGCAAAATGGACGTATCAACTCCCCCAAGCTTAGACCTCGCTTGTCCTCAAGCGGAAGCCGATATCAAAAAATATGTCCACATGTTTAGAGATAGAGGTGTCGATAAAATAAAATATGGACATGAAGGCATCATGATCATTCTTATAACAGCAAC
>NC_041385.1:472721017-472775670 GCF_002162155.2 Triticum dicoccoides
TGTATTCATATGATTTCTTATGCTCAAGTAACAATCTATTCACAATGTCAAGTATGAATCATAAACTTCATTGAAAACTAACAAACTATAATCTTGGTCATTGAAGCAATTGCAATTTATCATAACATCGTAAAGAGTCAATGTAAGAGTTTTTCAGCAAGTCCACATACTCAACTATCGTTTAGTCTTTCATAGTTGCTAACGCTCACGCAATACTTATGGGTATGAAGTTTTAATCGGACACAAAGAAAGATAGGGGCTTATAGTGTTGCCTCCCAACATTTTACCTCAAGGGTAATGTCAACTATAATAGTTCATGCTAACTTACATCCAATTGGATATATATATATCAGGATCTTTCCAACACAAGGTGCTTGTCAAAGGATAAAATATAAAAAGGAAAGGTGAAGATCACCATGACTCTTGCATAATGAATAAGACAAAAATAAAAGATAGGCCCTTCGTAAAGGGAAGCAGAGGTTGTCATGTGCTTTTATGGTTGGATGCACGAAATCTTAATGCAAAAGAACGTCACTTTATATTGCCACTTGTGATAGAGACCTTTATTATGCAGTCCGTCACTTTTATTACTTCCATATCACAAGATCGTATAAAGCTTATTTTCTCCACACTAATAAGTCATACATATTTAGAGAGCAATTTTTATTGCATGCAACATGACAACTTACTTGAAGGATCTTACTCAATCCATAGGTAGGTATGGCGGACTCTCATGGCCAAACTGGTTTTAAGGGTATTCGGAAACACAAGTAGTAATTCTACTTGTGACAAGAAATTTGGCTAGCATGAGAGGGAAAAGGCAAGCTTAGCATGTTGGATGATCCATGACAATATACTTTATTTCGGATATCAGAAACATAACCCATTACGTTGTCTTCCTTGTCCAACATCAACTCTTTAGCATGTCATATTTTAATGAGTGCTCATAATCATAAAAGATGTCCAAGATAGTATATTTATATGTGAGAACCTCTCTTTCTTTGTCACTTCCTATTAATTGCAACGATGACCAAAGCTATGTTTGCCAACTCCCAATAACTTTTATTCATCCTACTCTTTATATGTGAAGTCATCACTCTTCATAAGATCAATATGATCTCTTTATTTCTTTTTACTATTTCTTTTCTTCTAATTCCCTCAGGATCATAGCAAAATAGCAAAGCCCTTGACTCAACACTAATCTTTGTTATATATAGCTCACGGACTCGATTACATAGAGGAATCATAAAGCAAAACTCAAAACTAAATCATACCAAAGCTTTATTCTACTAGATCAAGATATTTCTAAAAGGATCGAACTAAGTAAAACGATAAAGATAGGAGTGTGATGGTGATACGATACCAGGGCACCTCCCCCAAGCTTGGCAGTTGCCAAGGGGAGTGCCCATACCCATGTGATTATGTCTCCTTTGCTGGGAAAGAAGGTGTTGTTGTTGATGGATAGTCGCGCATCGAGCGTAGGAGCCATTCCAATTTGCATATAATGCCCTTGAGTGCGATGATATGATCCTTCAACAAAATATTTTCACGTGTGAGATACTTGTTTTGTATGCGAGCTAACTAAATCATCTTTAAGGATTCAATTTCAGTTGGTGTAAAGAGGTCGGGTAGAGGTTGGATGTCTTCTTTTTCTCCCGCCGGGGCTCCTCCTTGTTGGTCTCTCTGGGTCCTTCCTTCTTCAGCTCCATCTTCATCAGCCAAGCAACATTGCCTTCATTGTTGGAGGAGGGTGACGACATGATGCCTAGCCTTGACAAATCTGACAGAAAACAGCTCGAAACAAAGACAGAGGATATTTGCGTGATACGGTGGTCAAAACCTTTGGGAGATTATATAAGGAATTTTTACCAACCAAAAGAAGTATCATGCAAGAAAACAGAGTCCGGAGAGCACACGAGGTGCCCACGAGGCAGGGGGCACGCCCAGGGGGTAGGGCCCGCCCTCCACCCTCGTGGACGCCTCGTGTCCTTCCCAGACTACTTCTTATTTTCCTATTTTCTTAAATATTCCAAAATGGAGAAAAACTGCTATTAAAATTGTTTTGGAGTCAGTTTACTTACCGTACCACGTACGTATTCCTTTTCGAAGTCTGGAACATTCTGGAAAGTGTCCCTTATGTATTCCTCCGGGGTTACAGTTTCGATAACATTAGTTTCAACATTTATTGGATTACTTGAGATATAATGCTTGATCCTTTGACCGTTCACCACCTTCGGATTCGTGCCTTCGAAGTTGTTGATTTTTATGGCACCGGAACAGTAGACTTCCTCGATAACGTAAGGGACTTCCCATTTAGAGAGAAGTTTTCCTGCAAAAAATTTTAAACGAGAGTTGAAAAGCAACACATAATCACCTACATTAAACTCACGCTTTTGTATCCTTTTGTCATGCCATCTTTTAACCTTTTCCTTAAACAGTTTGGCATTTTCATAGGCTTGAGTTCTCCATTCATCAAGTGAGCTAATGTCAAATAACTTCTTCTCACCAGCAAGTTTGAAATCATAATTGAGCTCTTTAATAGCCCAATATGCCTTATGTTCTAGTTCAAGAGGTAAATGACATGCTTTTCCGTAAACCATTTTATATGGAGACATACCCAAGGATTTTTATATGCAGTTCTGTAAGCCCATAATGCATCATCAAGTTTCTTGGACCAAGTCTTTCTAGATCTATTAACAGTCTTTTGCAAAATTAATTTAAGCTCTCTGTTACTCAGCTCTACTTGGCCACTAGACTGTGGGTGATAAGGAGATGCAATTCTATGATTAACATCATACTTAGCAAGCATTTTACGAAAAACACCATGAATAAAATGTGAACCACCATCAGTCATTAAGTATCTAGGGACTCCAAACCTCGGAAAAATAACTTCTTTAAGCATCTTAATAGAGGTGTTATGATCAGCACTACTAGTTGGAATAGCTTCTACCCACTTAGTAGCGTAATCAACAACAACTAAAATGTGTGTATACCCATTAGAGGAAGGAAATGGTCCCATATAATCAAAGCCCCAAACATCAAATGGTTCAATAACAAGGGAATAAATCATAGGCATTTCTTGACGTCTACTAATGTTACCAATTCTTTGACATTCATCACAAGACAAGACAAACTTACGGGCATCCTTGAAGAGAGTAGGCCAATAAAAACCAGATTGCAATACCTTATGTGCAGTTCTATCTCCAGCGTGGTGTCCTCCATATGCCTCGGAGTGACACTTGCGTAGGATCTGTTCCTGTTCATTCTTAGGTACACAACGTCTAATAACACCACCTACTCCTTCTTTATAAAGGTGTGGGTCATCCCAGAAGTAATGTCTTAAATCATAGAAAACCTTTTTCTTTTGCTGATATGTAAAACTAGGTGGTATGAATTTAGCAACAATGTAATTAGCATAATCATCATACCATGGAGCAGTACGAGAAGCATTTATGACAGCTAATTGTTCATCAGGAAAGCTATCATCAATTGGTAGTGGGTCATCAAGAATATTCTCTAACCTAGACAAGTTGTCTGCAACGGGGTTCTCAGCTCCCTTTCTATCAATAATATGTAAATCAAATTCTTGTAGCAAGAGAACCCATCTAATAAGTCTAGGTTTAGCATCTTTCTTTTCCATAAAATATTTAATAGCAGCATGATCAGTGTGAATAGTCACTTTAGAATCAACAATATAAGGTCTGAACTTATCACAAGCAAATACAACTGCTAAAAATTATTTTTCAGTAGTAGCATAATTTTTCTGAGCACTGTCTGAGTTTTACTAGCATATTGAATAACATTTAGTTTCTTATCAACTCTTTGTCCTAGAACAGCACCTACGGCGTAATCACTAGCATCACACATAATTTCAAAGGGCATTCACAGAGTTTAGAGTATCCTGGGTTCATCGCTCTGCCAATATCGCTGCTCATAAGCTTGCAAAGGTAGCTGTGGTGAGGAACGAAGCAATGTATGGTTTAGTTCACCACCTGATTGTATCCTGGATGTTGTTTCGGATGACATTCCGAGCTTTGGTTAATTATAATGCAAGTACTTTTTCCTCAAAAAAAAAGGTGGCTGAACAATAGGTGCAGAAACCAAAGCTTTCTTAAGTATCTCAAATGCTTCTACACAATCATCATCAAATACAAAAGGAATATCTTTTTGTAACAGATTAGTCAGAGGCCTAGAAATTTTAGAAAAGTCCTTAATGAACCTCCTATAAGAACTTGGCATGACCAAGGAAACTTCTTATACCTTTGATGTCCTTGGGACACGACATCTTTTCAATTGCATCAACTTTAGCTTTATCAACTTCAATACCTCTTTCAGAAATTTTATGCCCCAAGACAATGCCTTCATTAACCATAAAGTGGCACTTCTCCCAATTCAAAACAAGACTAGTATCTTCGCATCTCTGCAAAACTCGTTCAAGGTTGCTCAAGCAATCATCAAAAGAGGATCCATAAACGGAGAAATCATCCATGAGTACCTCACAAATCTTTTCACAAAAGTCAGAGAATATAGCCATCATGCATCTTTTAAAAGTAGTAGGTGCATTACATAAACCAAAAGGCATACGTCTATAAGCAAAAGTACCGAAAGGGCAAGTAAAAGTGGCCTTTTCTTGATCCTCCACCGAGGCAGGTATTTGAGAGAAACCTGAGTAACCATCTAGAAAGCAAAAATGTGTATGTTTGGATAGTCTTTGTAGCATTTTATCAATAAAAGGTAAAGGGTAATGATCTTTTTAGTAGCTTTATTTAATTTGCGGAAATCAATTACCATCCTATAACCTGTAATAATTCTTTGCGGGATCAATTCATCTTTATCATTAGGAACAACAGTAATACCTCCCTCCTTAGGGACACAATGAACATGACTTACCCACTGGCTATCAGCAACGGGATAAATTATACCTGCCTCTAGGAGCTTTAGTATTTCCTTTCTTACCACTTCCTTCATCTTAGGATTTAACCGTTGTTGGTGATCAATAACTGGTTTGGCGTCTTCTTCCAATTTTATTTTGTGTTGGCATAGAGTGGGACTAACGCCCTTAAGATCATCAAGAGTATATCCAATAGCAGCACAGTGCTTCTTCAAAGTTTTCAATAATATTTCCTCTTCCTGCTCTGAAAGGTTAGCACTAATAATAACAAGATATATCTTCTTTTCATCGAGATAAGCATATTTAAGTGTATCAGGTCATGGTTTAAGCTCAAACATGGGATCACCCCTGGGTGATGGAGGATCCCCTAGGATTTCAATAGGTAAGTTGTGTTTCAAAATAGGACCCTGTTTAAAGAATACTTCATCTATCTCCCTTCTTTCATTCATAAACATATCATTTTCATGGTCTAGCAAATATTGTTCTAACGGATCAGTAGGAGGCACGTCAATAGAAGCAAGACCAATAATTTCATCCTTACTAGGCAATCCTTTATCGTGGGGTTGTCTATGAAATTTAGCAAAATTAAAATCATGAGTCATATCATTCAAACCAATTGTAACAATATCCTTTTCGCAATCCATCCTAGCATTAATAGTATTCAAGAAGGGTCTACCAAATATAATGGGACAAAAGCTATCTTGTGGGGAACCAAGAACAAGAAAATCAGCAGGATATTTAACTTTCCCACATAAGACTTCAACATCTCTAACAATCCCAATTGGTGAAATAGTATCTCTATTGGCAAGCTTAATTGTAACATCAATTTCTTCTACCTCAGCAGGTGCAATATCATGCATAATTTCTTCATATAAGGAATAAGGTATTGCACTGTCACTAGCACCCATATCACATAAGCCATGGTAACAATGATCTCCTATTTTAACAAAAATAACAGGCATGCCTACTACGGGTCTATGTTTCTTAGCATCGGGTCTAGCAATTCTAGCAGCTTCATCACAGAAATAGATAACATGCTGATCAATATTATCAGCCAAGAGATCTTTAACCATAGCAATACTAGGTTCAACTTTAATTTGCTCAGGTGGTGTATAAGTTCTAGTATTACTCTTATGAACCATAGTTGAAGCTTTAGCATGATCCTTTATCCTAACAGGGAAAGGCGGTTTCTCAATATAAGTGGAAGGAACAATAGGATCATTATAAGTGATAGTCTTTTCTTCAACTGTAATAGGTGCAACTACTTTGAATTCAATGGGAGGATTAAATTTAAACCACTTCTCCTTAGGGAGATCAACATCAGTAGCAAATGATTCATAGAAAGAAGCTACTATCTCAGAGTCAAGTCCATTTTAGTGCTAAATTCTCGAATACATTGGTATCCATAAAAGATATAACACAATCAAACTTAGGTGTCATACCTGACTCCTTACCTTCATTGAGAACCCAATCTTCAGAGTTGCGTTTAATTCTTTCCAATAAATCCCATTTGAATTCAATAGTCTTCATCATAAAAGACCCAACACAAGAAGTATCGAGCATGGAGCGATTGTTGAGAGAAAGCCGAGCATAAATTTTTTGAATAATCATTTCTCTTGAGAGCTCATGATTGGGGCATGAATATAACATTGACTTAAGCCTCCCCCAATCTTGAGCGATGCTTTCTCCTTCACGAGGCCAAAAATTATATATATAATTATGATCACGATGAACTAGATGCATAGGATAAAACTTCTGGTGAAATTCTAATTTCAATTGTTTATAGTCCCAGGATCCTATATCATCACATAGTCTATACCATGTCAATGCGTCTCCCTTCAAAGATAAAGGGAAAACCTTCTTCTTAATAACATCCTCAGGCATACCTGCAAGCTTAAATAATCCACAAACTTCATCCACATAGATTAGGTGCAAGTCGGGATGTAATGTTCCATCTCCTGTAAAAGGATTAGCTAGCAGTTTCTCTACCATACCCGAAGGAATTTCAAAGTAAACATTTTCAGTAGGTTCAGTAGGTTGAGGAGCAACTCTTTGCTCTAATGGTCGGGGTGAAGATACCCCGAACAAGCCCTCAAAGGATTATTTTCCATAGTAACAAGTGACAGTAAATTTCAGCACACTATATAAATTTTTCCTTACCAAGTTCCACTTACCAAAGGCGCTTCACTCCCCGGCAACGGCGCCAGAAAAGAGTCTTGATGACCCACAAGTGTAGGGGATCTATCGTAGTCCTTTCGATAAATAAGAGTGTCAAACCCAATGAGGAGCAGAAGGAAATGACAAGCGGTTTTCAGTAAGGTATTCTCTGCAAGCACTGAAATTATAGATAACAGATAGTTTTGTGATAAGATAATTTGTAACGGGTAACAAGCAATGAAAGTAAATAAGGTGCAGCAAGGTGGCCCAATCCTTTTTGTAGCAAAGGACAAGCCTGGACAAGTTCTTATATGGGAAACCCCGCTCCCGAGGACACATGGGAATTATCGTCAAGCTAGTTTTCATCACGCTCATATGATTCGCGTTCGTTACTTTGATAATTTGGTATGTCGGTGGACCGGTCCTTGGGTACTGACCTTTCTTGGACAAGCATCCCACTTATGATTAACCCCTATTGCAAGCATCCGCAAATACAAAATAAGTATTAAGGTAAACCTCACCATAGCATGAAACATATGGATCCAAATCAGCCCCTTACGAAGCAACTCATAAACTAGGGTTTAAGCTTTTGTCACTCTAGCAACCCATCATATACTTATTACTTCCCAATGCCTTCCTCTAGGCCCAAATAATGGTGAAGTGTTATGTAGTCTACGTTCACATAACACCACTAGAGGAGATACAACATACATCTCATCAAAATATCGAACGAATACCAAATTTACATGACTATTTATAGCAAGACTTCTCCCATGTCCTCAGGAACAAACGTAACTACTCACAAATCATATTCATGTTCATAATCAGAGGGGTATTGATATGTATTAAGGATCTGAACATATGATCTTCCACCAAATAAACCAACTAGCATCAACTACAAGGAGTAATCAACACTACTAGCAACCCTCAGGTACCAATTTGAGGTTTTGGTACAAAGATTGGATACAAGAGATGAACTAGGGTTTGAGAGGAGATGATGCTGGTGAATATGTTGATGGAGATTGACCCCCTCCCAATGAGAGGATCGTTTGTGATGACGATGGTGATGATTTCCCCCTCCCGGAGGGAAGTTTCCCCGGCATAATAGCTCTGCCGGAGCCCTAGATTGGTTCTGCCAAGGTGCCGCCTCGTGGCGGCGGAGTTTCGTCCCGTAAGTTCGCTTATGATTTTTTTTCCAGGGTAAAAGGCTTCATATAGCAGAAGATGGCCACCGGAGGGCTGTCAGGGGGCCCACGAGGTAGGGGGCGCGCCCTAGGGGGGGCTCCCCCCACCCTCGTGGATAGGGTGTGGCCCCCCTGATGTTGATTCTTTTGCCATTATTTTTTATTAATTCGAAAAATGACTTTCGTGGAGTTTCAGGACTTTTGGAGCTGTGCAGAACAGGTTTCTAATATTTGCTCCTTTTCTAGCCCAGAATCTCAGCTGCCGGCATTCTCCCTCTTCAGGTAAACCTTGTAAAATAAGAGAGAAAAGGCATAAGTATTGTGACATAATGTGTAGTAATAGCTCATAATGCAATAAATATCGATACAAAAGCATGATGCAAAATGGACGTATCAACGTTCCATGGGTTTGTCTCAAGGCGATTATCCTCGGCATTACGAAGGCGACAGACTCCTCCAGTAAGGACTTCATCTATTATGAAGGGCCCCTCCCATTTAGGTTTGAGATTGTCCTTTTTCTTCTCAGGGAGGCGTATAACAAGTTCTTCGACATTGTATGTTTTAGCCCGCACTTCTCTGCTTTGGTAACGCCTGGCCTGTTGTTGATAGAATGCGGAACGGGCCTTGGAAACGCCACGCTCCTCTTCAAGTCCATCTAGGTCGTCCTGCCGATCTAGTTTGGCATCTTTCTCTTCATACACGCACACTCTAGGTGAGTCATGAATAATATCGCAGGGCAGTACAGCTTCTGCGTCGTACACCATAAAGAAAGGTGTGTATCCGGTCGTTTGATTGGGCGTGGTCCGGAGTCCCCAGAGTACGGAATCGAGTTCATCAACCTAGTGCTTATCTAATTCTCGTAAAGAGCACACCAGTCTGGGCTTAATACTACTCATGATCAGACCATTGGCTCGTTCAACTTGGCCTTTTGTTTGAGGGTGGTATACAGATGCATAGTCGAGTTTAATGCACAACTTAGCGCACCAAGTTTTCACCTCATCAGCTGTGAAGTTAGAGCCATTATCAGTGATGATACTATGTGGGACACCATAACGGTGGACTACGCCGGATATAAAGTCAATCACTGGTCCGACCTTAGCTGTTTTTACTGATTTGGCCTCTATCCATTTAGTGAATTTGTCCACCATGACCAACAAGTATTTCTTTTTGTGGCTTCCCCCTTCAAGGGGTCCAACAATATCAAGCCCCCAGACTGCAATGGGCCAAGTAATGGGGATTGTTCTTAATGCGGTGGGAGGCATGTGGCTTTGATTGGTGAAACGCTAATAGCCCATGCAGCGTTGGACGAGGTCTTGAGCATCAGCTCCGGCGTAGGCTAGAAAAAGCCTGTCCGGAACGCCTTGCTTACCAGGGCGCGGGCTGCAGCGTGATGACCGCCAAGACCAGCATGTATTTCTGCCAAGAGCTGCCTTCCGTCTTCTTCGGAGATACACCTTTGAAGGACTCCGGCAGTACTCCTTTTATATAGTTCACCCTCATGCACTTTAAAGACTTTGGAGAGCCAAACTATGCATCGCGCCTCGTTTTGATCGTCGGGAAGCTCTTGCCTATTAAGGTAAGCCAGGAATGGTTCGGTCCAGGGAGCGATAGCTGCCATGATCTCATGAGCAGAGGGTGTTATCTCGGCGTCCGGGCTCCCGACATTGTCTGCGTAGTGTTCGGCGGTTGGGGGTGTGACTGCATTGCCTTCTCCGTTCTCACCCTGCCACACCACAGATGGCTTAAAGAGCCTCTCCACGAAGGTGTTGGGTGGCACAGGTTCGCATTTGGCGCCCATACAAGTGAGGATGTCGGTGGCCTGATTACTTTCTCGGGCGACATGATGGAACTCGAGTCCATCGAAGCGAGCTGATAGTTTTAATATGGCGTTTCGATATGCCACCAGTTTTGGGTCCTTTGCATTGAACTCTCCATTGACCTGGGAAACTGCGAGGTTCGAATCACCGCGCACCTCCAAGCATTATATACCCATGGAGACAGCCATGCGAAGACCGTGTAGTAGCGCCTCGTATTCGGCTGCATCATTAGAGTACATATACATAATTTGCAGTACGTAGCAGACTGTGTCCCTAGCAGGGGATGCGAGGATTACACCAGTCCCCAGTCCAGCCAGCATTTTGGAGCCATCGAAGTATGTAATCCAATTAGAGTATGAGTTGTGCTCTTTAGGGAGTTCGGCTTCTGTCCATTTGTCTATGAAGTCGGCCAATACCTGGAATTTAATAGCCCGGCGTGGCTTGTATGTGATTTCAAATGGTAACAGCTTGATGGCCCATTTGGCTATGCGGCCAGTGGCGTCTCTGATATTAATGATGTCATTCAGGGCACTTCGGATGCCACTGTGACTGAACACTCTTGGAAGTAGTGCTGAAGTTTGAGGGATGCCATGAAGACTGTGTAGGCTATCCTCTGATAGTGCGGGTATCGGGATTTGCAAGGTGTAAGGACCTCCGATACATAGTAAACTGGTTTTTGGGTGGGGAATTTATGTCCCTCCTCCCCTCGCTCGATGATGAGGACGACACTGACTACTTGGTTAGTTGCTGAAATGTATAATAACATAGGATCTCCAACGCCGGGTGTGGCCAAGATTAGGTTGCTTGCGAGAAGGGCCTTGATTTTTTCTAACCCAGTTGTGGCTGCGTCCGTCCATTTGAAGTTGTCAGTGCGACGCAGTAGCTTCTATAATGGCAATGCTTTTTCTCCTAATTTGGAGATAAATCGGCTTAAAGCCGCGACGCACCCAGCTAATTTCTGGACCTGCTTTAGGTCTGTTGGTATGGTCAATTGTGACAGAGCTCGGATTTTGGCTGAGTTTCCCTCGATTCCTCTATGGAAACAATGAACCCCAGCAACTTTCTGGCTGGAACTCTGAAGACACATTTTTTTGGATTGAGCCGGATGTCGTATGTTTGGAGATTGTCGAAGGTGAAGCGGAGGTTCTCCGCCAGTGACTCAACGTGTTTTTTCTTGATGACCACGTCGTCCACATATGCTTCGACTATTTTGCCTATTTGCTTTTCTAGGCATGTTTGAATCATGCGCTGGTAGGTAGCCCCGACGTTTTTGAGTCTCAAGGGCATAGTATTGAAGTAGAAGGGACCATAAGGGGTGATGAACGCGGTTGCAGCCTTGTCCGATTCCTTCATTTTAATCTAATGGTATCCGGAATAGGCATCGAGGAAACACAAAGAATCATGTCCTGCAGTTGCGTCAATGATTTGGTCGATGTGGGGCAATGGGAAGGGATCTTTAGGGCAAGCCTTGTTGAGGTCCTTGAAGTCAACATACATGCACCACGATTTGTCCTTTTTAGGTACCATGACCAGGTCAGCTAACCAATCCGGATGTTTGATTCCCCTAATAAACCCAGCCTCTAATAACTTGGCTAGCTCTTCACCCATGGCCTGACGCTTGGGTTCGGAGAATCGCTGTAGTGTCTGCTTCACGGGTTTAAATCCCTTGATTATATTGAGACTGTGTTCGGCTAGTCTTCATGGGATGCCGGGTATATCTGAAGGATGCCAGGCGAAAATATACCAATTCTCACGCTGGAATGCGTGTAGGGTGGCGTCCACTACCGGATCCAGCTGTGCTCCGATATACGCTGTTTTATTAGGGTTTGTCGGGTGCACTTGAAATTTTACTATTTCTTCAGTTGGCTTAAAAGAGGTGGACTTGGATCTCTTATCAAGGATCACATCGTCCCTATCTACCGTAGCATGTAAGGTGGTTAATTCCTCTACTGCTAGGGCTTCAGATAGTGCCTCAAGGGCCAAGGAAGCGGTTTTGTTTTTTTGGCACGAAGAGCTTTGTTCGGGTCGCTCGAGATTGTGATGATTCCATTAGGGTCGGGCATTTTGAGCTTCATGTACCCATAATGGGTATAGCTTGAAAGTGTGAGAAAGTGTTCCGGCCAAGGATAGCGTGATACCCACTATTGAAGGGGACCACATGAAAAAGCAACTCTTCAGATCTATAGTTCTCGGGCGTGCCGAACACCACATCTAGTTTGATTTTTCCCGAGCAGTGTGCCTCTTGACTAGGGATAATACCTCGAAAGGTGGTGTTGCTTTGCTTGATGCGTGACCTATCCATCTGCATCTTGTCGAGCGTGTCCTCATATATGAGGTTAAGTCCACTATCATTGTCCATGAGTACTTTAGTGAGCCAAAAACCATCAATGATAGGGTTTAGCACTAAGGCGGCGGGTGCTCGGACTGACCGAGCCTTTGGTTCATCTTCGGCCGTAAAGGTTATCACCGTGTTGTTCCATGGGCTCAGTGTGGTAACTTGATGGACTTCGGCAAGGTCGCGGAGCGCCCGTTTGTGCCGGTTGTTGGAATAGAAAGTCTCGAAGACTGTTAGGATGTTAAAGTAGTCCCTCTCCAGTGGGTATCCTTCTGGAGCTGTGGTGTGGATGGCCTCTCCACTTTTTGCTACTTGTCGGAGTACCCATCATTCCTAGAGGCTATGAGTTGGGACTGTGTGCGGAATGGTATGGACCAGGCAGGGTTTGTCCAATAGTTCATCAAGAACGAACATGTGTCCTGTGAAGGGCTTGTTCTTCCTTCCCATAGTCCGGTGGTTGGTTGATTCGCCGGGGTATAATCTTTTAGCCAGGTGACGGTGTCCTGGACCATGGGGTACTCACCACGTCATCTCCCGATCAGTTAGATTGGGCCGAGGACCCCCATGGCCATATACTCATGGGCCAGTTCGGATAGTTGCCGCATACAAGGAAGATTCCACAAGACTTGGTGATCAAGACAAGGACTCCTCCCCCACCGGCGTATTCGGCTAGGACTCTTGTTATCCTAGGCCTCTGGTGCATTATATAAACCAGGGCCAGGCTAGTCGATAGATCATAACAACAATCATAATCATAGGCTAGCTTCTAGGGTTTAGCCTCTACGATCTCGTGGTAGATCAACTCTTGTAATACTCATATCATCAAGATCAATCAAGCATGAAGTAGGGTATTACCTCCATCAAGAGGGCCCGAACCTGGGTAAACATTGTGTCCCCCGCCTCCTATTACCATTAGCCTTAGTCACACAGTTCGGGACCCCCTACCCGAGATTCGCCGGTTTTGACACCGACATTGGTGCTTTCATTGAGAGTTCCACTGTGTGATCGGCAAAAGGATCAATGGCTCGACTGCAAATCAAGTGCGATGTCGACTTCTTCGTCACCAGCTCGACTGGTCACCTTGGCTTGACCAGGACTGCGCCCTACCTCTGATCATCATGTTCGGATGAGGGCCTTCATCAACATCAACTCCGATCTCCATCAAGATCATGGAGGAATCATCCATGGAGCTCGGGGGCTCAACGTCAACATTGCCCTCGGGCGACCGTGCTGTTTTTCTGGACAACAAACTTGTATCCGCCGCCACCGCCTCCTCGAGTGTCGCTTAAATGATTGCTTCAGTGGAATTGTGTGGAATTAAGTCTACAACAATCCTGGAAAATTTCGTCGAGTTCCGATGGAGGAATCTCCGGCAATCTCCGATATACCAGAGCCGTGTTGAATCTGGACGAGAATCCGGATGAGTTTGGAGCATGGTGTCCAGAATCTAGCTCAGACGTCCTTTGGAAGATCCAACCGTTGATCGGCTGCAGAATTCCTATATCTACCACCTGTCAAAAATTCAGCTCGATCCGACCGTCCAAACTCCGGGAACCTTCCGATGAGTGTATCACTTTTCGGATCTGTTTTCTGTACGAGAACGAATCCGACCCGAGTTCATCTTCTTTATGAATGGGATTTCGGACATCCTTTTTGAAGGAAGTTTTTGTATGGGGTATTGTGTTTTATTCTCAAACACATCCCACTAATATTATAAGTATTTTTCCAATATAATCTTCACCGCTGCGCCGGTGTCAAACCAGCCCGACAAAATCACTCCACAGCGGCCGACCTGCGCTAGACACGTCGTCGCTTTGTTGAGCCGAGCTCAACTTCTTTGGATCATCAACTCGGCGAGCCGAACAAGAGTGCGGCATCGCGAACAATAAATTATCACCAACATCGCCGCCCCACGGATTACACGGAGCGGGCACACCGCATCACCGCGTGGTTACTTCATCAAGCCGGCTTTGACCGCATCACAATTTATGACCTGCGTTGGCACGACCGCACTGTTGCTTCTTCAAGCCGATGTCCATCACACCGAACTGCTTCAACACCTCGGCTGGCATGGCAGCTGCAACATCTCCTTATCGACTTGCTCCGTTACCTCGGCTAGGCTGAGGGCTTCGTCATCCCTTCATGAACTTACCTCGGAGACTTCGGCGTCACCGGCCTACCAACTTCATCACATTAGCTGGACCACGGGCTTTGCCTTGGCGAGCCAACCTTTACCAGCATCGTCATGCCTTCGCTTCATCACCCATTAGGCAATGGGTGTGCGGATCGAGTCCCAATTTTGGGAGTAACCTTTCTTCGGACCGCTACAACAAATAAACCAGGTGCTATTAATCCTAACAATTTTTGCTTGTTTGGGTTATTTTTTCCAAGGAATTATTACTCTGCTTTGTTCCATCATCTATACACAGGTCTATCAAATGGTGGCCACATTAACAATGGTCGCGTAGTGGTTCGGACAATTTCCGTACATAGTTCGGCGAACGCCGTATCCGGAACTCAGACCGACCTGTGAATTCGGGCTTTGCCACGTCCTTACCACATCACGCCGATGCCCTACATCGACAATGACCTCGACGCTCAGGCCATATCTCTTTTATTATTTACTTTACTAGTATTAAATAAGTAGAAGAATTTTTTTAATATACATTATTATCTTTATTTGTCATTACTTTTGGTTTGCACTATTTTATCTGTGCAGCCAATTGACTCAGGCTGAGCCGCGCTGTCGCCTCCGTCAACCGAATTGGGTTGTCGCCTTGGTGCGCCGACCTGCTCAATTACCGTGGCTGGACTAGGGGCTTCATCTTGTCGGAGTGCCGAACTCTCTGCTCGGCGACCCTGGGACCAGCCTGGGGCCTGGAACCTTGTCCCGCATCAAGCTTAGACCGCATCATCAATGCCGAACACATTAAATAGCTAAGTCGCTTTCATGCTCAGAAACTTTCAGTTTTAAATTTTGTTCGGTTCGGCCAAGCATTATACTTTTTTGGCAAAAAGTTGTTTGTGAAAAAATTCCTTGTCATAACTTTGTTTGTGACACACAAATTCGAATACCTCGTTTACTTGGGGGCTTCCTTTATGAAGCCTTTCCTCTTGCATATATTATACTTGTACGGCTTCGTTCCTTGTTCGTGGATTACGCCACAATATGCACCATATTGACTTAAGTAGTTCCGCAAGCTGGGTTGCCTTATGGCCCACCAATCTCATAAGGAAGGACTCCAGAAGCTCCAAACCCAGATGTGATCAATACGGACACTACCAAAGACTTGGCATGTACTTCAAGGACTACTCCACCTATCGGCATGTTTATCCCTAGTTGGAAACCGACCATGTGTAACCCTAGTTGGCAATCGTCCTTCGCTCCGGAAGCGCGACGACGGCTATTTCTTTGGCCTTCTTTCATGATTTTTATGGAAAGTGTCTATCACCTTTAATATGTGATTCCGCTACCATTTTGAGGGTTTTCCCCATTAAATGAATATTTCTCCAAAAGACATCACCCGAAAGATTATCAACAAAAAGAAGTGCAC
Source organism: Triticum dicoccoides (assembly GCF_002162155.2). Lineage (NCBI taxonomy): Eukaryota > Viridiplantae > Streptophyta > Magnoliopsida > Poales > Poaceae > Triticum > Triticum dicoccoides. Next base: position 472,736,956 of record NC_041385.1, read on the forward strand.
AAACACGGCAAAATTCCACAAAGCCCACCTTCTAGGTACAAAATAAGCAAGAAAAAATCATGTAAATTGGACTCATGACTACTCCACATTCAAAATAAACATGTATTCGGTTTGAGACTTTGAGTCATCCGGATCAATGTCAAAACTAGTATCGATGTAACCCTTTACGACGAGCTGTTTATTACCTCCATAAAACGAGAAACATTTCCTTAGTCCTCTTTAAATACTTAAGGATATTTTTGAACATTGTCCAGTGTTTCACTCTTGGATCACTCTAGGACCTACCAGCCATACTTATGGCAAGACACACATCAAGTCTGGTACACAACATGGCATACATGAAAGAGCGTATGGCTGAGGCATAGGGGACGTTCCCTCATCTTTTCTCTTTCTTCTACTGTAGTTGGGCATTGAGTCTTACTTAACTTCATACCTTGCAACATGGGCAAGAACCCCTTCTTTGACTGGTCCATTTTGAACTACTTCAAAACTTCATCAAGGTATGTACTTTGTGAAAGTCCTATTAAGCGTCTTGATCTATCTCTATAGATCTTTATACCCAATATAAGCTGCTTCACCGAGGTCTTTCATTGAAAAACTCTTGTTCGAATAACCCTTTGTGTTTTACAAAAGTTATATATCATTTCCAATCAATGATATGCCATCCACATACAATATTAGAAATGCTACAAAGCTCCCACTCACTTTCTTGTAAATACAAGTGTCTCCATAAGCTTGGATAAATCCAAAAGCTTTTACCACCTTGTAAAAACGAATATTCCAACTCCGAGATCCTTGCACCAGTCCATAGATGGATCGCTGGAGCTTGCATACCTTATTAGCATCCGTAGGACCTACAAAATCTTTGGGTTGCATCGTATACAAGTCTTTCTTAAGGTAACCATCAAGGAACGCAGTTTTGATGTCCATCTGCTAGATTTGAGAAAATGTAGCAATTGCTAACATAATCCTAATAAACTTTAGTATCACTACGGATGAGAAAGTCTCATCATAGTCAACCCCTTGAATTTGCTGAAAACCTTTTGTGACAAGTCGACCTTTATAGACGGTGACATTACCATCAGTATCTATCTTCTTCTTAAAAATTCATTTGTTCTCAATGGCCTTTCGGTCATTGGGTAAGTCCACCAAAGTCCATACTTGGTTTTCGTACATGGATCCTATCTCGGATTTCATGGCCTCTAGCCATTTGTCGGAATCAAGGCTCATCATTGATACGTCTCCATCGAATCTACTTTTCCAAACTCTTTTGCCCTTGTTTTGGACTCTAATTTGCATGATTTGAATGGAACTAACCCATACTGACACTATTTTCAGCAGAACTGCCTTGGTGTTATTTTTGTGTGGAAATAAAAATTCTCTGAATGACCTGAAAATTTACAGAGAATATTTTTGGAATATAAAAAAATATTGGCGAAGGAATCAACCAGAGGGGAACCACCAGGAGTCCATAAGGGTGGAGGGCACGCCCCCAACTTGTGGGTCCCCTGGATCTCCTCTGACCCTAACTCCAACTCTATATATTCACATCCGTGGAGAAAAAAATTAGGGAGAAGGATTCATCATGTTTTACAATACGGAGCCGCCGCCACCTCCTGTTCTTCATCGGGAGGGCTGATCTGGAGTCCGTTCGGGGCTCCGGAGAGGGGGATCCGTCGCCATCATCATCACCAACCTTCCTCCATCACCAATTTCATGATGCTCACCGTCGTGCGTGAGTAATTCCATCATAGGCTTGCTGGACGGTGATGGGTTGGATGAGATTTATCATGTAATCGAGTTAGTTTTGTTAGGGTTTGATCCCTAGTATCCACTATGTTCTGAGATTGATGTTGCTATGACTTTGCTATGCTTAATGCTTGTCACTAGGGCCCAAATGCCATGATTATGATCTGAACCTATTATGTTTTGATGAATATATTTGTGTTCTTGATCCGATCTTGCAAGTTGTATACACCTATTATGAGTTATGATCCGCATACCCCAAGGTGACAATAATTGGGATTCTTTCCGGTGATTACTGATACGTCTCCAACGTATCTGTAAGTTTTGATTTTTCCATGCTATTATATTATCTATTTTGGATGTTCTATATGCATTAATATGCTATTTTATAGTATTTTTGGGACTAACCTATTAACCTAGCCCAATGCCAGTTTCTGTTTTTTCCTTGTTTTTGAGTTTCGCAGAAAAGGAATACCAAACGGAGTCCAAACTGAATGAAACATTTGCAATGATTTTTGGACCAGAAGACAACCAGGAGACTTGGAGATGAAGTCGGAGGAGCCACGAGGCGGCCACAAGGACGGAGGGCGCGCACAGGGGGTAGGGCGCTCCCCCACCCTTGTGGGCCCCCTGTGACCCTCCCGACCTAATTATTTCTCCTATATATTCCCAAATATCCCCAAACCACTAGAAGCATCCATGAAAACACTTTTCCACTACCGCAACCTTCTGTACCCGTGAGATCCCATCTAGGGACCTTTTCAAGCACCCTGCCGGAGGGGGATTCGATCACGGAGGGCTTCTACATCAATTCTATTGCCCTTCTCATAAAGCGTGAGTAGTTTACCTCAGACCTACGGGTCCATAGCTAGTAGCTAGATGACTTCTTCTCTCTCTTTGATTCTCAATACCATGTTCTCCTCGATGTTCTTGGAGATCTATCCGATGTAATACTCTTTTGCGATATGTTTTCCGAGATCCGATGATTTGTGGATTTATGATCAGCTTATCTATGAATATTATTTGAATCTTCTCTGAATTCTTATATGCATGATTTGATATCTTTGTAATTCTCTTCAAACTATCGGTTTGGTTTGGCCAACTAGATTGGTTTTTCTTGCAACGGGAGAAGTGCTTAGCTTTGGGTTCGATCTTGCGATGTCCTTTCCCAGTGACAGTAGGGGCAGCAAGGCACGTATTGTATTGTTTCCATCGGGGATTAAAAGATGGGGTTTCCATCATATTGCTTGAGTTAATTCCTCTACATCATGTCATCTTAATGCATTACTCTGTTCTTCATGAACTTAATACTCTAGATGCAGGCAGGAGTCGGTCGTTGTGTGTAGTCAAAGTAGTAGATGGAGAATCGTTTTGGTCTACTTGACACATATGTGATGCCTATATTCATGATCATTGCCTTAGATATCGTCATAACTTTGCGCTTTTCTATCAATTGCTCAGGAGTAATTTGTTCACCCACCGTATTATTTGCTATCTTGAGAGAAGCCTCTAGTGAAATCTTTGGCTCCCGGGTCTATTTTCCATCATATAAGTTTTCATTTTCCATCATATAAGTTTCCTATCTACAATATTAGTTTCCGATTTATTACTTTTGCAATCTTTTACTTTCCGATCTATAAGCCAAAAATACCAAAAATATTTACATTACCTTTTGTTTATTTTCATCTATCTCTATCAGATCTCACTTTTGCAAGTAACCATGAAGGGATTGTGTCGGTGTCAAAACCGGCGGATCTCGGGTAGGGGGTCCCGAACTGTGCGTCTAAGGCTAATGGTAACAGGAGGCAAGGGACACGATGTTTTACCCAGGTTCGGGCCCTCTCGATGGAGGTAATACCCTACTTCCTGCTTGATTGATCTTGATGATATGAGTATTACAAGAGTTGATCTACCACGAGATCGTAGAGGCTAAACCCTAGGAGCTAGCCTATGATTATGATGGTTGTTGTCCTATGGACCAAACCCTCCGGTTTATATAGACACCGGAGCTGCATACTCAAGGCAAGCATTTTGAACACATGATATGGTGACTGCATAATTATTTGTGGCATGTGTATTTGAATTATGAATATGTTGAATTCCTATAGTGTTTGCATATTGCTGGTCATACATGCATGATCCCCTTGATGGTATTTTATTTTCACTTAAACATTAAGTATAAGTGAGTACGGTTATTTTCATGTGCCATATGTGCCTGTGTTGGTCCAGGCTAATTTGCAGGAAGAATCAGTCACGAGAAAAGTGACCGTGAGACTGAAATCTCGTGGTGACAAGAATAATCAGTGAGGGTATGTTGAGACATACCAGAGGTGGTGACCCTATTGGGTACTGCCAAGGAGTTATATTGTGCTAACCACTGTAGGAAAACTTAAACCTCCTGAGTTGACCGTAGATCGAGTCTTGTTCCGGTAACCCCCATACTGGTTCGTGCTACCACTTGTCCCCGCCGCAGGCAGGGTACGGTTCAGTAAGTTGTTAACCCCTTTCCGTGCACAAACCATACTGAGAGGCCACGATGAGGGTTTCCAGGTACTGGCTGCAAAGCCAGTCATCGGGCCAGGGGGCATGGGTGTATCCGGCTGGGCCGAGAGGGGGGCACCCGTTGTAATCCGCGCGTGTTAATAGTGATCCCATGCTACTCGAGACGATGGTCTCCCCGCCTTAGAGTTTCTCTTGAACGATGCTTTGGGTGATTCCTGGCATCCGGAAAGTTAATTGGTGTGTGCTGGTCAGGTGTGTTTTCAACCCAAAGCCCGTAACGGGAATTAATCGGTGTCTTGGTGCTGGCTAAAGAAATCCTTTACTTGTGGGTAAAGAGTACACCCTCTGCAGAGTTATATCTATTCGAATAGCCGTGCCCATGGTTAAGGACTACAGTCTGGGTTGGTCAAGTGTCGGTCTTAGTGTCAGTCTCCGGAGGAAATAATTAGTGACCATGGTTCCTTTTGCAGGATAATGATTGTCACGACTGGTGCTATTATGAATATTATTGTTGATATGGATATTGTTGTGGACTAACCTTTTCCTCTTATGTCTAACCTTGAGTATCTCTTGGGATGGCTAGACTACCCGGGATACTCAAGTTTATTTTCGTTTCTGAGTATCACTTGGGATGGCTACTCCACCTGGATACTTGTGTTATTATTTTCTTATAAGCCCTTTATGAGGCGTCGCTCAGACACCTAAATGTGGCATTTCTTTTCAAGACCTCTCGTGGCGTCGCTTGAGTTCTCAGGCGGTCCTATCTTGCCCGATTCTCTTTTAGACACCTGTTTGACTTTTCTTTTCAAGACCTCTCGTGGCGTCGCTTGAGTTCTCGGGCGGTCCTGTCTCGCCCGATTCTCTTTTAGACACCCGTTTGGCATTTCTCTTGGAATTATTTGGGTGGTCCAACACCCGACGTTCCGTTTCATTTCTTTGATTTACTAATAACATGACTTATTTTCTATGCGAATATGTGTCATGTCATGCTTTAATACTGAGTCAGCACATGCATGTAATTTTAATTCATCATGAGCATATGCATCTGGTATATCTTTTGTTCTTGATGTTTGCGAGTACATTCAAACGTACTCACTAGCTTGTCCCTGGCTATTGTCTTGGCTAGATCATGACTCAGAGAGGAGAACTGCGATGACACCCCAACCTAGGATTCGGAGATAGCAGCCACGCGAGATAGGTGTTATCCAGGTCAGCTATTCCCGAGGGAATGGAGTTCCATCAACGTTGAAGATCCACGAGTCGCTTCCATCATCTGCGAGTAGTAATCATTGTTGTACTCAATGGACCTATAAGGTCTTGTACTCAAATCCTTGTAATTGCTTGGAAATCTATATCAAGGAAATATCCACCAGCAACAGTAATCCTGGGGCTGGTGGTGACATAAGGGTTGTTTGCTGGGAATTTATGTCCCGGAAATCCGGCACCGACAACCTTGGTATCAGAGCCAGGCTAACCATCGGCTAATCCTATCTTAGCCTGGTCACTACCCCTAGGTTTCCACATCGTCCATATCATTTCTTATCCACCGTCAAGCTCATCCTATCCGATAGCTTGCACAGTGGCCAACCGACATCCTTTTGATAGTCGGTGCCCAACCTACCATCCTAATCCATAGGCCATGCACCCATGGCCGATAGAGTTTCCCATCCACAGGCGTGCGATGGAAGACTCCGCTGGCTTATAAAGGGAGTGAGTGAGTCCCGGATTAGGGGGTGTCCGGATGAACGGACTATAACCTTTGGCCGGACTCCTGGACTATGAAGATACAAGATCGAAGACTTCGTCCCGTGTCCGGATGGGACTTCCCTTGGCGTGGAAGGCAAGCTTGGCGATACGGATATGTAGATCTCCTCCCATTGTAACCGACTCTGTGTAACCCTAGCCCTCTCCGGTGTCTATATAAACCGGAGGGTTTTAGTCCGTAGGACGAACAACAATCATACCATAGGCTAGCTTATAGGGTTTAGCCTCTCTGATCTCGTGGTAGATCTACTCTTGTACTACCCATATCATCAATATTAATCAAGCAGGAGTAGGATTTTACCTCCATCGAGAGGGCCCGAACCTGGGTAAAAACATCATGTCCCTTGTCTCCTGTTACCATCCGCCTAGACGCACAGTTCGGGACCCCCTACCCGAGATCCACCGGTTTTGACACCGACATTGGTGCTTTCATTGAGAGTTCCTCTGTGTTGTCATCTTTAGGCCCGATGGCTCCTCCGATCATCAACAACGATGCGGTCCAGGGCGAGTCTTTTCGCCCCGGATAGATCTTCGTATTCGGCGGCTTTGCACTACGGGCCAATTCGCTTGGCCATCTGGAGCAGATCGAAAGCTACGCCCCTGGCCATCAGGTCAGGTTTGGAAGTTTGAACTACACGGCTGATGTTCGTGGAGACTTGATCTTCGACGGGTTCGAGCCACAGTCGAGCGCTCCGCACTGTCACGATGGGCATGATCAAGCTCTGCCACCGAACAATGCCCAGGAGGCCGCCCCAGTGTCAGCTCTGACCCTTAGCTCGGAGCCGACTGCGCCAATCGAGGACAGGTGGCTGGACACCGCCTCAGGGGCTGCAATCTCTACGGCGATCGAGCCAAACACCAGCCTTGTCCTTTGCGAAGCTCGTGACTCCAAGGTGCCGAACTCATTTCCGGACTCCGAACCTTCCGCACCCCTGTCGATCGAACCCGATTGGGCGCCGATCATGGAGTTCGCCGCCGTGGACATCTTTCAGCACTTGTCCTTTGGCGACATTTTGAATTCACTAAAGTCTCTCTCTTTAACAAGAGAGCCCTGGCCGAACTATGGTCAGCAAGGTTGGGATGCGAACGACGAAGAAATTCAAAGCCCACCCACCATCCACTTCGTAGCCATTGTCGATGATTTAACCGACATGCTCGACTTTGACTCCGAAGATATCGACGGTATGGACACTGATGCAGGAGATGACCAAGAACCAACGCCTATAGGGCACTGGAAGGCCACCTCGTCATATGACATATACATGGTGGACACCCCAAAAGAAGGGAATGGCGACGGAACAACGGAGGATGACCCCTCCAAGAAGCAGCCTAAGCGCCGGCGTCAGCGGCGCCGCTCTAAATCCCGCCAAAGCAAAAAACAGTGATTCCAGCACGGGAGATAATAACACCCCGGACAGCGCCGAAGACAACCCCCTCCAGCAGGATTCAACACAGGAGGATGGAGAAACCATCCCTCATGAGAGAGCGGCAGACAGAGAGGTAGAGGACGATAATTACATGCCGCCCTCCGAAGACGAGGCAAGGCTCGACGACGACGAATTTGTCGTGCCTGAGGATCCCGTCGAACAAGAGCGTTTCAAACGCAGGCTTATGGCCACGGTGAGCAGCCTCAAGAAAAAACAGTAGTAGCTTAGAGTTGACCAAGACTTGCTAGCCGACAGATGGACCGAAGTCCTTGCAGCCGAAGAGTATGAACTCGAACGCCCCTCCAAGAGCTACCCAAAGCGGAGGCTGCTACCCCAATTAGAGGAGGAAGCACCTAAACCTACATCACCAGCGCACGACGCGGCCGACCGGCCACCTCTTGGCCGTGACAGAGAGGCCTCTCGGCCATCCACTCAAGCCGCACCCCGGCGTCACTCAAAAAATACCAAAGCACGGGGAAATGCGCCAGACATGCGAGACATATTGGAGGACAAGGCAAGGCAAAAAAGATCGATCTACGGATCGCGTGGGCGCCCCACGACACGTGACGATAACCGTCACGCTGGATATGGCAAATACGGCCAGGCCGAACACAGCAGACAAAGCTCATCTGGGCTACGTCGTGATATAGCCCAGTATAGAGGCGCCGCACACCCACTATGCTTCACAGATGAAGTAATGGATCATCAAATCCCCGAAGGTTTTAAACCTGTAAACATCGAATCATACGATGGCACAACAGATCCTGCGGTATGAATCGAGGATTATCTCCTTCATAGACACATGGCCCACGGTGATGATCTACACGCTATAAAATACCTCCCACTCAAGCTTAAAGGACCAGCCCGGCATTGGCTTAACAACTTGCCAGCAGAGTTAATTAGTTGCTGGGAGGACCTGGAAGCCGCATTCCTTGACAATTTCCAGGGCACTTATGTGCGGCCACCAGACGCCGATGACCTAAGCCACATAATTCAGCAGCGAGAGGAATCGGCCAGACAATTCTGGACACGGTTCCTAACCAAGAAAAATCAAATAGTCGACTGTCCAGACGCAGAGGCCCTCGCAGCCTTCAAGCATAACATCCGAGATGAATGGCTTGCCCGGCACCTAGGACAGGAAAAGCCGAAATCCATGGCAGCCCTCACAACACTCATGACCCGCTTTTGCGCGGGAGAAGACAGCTGGTTAGCTCGTAGTAATAACATGACCAAGAGCACTGGTAATTCGGATACCAAGGACAACAATGGCAGGTCGCGTCACAACAAGCACAAGCACCACATTAACGGTGACAATGCCGAGGATACGGCAGTTAATGCAGGATTCAGAGGCTCTAAACCCGGTCAGCGGAAAAAGCCATTAAAAAAAATACTCCGGGCCCGTCCAGTTTGGACCGAATACTCGATCAGTCGTGCCAGATACACAACACCCCCGAAAAACCAGCCAATCACACCAACAGGGATTGTTGGGTGTTCAAGCAGGCAGGCAAATTAAGTGCCAAAAACAGAGACAAGTGGCTGCATAGCGATGACAAGGAGGAGCCCCGGCCGCCGAACAACAGGGGACAGAAGGGCTTTCCCCCACAAGTGTGGACGGTGAACATGATATACGCAACCCACATCCCCAAAAGGGAGCGGAAGCGTGCACTCAGGGACGTATATGCGTTGGAGCCAGTTGCCCCAAAGTTCAACCCATGGTCCTCCTGCCCGATCACTTTTGATCGAAGGGACCGCCCCACTAGCATCCGCCACGGCGGATTCGCCACATTGGTTCTAGACCCAATCATTGACGGATTTCACCTCACTAGAGTCCTTATGGACGGCATCAGCAGCCTGAACCTGCTTTATCAGGATACAGTGTGAAAAATGGGCATAGATACCTCAAGGATTAAACCCACAAAGACGACCTTTAAAGGCGTCATACCAGGTGTAGAGGCCAACTGTACAGGCTCAGTTACACTCGAAGTGGTCTTCGGATCCCCGGATAATTTCCGAAGCGAGGAGTTAATCTTTGACATAGTCCCGTTCCGCAGTGGCTATCATGCCCTGCTCAGATGAACCGCATTTGCAAAGTTCAATGCAGTGCCGCACTACGCATACCTCAAGCTCAAGATGCCAGGCCCTCGAGGAGTCATTACGGTCAATGGAAACATCGAACGCTCTCTCCGAACGGAGGAGCATACGGCGGCCCTCGCGGCGGAAGTACATAGTAGCCTCTCAAGGCAATTCTCCAGTCCGGCTATTAAACGTCTGGACACCGTCAAGCGCGCCCGGAGTAACCTACAACAAGACCGCCTGGCACGCACCAAGCAAGCGTAGCAGTGCGGCCCCAACCCCAACCCCCACGAAATTGCGAAACCAGTACCATGCGTACATAATTACGCCCTGGAAATACCATGGGCATAGGGGGAGGGGCACAACCACGGCACGCCCAAAATGCGGCTCAACCGCACTAGGGGCTCCCGATTTTGTCATTTCTTTTTTCTTACTTTCAGGACTCCATTCTCCGGAAGGCCTGTCCGGCAGTACAATCGCCGAACACACGATGCAACAGCCAGGGAGGCAGCAAGCTACGTCGAATATCCAGGTGGTCTCTATAACGAGCTAAATACCTGTCTTACACAAAGTCTCGCAGCTTGCCCCTGGAGGGGGACATGTCAAATAATCCCGTCTCTTGCTTATCGCACTATTTGTACCGTTCTGCTTTCACAGCAGCCTTTTAATAAACAATACATAGCTCTTGTCTATTATTGCATTCATTTTTTATGTAAATATGTCCAGTCATGACATTATGCAACCGTAAACTTTGGTACGACCAACACACCAGGGGCTTAAGTACCCCCAGAATATGGTGTGAGAAGTCCGAACACTCTCACGAGTGCGGCACCCCGAACTTATAACATTATATGCATCGGCTCTGAATCATGTCTTGGGTCAATAGTTGGGTTTGCCCGGCTCCCATGTTTTGGTACCTTACGTTCCGTTATATCGGCTAAGGTAGCGCTGGGAGAACTACTGCGATTGTGCCCCAGTTGAGCTGGGTTAAGCACCTCAGTAGAGAAAGCTAAAACTGACCGTCGTGATAGGGCGAGAGCCGGTCGCTGTTCGAGAGGTTTTCGAGTCCCTAAAGACTTATGCCGCCTAGAGCCAGGAGCTGGCTTTGTCCGGCCTAGGCGTGGATAGCACCCCGAACTCGGTCTTCCGAATACTATGGGCTTCGCCGAAATTTAAAATTATAGAATTCTATGGCTAAGTGAGAGTGATAAAGCATTATAGTCCGATTGCCTTGTTTGTTGTGCTGAGCGCCTCCCTCGAAGGACCCAAGAATGGGAACAAGAGTGCTCAGGTTTATCCCGAATACCCCAGCACTCATGGCATGGGGGTAGAAGCCAACGACTCGCATCTCTCAGATTCAATAAACGGCCGCACAGAAGGTAATATTTTAAATTCAACAAGCGTTGCTTAGCGCATATGAACAAGTTTTCAGTGCACAGGATAAACACGAGCGAGTTTACGCAAAAAATACATCCTTGGCACATTCATTCGCCACAAGGCGGGCACCCTTCAGGACGCCCTCATAATACATCTCGGGCTTGCGATGCTCCTTCTTCTCTGGTGGCCCATCTATCACCAGCTTCTCAGCATCCAGCTTGCCCCAGTGTACTTTAACACGGGCAAGGGCCCTACGGGCGCCTTCGATGCACACGGAGCGCTTGATGACTTCAAGCCAAGGACAGACATCCACCAGCCGCCTCACCAGCCCAAAGTAGCTCCCAGGCAGGACCTCCCCAGGCCATAGCCGGCCTATAAGGCCCTTCATGGCCTGTTCAGCTACCTTAAGGAGCTCGACCAGCTGCTTCAGCTGGTCGCTCAAGGGCACCGGGTGTCCGGCCTCAACATACTGGGACCAGAACACCTTCTCCGTCGAGCTCCCTTCCTCGGCTCGGTAGAATGCGGCAGCGTCGGACACACTGTAGGGCAGATCTGCGAATGCTCTTGGAGAGCTCCGGACTTGGGTAACTAACAAGTAATTCACTTTCACGTGCTTGCTTTGCATAAAGAATGTCTTACCCGCCGCTATCTTCTTCATCGCCTCAATTTCCTGGAGGGATTTTTGTGCTTCAGCCTTGGCAGATTTGGCGCTCTCAAGGGCCGAGGCAAGCTCGGACTCTCGAGTCTTTGAGTCAAGCTCCAAACTCTCGTGTTTTTTCACAAGAGTGTGGAGCTCTTGCTGCACCTCCGCCACCCGCGGCTCCTGCTTTTCTCGCTCGGTGCGCTCCATGGCCGCATTGTCTTCGGCCTTGGACAGTGCTTCCTTCAGGGTCGCCACCTCGGTTGTGGCCCCTGTAACACTCACGTTGGTCCTGTCATTTTTTGCAACCAGGTATTTTTTATATACTAACATTAGGTACTACTTACCTTCCTTGCCCTCGAGCTGCTTCTTGGCAAGGTCGAGCTCGTTCTCGGACCGCTCGAGGCTCTTCTTCAATGCATCGACCTCCGCAGTCAATGCGGCAGAGGTCAGCAGCGTAGCCTGCATTCCCATATTGACATATTTATGTTAGACTCCTGCATATATCTTTTTAGATTCTCAGTCCGGCTTTTCTTCCCGAGCACCAAACTGAGCATCAGGGGCTACTGTCTATGCGGTAATATTTTTACAGTCTTAAATACATACCTCAAAGCCTGTTAGAAGGCTGGCACAGGCTTCCGTCAGCCCGCTCTTGGCGGACTAAACCTTCCGGATCACCGCACTCATAATAGTGCAGTGCTCCTCGTCGATGGAGGCGCCGTTAAGCACCTCCAGCAAATTATCCGGTGCCTCCGGTTGGACGGAGGTCACCGGCGTCGTAGACTTGCCCTTCTTACGAGGGGGGTGCCTGCCAGACTCCGGAACCACTGAAGGTTCCGGTGCGGTGTCTGGCCTAGGGCCAGACTTAGAGCCCTTTGGGGTTTTATCCCCTTTGCGCCTGGAGTCCGGAAGGTCGCCTTGCGGCGCCTCCGGGGCTACCTCCTCCTGGCTTGGCCCCTTGTGGGACTCCACCTCAGCATCGTCCGTGGGGCGAGGGGAGGTAGCAGTCGGGAGTGAAAGACTATTCACATCCGACGAATCCAGGGATGCGCTCGACGAAGCGTCGAGCCGGGCCTTGGGCGGACTGCATGATTATGTTCGGTGTTAGAAGATACTGTGCAGTAAAGGAACGCCATGAGTTATTCTGGTATACGGATACTTATGATTTTGCCAGGGGCTTGGCCCTAGATGGCCACTCCTCTTCGCCGTTGTCGGCATTGGTGGAGTAGTCCGGGAGAAGGGTCTTTCCCTTCTTGGACCCTCCGGCCCTCCTAGTTGGGGTGGCCTTCCTTTTCTTTCCTCCCCTGTTGGAGGGGGAGAGGCCTCTTCTTCCTCCCCGTCTTCGTGGGAGGAGTGCGCTTCGGAGTTGTCGGGCGATGAATCCGACACCACCAGGCGCCGGGAGCTCTTTCGAGTTCCCGTGGCCTTCTTCTCCGGCACCACGTGAGGTGCCGGGACCAGCAGCTTCGCCAAGCGAGCATCCGCTGGGCCTTCGGGTAAAGGAGCCGGACAGTCGATCTGTCCGGACTTCTTCTGCCAATCCTGTTAAAGGAATGGGAGCTTAGATCCCACATAGAGTCAAACTATGAAAAATAAGTATCCTGTAATGGGTAAAACAAGCTTACCGCGCTGGCTTGGCGCTTCGCGTAGAATCCGCGATCCTCGGTAATGGAAGGGGGAACCTCGGTGCCCTTGAATAGCACCTTCCAGGCATCTTCGTGCGTTGTGTCAAAGAGCCTGGACAAAGTTTGGTGCTGGGCTGGGTCGAACTCCCACAAGTTAAAAGCCCGTCGTTGACACGAGATGATCCCGCGGAAGAGCATGACCTGGCCTACGGTGACAAGTTTAACCTTCTTGTCAATCAGGTCTTTGACGCAGGTTTGGAGTCCGGTCAGCTCTACCGAATTACCCCACGACAGGCCCGTCTCTTTCCAGGAGGTGAGCCGTGTGGGGATGCCATATCGGAATTCGGGGGCCGCTGCCCATTCAGGGTCACGCGGCTCGGTGATGTAGAACCACCCCGATTGCCACCCTTTGATGGTTTCCACAAAGGAGCCCTCGAGCCATATAACGTTGGGCATCTTGCCCACCATGGCGCCTCCGCACTCCGCCTGCTGGCCGCCCACTACCTTCGGCTTGACATGGAAGATCTTCAGCCATAAGCCGAAGTGGGGCTTCATGCGGAGGAAGACCTCGCACATGACGATAAACGCCGAGATGTTGAGGATGAAGTTCGGGGCCAGATCGTGGAAATCCAGGCCATAGTAGGACATGAGCCCCTGGACAAATGGGCAGAGTGGGAAGCCCAGTCCGCGGAGGAAATGGGGGAGGAACACTACCCTCTCATGGGACCCGGGGTGGGGATGAGCTGCCCCTTGTTTGGAAGCCGGTGCGCAATGCCCTTGGACAAGTATCCGGCCGTCATCAACTTTTTGATGTGCCCCTCCGTGACGGAGGAGGCCATCCACCTGCCTCCCGCTCCGGACATGGCCGGAGAAGGTCGACGTGGGAAGTGCGGACTTGGGCGCTGGAGATCGAGTGCGCAGAAATGGATAAGCGAAGGAGGAAGGGGGCGTGGATGGAAAAGGTGGATCCTTATCCCCTTATATGAGCGGACAAAACTGTGTGCCCCCACCAGCCTAGTAAAACTCGCTTATCTCCCAAGCGCCATGATTAATGGCACGGTTGGGTTACCCACGCCCGTATTGATGAGAATCCCGGAATAAGGGGACACGATCTCTGCTTTGACAAGACGTGCCAAGGAAACCGCCTTGCTAAACGCGCTGAGGTGGGACAGTAAAACGATTCGAATGAAGGCTTGGCCGTGGCATGATGTCATGTTGCGGAATACGTCAGCAGATTAGATTTGTACAAATATTATTCTCTCTACGGTGGTATGTGGAACTTATTTTGCAGAGCCGGACACTATCCTTGTGTTCAAATTCTTCTATGAAGTATTTGGAGGAGGAACCCGCCTTGCAATGCCGAAGACAATCTGCCCGCCGGACTCGTCGTCATTGAAGCCTGGTTCAGGGGCTACTGAGGGAGTCCCGGATTAGGGGGTGTCCGGATGACCGGACTATAACCTTTGGCCGGACTCCTGGACTATGAAGATACAAGATTGAAGACTTCATCCCGTGTCCGGATGGGATTTTCCTTGGCGTGAAAGGCAAGCTTGGAGATACGGATATGTAGATCTCCTCCCATTGTAACCGACTCTGTGTAACCCTAGCCCTCTCTGGTGTCTATATAAACCAGAGGGTTTTAGTCCGTAGGAAGAACAACAATCATACCATAGGCTAGCTTCTAGGGTTTAGCCTCTCTGATCTCGTGGTAGATCTACTCTTGTACTACCCATATCATCAATATTAATCAAGCAGGAGTAGGGTTTTACCTCCATCGAGAGGGCCCGAACCTGGGTAAAAACATCGTGTCCCTTGTCTCCTGTTACCATCCGCCTAGACGCACAGTTCGGGACCCCCTACCCGAGATCCGCCGTTTTTGACACCGACAGGGAGCCTTGCTCGAACCCAGCACATCACAACTCTCACTCGCACGTTGATTTCCAAACCACTAAGATGCTTGGTCCCATCGTCCGCAATGAGACCACTGCATCCGAGCTTGGAGATTTTGTAGCAATCCTTGCCAATCTCACTCGTCGTGCTTTTGGCATAGGCGAACCCCTAGAGTATGTTGTGTACCAGGAACACACAAGTGATGCCATTCATCACTTCTGGGCCACGGTGAACATCTACGGGAGGGGCACCACATCAGAACGTCCCTACCGGTTCACCGGAAGGGCGACCTTTGATGAGCCCCAAGCCATCCAACTTGCAGCCCGAGAGGGTATAGTTCATCTACGGCATTTGTCACCGAGGGTAAACACTCGCTCTTTCTTCTACTACCCTAGTCGTGAAGGCTATGGTAGCCCGACCCAAGTCGCCAACGGTGACCATGAGTCAGATCCTGCTCTAGTGCATCTGGTGTGCTACCTGAGAGCGCAAGAGGCACTATTCGATCAGGTCACTAATGACCTGATTGCGACTCGCAGGACGCTTGCTCTCCTGACACCGGTGAGAAGTGAAGCTGCAACCGACACCGACACCTTGATAATGCTGCTTGGGAGGCCAGTTGAGCCCCCAAGGTCTGCTCCTCTCATCCATCCAGGCAATGCCTTCGCCTCCCCAGGAGAACTCTGTCGTCTCTCGGAGACCTACTCCAACGAGATTGTGACCACGAGACCCCACGAGGGGCATCATCACTATCCCAGCACTATAGCTCCCCATCCTACCCCGAAAAACTCCGACACTGAGCTCACGGAGAGGCCTCGACATCCGCAGGACACACCCGACTAGATGTCAATGAGGTGGACTGAGTCCACCAGGAGTTTTATCAAATCCTAGTAGTCATGTTGTCTTGTATTTTCAAGGTAGCAATCGTATGGCATAGTGAGCTTGTCAACTACCTGTGTGCCATTGTTGTAATGGTACTATGTGAGATCTAGCGTAAATTATTGGTGTGTGGCAACAGAGTAAATGCTAGACGTAACCGCCGACACGCATAGTAACACGTCACACTCCTTTTGAGAAGTGGTGTCCGAGAATTTGACTTGGACAACCCTATGCCGGAGCCGATGAACAAGTCATGCTAGCGCCGCATCATGTTTCAGGCACCTTATAAGGGGGCCGTAACCATGCACCACACCAGCCACCACCACACTTGAGCATCACTCTTCTCCATTCATCCTTCCATGTCTCACCCCGGAGCCTACCTATGAACTCCAGATGCAAGCCCTGGTAGTTTTGTTAAGCTTTTGTGGGATCTGACCCGCAACACCCTTAGTTCCGGCCACCCACCCCAGTATGAGTTATTCAAAATGAGGATCACCCCCAATTCCTCGAAATACTGGGCAGTTGTGCACATCCCACGAGAGGATTTAAATCAAGGCCCTCCATATGTTGTCTTCGTCGGGATATCCATGCCAATTTCAGGCATGGCTATTGAGGTTGCTGCTTATGAAGCAGTTACCCGTCTTCGATTCACGGTACCCGCTGCCAGTGAAAGGAAATACTACTATTTCCCGAGCCGTGTCGCTTCTGGAGCAGAAGCCACGTTCCGTTGTGAACGCATAGAGAGGGATCCAGCTCTGGCCAACCTCATTCAGTATGTGATGGCCCAGGAGCATCTAACCCAGCAACTGATGGATTACCTCCATTATCTTGCTGTCCTGAATCCCCACATCGCCATTGGTGGACCACCATGGCCAACTCCAGAAGGGCGTGTTCTTCGTTTACTTCCTTCACTTCCCCCGGAAGGAGAAGAATATGCCCTAGCACCGGGAACCTTCCCACAAGATCCCGTAGATCTCACCTTGGGACCGTAGACGATCATTTTTGCTGTACCTAGCACTAGTTTACGTGTTGCAACCGTTGTATTGCAATTTAGGGCGTATGTCGTAAGTGCATTGCCATGATTGCATTCTGCATATGATCATTGTGGTGATTTGCATTCAGTTCTTCTACCCTTAACAAATCTCGAGGACGAGATTTTTCTTAAGGGGGTAAAGTTTGTAACACCCAAAAAAATTAATCCAATTTTTTTAAGTAAAATTTGGCCAAAAATAAAATTTTGAATTATACTCGGCCAATTATTAATCTCAGAGCATGTTCTGTTTTCTATTTTCCAAAATTCTTCCCTCCATAGAAGATTATTTGTGTGAAATGTTGTGGTCCTTGGTTGTTTTGTAAATCATTTCATTTATATCATAAATAATAGTAGGAAATATTTCCATAATAAAATTTGCCACAAGTTATTCTTTTAAAAGCATTTTCAGTACTTGAAACGCTTTTGTTGCACTGCAACTATTTTAAATAATTGTTTTAAAATCCCACAAAAATTATGAGAGGTCACGTGGTGCCTATAAATCACTTTTATGGAAAAACCTAACTATGTCTTTTGAAATTTTTGAGTGAAACATCCACTTTTCAAATTCTGTCCTATTCTTGAGTTATAACGGCAACCCTACTTTTCCTAGTTCCACTACTTCTGTAACTTTTCCATCTTGTAGTCCTTCCAACCAAAACCTTAACTCCAGGAGATCAGCTCTGTTTGCATCTTTTAAGTCCACCAAACACTCCTCTAAAGTTTCTGTCCAACATTGAATTCTGGTAAAACTTGCACTAGCAAGTTTCTCATCTTGCAAAACTAACTTCACCACCATCTCTATCATCTAAAGAGACCCCACCCTGCCAGGTTTCAAATCCATCAAAGTACTCTAGCTTGCCCTAGCATTCTGTCGAACAATTCATGTGCATGACAGAAATCTGCAAGTTCATAAACTTGCATTGGGCATCTGCTCATTTGACCAAACCACCATGTCCACTAGCTCTAGTCTACCCCAAATCAACTCTCTGGAAAGTGGCACTAGCATCAGAGGCTCCTGACCACCGAGGCATTTTGTCGAGCACTCTGTGCACATGCAGTGGGCACGACCAGAGCGTGCATATTACACACATCGGCACCGAGCTTCTGCCAACGCTCTGCTGCCTCCCCCTCTCATCCTGATCCTCCTCTGGATCATCCCGACCACCAGGAACCTCGCCGACACCCTCGCTTAGCCTCTAGCGCCGGCCACCGCCGTCCACGACGACCAGGACCGCCGCTCGATGAGTCCTCCTTCGCCACGTCTCTGCTCGAGCCCCTCTCGCTTGAATGCGAACGGCTCGAGCTCGTCCGCAGCTCACCGACCGCACAAACGACACACTGGCCACGCCACGTCCTCGCCACCGCCCTCGCCAACCATCAATGGCCACCGCCGTAGTCAGCTCGGGACGGCACCGCCCAGGGTGCGTGGCACGTCTCCAAGCCAGCCAGCGAGCCCTGACATCACTGTAGGGAGACGCCGTCCACACCAACCACGGCCACCACCCCTAACCACCCTCTCCACCTCACTAATGGCGATCGCCGTCGTGGCTA
Organism: Triticum dicoccoides; assembly: GCF_002162155.2. NCBI lineage: Eukaryota > Viridiplantae > Streptophyta > Magnoliopsida > Poales > Poaceae > Triticum > Triticum dicoccoides. The sequence goes on from NC_041385.1 coordinate 472,755,460, forward strand.
TTCTCTGGAAGCCATGACACCACTTCTCTCCGCCTATTTAAGCTCACCCCGAGCTTGCCAGTATCCTCACCACACTCCCGTTCCCTGCTCTGATCCCCCTCAAGCATCCAAGTGACCGGACGAGGTCATCTTCCTCGACTCCGGCCACGGCACCCGCCACCACCTTCCGGTCGGTTTCAATGCCACTAGGGCCTCTCCCTCTCCACTCTCTTAACCAACAGCACCCTACAACACCCACAAATCCATCCCCATGCTCGATTTTGATCAGGACTCGCCGCAAGCTAAAGCCCCATCTCACCCGACGCCACCGTCCGCCGGGAAGCTCGCAGTCGGCGACTCCGTCCACGTCGGCGACCATGGCGGGTACCCACGGGTTCGCCTCGACCTCCTGAGCACACCCATGTGCTCAGATCCCCGAGGGGTGCCCCCGTTCACCGACGAGCCTCGCTGGAGCGCCGCCTCTGTTCCACCCAGAGGAGACGACGTGCGCGTGGACCGGTCAAACCTGACCAGTGGGCCAGGCGGGCCCACCGTCAGTGACCCAGCGTCCGCTGACTCGTCCGTAAGTGGAGACGTATTCCCGAGAATACGCCCTTGACATCACCAGCCCTCCCGCGCGTCCGAACGGCTGGGCTAGGCCCAGTTGCGCCAGACGGCTAAGTCTCGCCCAGTGCGCACTGCACTTCTGTCCTTCTTGTTTTTCTTCTTTTCCAGCAGATTTCAAATAATTCCACAGCAGCCATTTCACATCCAAATTCGATGATTCAAATTTCTAAATACTTCTAAATTCAAGATCCATTTATCCAGATAGGGTGAACATTTTTCCTAAGCCTGGTTTTTGCTGGATCTAATAAATAGTCCATTTCCTTGATTATTCCAGCTTAGTAAATTCATAGGAAAACCATATAAAATCCAAATGACTTGATTCTTCTTCTGATATTTCTGAAATTTTATCTAGTTTATTTTAGTATTTATTTCTCAAATTTCCAAATAACTTTTATGTACTATTTTGGAATTGTGTGGTAATTGAAATATTTTGAAAATAGGAAATGGAGGGAGATATAATTTTCAAAGTTTTTGGAATGCATGCAACATTTCTGCATACTCAAGGCAAGCATTTTGAACACATGATATGGTGACTGCATAATTATTTGTGGCATGTGTATTTGAATTATGAATATGTTGAATTCCTATAGTGTTTGCATATTGCTGGTCATACATGCATGATCTCCTTGATGGTATTTTATTTTCACTTAAACATTAAGTATAAGTGAGTATGGTTATTTTCATGTGCCATATGTGCCTGTGTTGGTCCAGGCTAATTTGTAGGAAGAATCGGTCATGAGAAAAGTGACCGTGAGACTGAAATCTCGTGGTGACAAGAATAATCAGTGAGGGTATGTTGAGACATACCAGAGGTGGTGACCCTATTGGGTACTTCCAAGGAGTTGTATTGTGCTAACCACTGCAGGAAAACTTAAACCTCCTGAGTTGACCATAGATCGAGTCTTGTTCCGGCAATCCCCATACTGGTTCGTGCTACCACTTGTCCCCGCCGCAGGCAGGGTACGGTTCAGTAAGTTGTTAACCCCTTTCCGTGCACACACCATACAGAGAGGCCACGATGAGGGTTTCCAGGTACCGGCTGCAATGCCAGTCATCGGGCCAGGGGGCATGGGTGTATCCGGCTGGGCCGAGAGGGCGCACCCCTTGTAATCCGTGCGTGTTAATAGTGATCCCATGCTACTCAAGATGATGGTCTCCCCGCGTTAGAGTTTCTCTTGAACGATGCTTTGGGTGATTCCTGGCATCCGGAAAGTTAATCTGGTGTGTGCTGGTCAGGTGTGTTTTCAACCCAAAGGCCGTAACGGGAATTAGTCGGCGTCTTGGTGCTGGCTAAAGAAATCCTTTACTTGTGGGTAAAGAGTACACCCTCTGCAGAGTTATATCTATTCGAATAGCCATGTCCATGGTTAAGGACTACAGTCTGGGTTGGTCAAGTGTCGGTCTTAGTGTCAGTCTCCGGAGGGAATAATTAGTGACCATGGTTCCTTTTGTAGGATAATGATTGTCACGACTGGTGCTATTATGAATATTATTGTTGATATGGATATTGTTGTGGACTAACCTTTTCCTCTTATGTCTAACCTTGAGTATCTCTTGGGATGGCTAGACTACCCGGGATACTCAAGTTTATTTTCGTTTCTGAGTATCACTTGGGATAGCTAGTCCACCTGCATACTTGTGTTATTATTTTCTTATAAGCCCTTTATGAGGCGTCGCTCAGACACCCGACTGTGGCATTTATTTTCAAGACCTCTCATGGCGTGTTCTCGGGCGGTCTTGTCTCGCCCGATTCTCTTTTAGACACCCGTTTGGCATTTCTTTTCAAGACCTCTCGTGCCGTCGCTTGAGTTCTCGGGCGGTCCTGTCTCGCCCGATTCTCTTTTAGACACCCGTTTGGCATTTCTCTTGGAATTCTTCGGGCGGTCCAACACCCGAAGTTCTGTTTCATTTCTTTGATTTACTAATAACATGACTTATTTTCTGTGTGAATATTTGTCATGCCATGCTTTAATACTGAGTCAGCACATGCATGTAATTTTAATTCATCATGAGCATATGCATCCGGTATATCTTTTGTTCTCGATGTTTGCGAGTACATTCAAACGTACTCACTGGCTTGTCCCTGGCTATTGTCTTGGCCAGATCATGACTCAGAGAGGAGCACTGAGACGACATCCCAACCTAGGATTCGGAGATAGCAGCCACGCGAGATAGGTGTTATCCAGGTCAGCTGTTCCCGTGGGAATGGAGTTCCATCAACGTTGAAGATCCACGAGTCGCTTCCATCATCTGCTAGTAGTAATCATTGTTGTACTCAATGGACCTATAAGGTCTTGTACTCAAATCCTTGTAATTGCTTGGAATTCTGTATCAAGGAAATATCCACCAGCAATAGTAATCCTGGGGCTGGTGGTGACATAAGGGTCGTTTGCTGGGAATTTATGTCCCGGAAATCCGGCCCCGACAGGACCCCGCTACCACGGGAGGGCAGGACAAAAGATGTCATGCAAGTTCTTTCCATAAGCATGTTTGACTATTTACGGAATACATGCCTACATTATATTTATGAACTAGAGCTAGTGCCATATCGCCCTAGGTTATAACTGTCTCATGATGAATATCATCCAACGAGTCACCGATTCAATGCCTACGAATTTACCTTAAATTGTTCTTGCTAAGTTACTACTACTGCTACTGCTATTGTTACTGCTACCAAATCACTGCTATCACTGTTACTGTTACTATTGCTGATGTCACTACTATCAAAATTATCATACTACTTTGCTACTAATCACTTTGCTATACATAATTAATCTCCAGGTGTGGTTGAATTGACAACTCAGCTACTAATACCTTCAAATATTCTTTGGCTCCCCTTGTGTCGAATCTATAAATTTGGGTTGAATACTCTACCCTCGAAAACTGCTGTGATCCCCTATACTTGTGGGTTATCAAGACCTTTTTCTGGCCCCGTTGCTAGGGAGCATAGCTGTATTTGTTGACTCACTTGGGATTATTATCATATTATCACTATGAAGAATCTGAAGGATGTTAAGACTAAGATTTTTCCCTCTAAGACGAGGGGAGGTAAGGAACTGGCATCCAGCTCCGCTTTAGATTCGCCTTTTGTTATAAGTAAACTTGCAACACCACCACATGCTATTAATTCTGATATGCTGCAAGTTATTGATGATGCTACTTCTGCTATGAATGCTACTCATGATGGTGCTAGTACCTTGCTTGATGATGATGTGCCATTAGGTGAATTTCTTGATGAACAAATTGCTAGAGTAAGACAACATGATATTGTTGAATTTGATGATGAACTTGAGACTGGAAATCTTGAAACACCTACTAGAACTAGTCCTCCTAGATATGAATTGCCAAAAGTACCGAAAGGTTATACTATGAGTGAGGAGGCAACTAGAGATATTCTTGCTTGTAAGGATAGAGATGATCTAGAAAAAATATTATGCAAGTACAAATATAGATCTCTGAATGCTAAAATGAAATGTCATCCTGAGTTTGCTACTTCACCTATCTTTATTGATGATAAGGATTATGAATTATCTATCGACCCAGTGATAATTACTTTGGTTGAATCTGATCCTTTCCATGGTTATGAAACTGAAACTGTTGTGTCACATCTTACTAAGTTGAATGATATAGCCACCCTTTTTGCTCATCATGAGAAGATTCGCTATTACAATATTCTCAAGTTATTTCCGTTCTCATTAAAGGGTGATGCTAAAGCTTGGTACAATACTCTTACTCCTGGTTGTGTGTGTAGTCCCCAGGATATGATTTATTACTTCTCTGAAAAATGTTTCCCTGCTCATAAGAAACAAGCTGCCTTACAGGAAATATTTAACTTTGTGCAAATTGAAGAAGAGAGTCTCCCACAAGCCTAATTGGGGCTTCTCCAATTGCTTAATGCTTTGCCTGGTCATCCTATTAAGAAAAATGAAATACTTGATATCTTCTATAATGGACTACCCGATGCTTCTAGGGACTTCCTAGATAGTTGTGATGGTTGTGTTTTATGGGACTGAACTATTGGGTAAGCTGAAGAATTATTGAATAACTGCTACGTCTTGAGCTTGCGTTGGTTTTCCTTGAAGAGGAAAGGGTGACGCAGCAATAGTAGCGTAAGTATTTCCCTTAGTTTTTGAGAACCAAGGTATCAATCCAGTAGGAGGCTCCTCACAAGTCCCACGCACCTACACAAACAAACAAAGAACTCGCAACCAACGCAATAAAGGGGTTGTCAATCCCTTCACGGCCACTTGCGAAAGTGAGATCTGATAGAGATAGTATGATAAGATAAATATATTTTTGGTATTTTAAAATATAGATTGGAAAAGTAAAGATGCAAATAAAAGTAGATAGAAAGCTTATATGATAAAAGATAGACCCGGGGGCCATAGGTTTCACTAGTGGCTTCTCTCAAGATAGCATAAGTATTACGGTGGGTGAACAAATTACTGTCGAACAATTGATAGAAAAGCGAATAATTATGAGATTATCTAGGCATGATCATGTATATAGGCATCACGTACGCAACAAGTAGACCGACTCATGCCTGCATCTACTACTATTACTCCACACATCGACCGCTATCCAGCATGCATCTAGAGTATTAAGTTCATAAGAACAAAGTAACGTTTTAAGAAAGATGACATGATGTAGAGGGATAAACTCATGCAATATGATATAAACCCCATCTTTTTATCCTCGATGGCAACAATACAATACGTGCCTTGCTGCCCCTACTGTCACTGGGAAAGGACACCGCAAGATTGAACCCAAAGCTAAGCACTTCTCCCATGGCAAGAAAGATCAATCTACTAGGCCAAACCAAACTGATAATTCGAAGAGACTTGTAAAGATAACTCAATCATACATAAAAGAATTCAGAGAAGATTCGAATATTTCTCATATATAAACTTGATCATAAACCCACAATTCATCGGATCTCGACAAACACACCGCAAAAAGAGTTACATCAAATAGATCTCCACAAGAGAGGGGGAGAACATGGTATTGAGATCCAAAAAGAGAGAAGAAGACATCTAGCTAATAACTATGGACCCGAAGGTCTGTGGTAAACTACTCACAACTCATCGGAAGGGCTATGGTGTTGATGTAGAAGCCCTCCGTGGTCGATTCCCCCTCTGGCGGAGCGCACGCAAAGGCTCCAAGATGGGATCTCGCGGATACAGAAGGTTACGGTGGTGGAAATTGTGTTTCGTTGGCTCCCTGGATGTTTTCAGGGTAGGTGGGTATATATAGGAGGAAGAAGTACGTCGGTGGCCGCCCGAGGGGCCCACGAGGCAGGGGAGCGCGTCCTACATGGGTGGGTGCGCCCTCCACCCTCGTGGCCTCCTCGGCTGCTTCTTGGCTTGCACTCCAAGTCCTCTGGATCACGTTTGTTACAAAAATCACGCTCCCGAAGGTTTCATTCCGTTTGGACTCCGTTTGATATTCCTTTTCTTTGAAATACTGAAATAGGCAAAAAAACAACAATACGGGCTGGGCGTCCGGTTCGTAGGTTAGTCCCAAAAATGATATAAATGTGTAAAATAAAGCCCATAAACATCCAAAAGGGGTAATATAATAGCATGGAACATTCAAAAATTATAGATATGTTGGAGACGTATCAAGCATCCCCAAGCTTAATTCCTGCTCGTCCTCGAGTAGGTAAATGATAAAAACAGAATTTTTGATGTGGAATGCTACCTAGCATAATTCTCAATGTAATTTTCTTTATTGTGGCATGAATGTTCAGATCCAAATGATTCAAAATAAAAGTTCATATTGACATAAGAAATAGTTATAATTCAAGCATACTAATAAAAGCAATCATGTCTTCCCAAAATAACATGGCTAAAGAAAGTTCATCCCTACAAAATCATATAGTTAGGCTATGCTTCATTTTAGTCACACAAAAAATGTTCCCAAATTCTACACCCCCGATGACAAGCCAAGCAATTGTTTCGTACTTCAATAATCTCAAACTTTTTCAACTTTCACGCAATACATGAGCGTGAGCCATGGATATAGCACTATGGGTGGAATAAAATATAATGATGGGGATTGTGTGGAGAAGACAAAAAAAGAGAAAGTCTCATATTGACGAGGATAATCAACGGGCTATGGAGATGCCCATCAATTGATGTCAACATGAGGAGTAGGCATTGCCATGCAACGGATGCACTAGAGCTATAAATGAAATGAAAGCTCAACAAAAGAAAACTAGTGGGTGTGCATACAACTTGCTTGCTCACGAAGACCTAGGGCATTTGAGGAAGCCCATCGTAGGAATATACAAGCCAAGTTCTATAATGAAAAATTCCCACTAGTATATGAAAGTGACAACATATGAGACTCTTTATATGAAGAACATGGTGCTACTTTGAAGCACAAAATATGAGACTCACTATATGAAGAACATGGTGCTACTTTGAAGCACAAGTGTGGAAAAAGAGATAGTAACATTGCCCCCTTTTTATTTATTTATTTTTTCTTTTTTTCTTTTTTTTCTTTTTCCTTTTGGCCTTCCTTTTTTTTGGCCTTTTTTTCTTTTTTTTTCTTTGGCCTTTTTTTTGGCCTTTCTTTTTTTTTTCTTTTTTTTCTAGGGACAATGCTCTAATAATGATGATCATCACACTTTTATTGATTACAACACATGAATTACAACTCAAAACTAGAACAAGATATGACTCTATATGAATGCCTCCGGCGGTGTACCGTGATGGTGCAATGAATCAAGAGTGACATGTATGAAAAATTATACATGGTGGCTTTGCCACAAATACGATGTCAACTACATGATCATGCAATGGCAATATGACAAAAGTAATGCGTGTCATGATGATAAACGGAACGGTGGAAAGTTGCATGGCAATATATCTCGGAATGGCTATGGAAATGCCATAATAGGTAGGTATGGTGGCTGTTTTGAGGAAGATATAAGGAGGTTTATGTGTGATAGAGCGTATCATATCACGGGGTTTGGATGCACCGGCGAAGTTTGCACCAACTCTCAATGTGAGAAAGGGCAATGCACGGTACCGAAGAGGCTAGCAATGATGGAAAGGTAAAAGTGCGTATAATCCATGGACTCAACATTAGTCAAAAGAACTGATATACTTATTGCAAAAATTTAGAAGTCATCAAAAACCAAGCACTACACGCATGCTCCTAGAGGGATAGATTGGTAGGAAAAGACCATCGCTCGTCCCCGACCGCCACTCATAAGGATGCACAATCCAAGGACACTTCATGTTTCAAATTTGTTACACAACTTTAACCATACGTGCATGCTACGAGACTTGCTAACTTCAACACAAGTATTCTTTAAATTCATAATCACCCAACTAGCATGACTTTAATATCACTACCTCCATATCTCAAAACAATTATCAAGTATCAAATTGATCATAGCATCCAATTCACTTTCTATGATCGTTTTTATTATACCCAACTTGGATGCCTACCATTCTAGGACCAACTTTATAACCATAGCAAATACCATGCTGTTCTAAGAGACTCTCAAAATAATATAAGTGAAGCATGAGAGACTAGCAATTTCTACAAAATTAAGCCACCGCCGTGCTCTAAAAGATATAAGTGAAGCACTAGAGCAAAAACTGTCTAGCTCAAAAGATATAAGTGAAGCACATAGAGTACTCTAATAAATTTAAATCAAGTGGGATTCTCCCAAAATGTGTGTACAGCAAGTATGATTGTGGTAAACTAAAAGGCAAATACTAATATCATACACGACGCTCCAAGCAAAACACATATCATGTGGCGAATAAAAATATAGCTCCAAGTAAAGTTACCAATGAACGAAGACGAAAGACGGGATGCCTTCCCGGGGCATCCCCAAGCTTAGGCTTTTGGATACTATTGAATATCTTGGGGTTCCATGGACATCCCCAAGCTTAGGCTTTTTCTATTCCTTATTCCATAGTCCATCAAATCTTTACCCAAAACTTGAAAACTTCACAACGCAAAACTCAATAGGAAATCTCATAAGTTCTGTTAGTGAAAGAAAGCAAAACCACCACATAAGGTGCTATAATGAACTCATTATTTATTTATATTGGTGTTAAACCTACTTTATTCCAGGTTCTCTATGGTTCATACCACTTAATACTAGCCATAGATGCATCAAAATAAGCAAACAACACACGAAAAACAGAATCTGTCAAAAAGAGAACAGTCTGTAGCAATCTGTAACTAACGCAAACTTCTGGAACTCTAAAAATCCTACCAAAATATGATGTCCTGGACAATTTGTTTATTGATCAGCAGCAAAAAGAATCAATGCAAAATCACGTTTCTGTGATTTATTGAATTTTTCTCGTGAGCGCAAAGTTTCTGTTTTTCAGCAGAATCAAATTAACTATCATCATAGGTTATCCTATAGGTTCTACTTGGCACAAACACTAATTAAAACAAGAAAACACATCTAAACAGAAGGTAGATGCAAAATTTATTACTAAACAGGATCAAAAACAAAAAACACAAATAAAATTGGGTTGCCTCCCAACTAGCGCTATCGTTTAACACCCCTAGCTAGGCATAAAAGCGAAGATAGATCTAAGTAGTGCCATCTTTGGCACTCAATTCATAAGTAGCTCGCATGATAGATTCATAATGTAATTTAAGTTTCTTTCTTGGAAAGTGCTCCATGCCCTTCCTTAATGGAAATTAGAATCTAATATTCTCTTCCTTCATATCAATAATCGCGCCAATCATTCTATGGAAAGGTCTACCAAGTATAATAGGGCAAGAAAGATTGCAATCTATATCAAGAACGATAAAATCTACGGGCTCCAAATTTCTATTTGCAACAATGAGAACATCATTGATCCTTCCCATTGGCTTTTTAATGGTGGAATCCGCAAGGTGCAAATTTAAAGAGCAATCATCAAGATCATGGAAACCTAGAATATCAGATAAAGTTTTCGGAATGGTGGAAACACTAGCACCCAAATCACACAAAGCAAAACACTCATGATCTTTAATTTTAATCTTTATAGTAGGTTCTCACTCATCATTAAGTTTTCTAGGTATAGAAACTTCCAAATTAAGTTTTTCATCAAAAGGTTGCATCAAGGCATCAACGATATGTTTGGTAAAAGCTTTATTTTAACTGTAAGCATGAAGAGAATTCACAACGGATTGCAATAAGGAAATACAACTTTCTGAAGAACAATTATCATAATCAAATTCCTTGAAATCCGATATAGTGGGTTCAATGCTATTTAAAGTCATGACCTCTCCAATACCACTTTTACCAAATTTAGCATCAAGATCTAAAAACTCCGAATTATTGGGATGCCTTCTAACTAAAGTTGACTCATCTCCAGTCCCATTATTATTAAGATTCATAATGCAAAACAAAGATCTAATAGGGGGCACATTAATAGCTTTAAGATCTTCATCATTATTTTCATGGAAACTAGAAGAACACGCCTTTACAAAGCAATCTTTCTTAGCATGCAATCTAGCGGTTCTTTCTTTGCACTCGTCAATGGACACTCTCATTGCTTTGAGAGACTCATTGATATCATGCTTAGGGGGAATAGATCTAAGTTTAAGAGAATCAACATCAAGCGAAAGTCTATCAACGTTCCTAGCCAAATCATCAACTTTGAGCAATTTTTCTTCAAGCAAAGCATTAAAATTCTTTTGAGAGATCATAAATTCTTTCACACTATTCTCAAAATCAGAGGGCATCTTATTAAAATTACCATAAGAACTATTGTAGGAATTTTCATAATTATTAGAGGAATTACTAGGGAACGGTCTAGGATTAAAGTTTCCTCTATAAGCATTGTTTCCAAAATTATTCCTACCAACAAAATTTACATCCATAGATTCATTATTATTCTCAATCAAGGTAGATAAAGGCATATCATTGGGATCAAGAGGAGTATTTTTAGTAGCAAACAACTTCATAAGTTCATCCATCTTTCCACTTAAAACATTAATTTCTTCTATAGCATGCACTTTTTACTAATAGACTTTCGGTGTGCCATTGAGAAAAATTAGCCATAATATTATCAAGAAGTTTTGTAGCATCTCCTAAAGTGATTTCCATAAACGTGCCTCCCGCGGCCGAATCTAAAAGATTTCTAGAAGCAAAGTTCAAACCGGCATAAATTTTTTGTATGATCATCCATAAATTCAAACCATGAGTAGGGCAATTGCGAATCATCAATTTCATTCTTTCCCAAGGTTGGGCAACATGCTCATGATCAAGTTGTTTAAAATTCATAATATCGTTCCTAAGAGTGATAATCTTAGCGGGAGGAAAATACTTAGAGATAAAAGCATCTTTGCACTTGTTCCAAGAATCAATATTATTTTTAGGCAAAGACGAAAACCAAACTTTAGCATGATCTCTAAGAGAAAACGGAAATAATTTCAATTTAACAATATCATTATCCATATCTTTCTTCTTTTGCATATCACACAAATCAACAAAGTTGTTTAGATGAGTAGCAGCATCTTCACTAGGAAGGCCAGCGATTTGATCTTTCATAACAAGATTCAGCAAAGCAGTATTGATTTCACAAGACTCAACATCATTAAGAGGAGCAGTCGGAGTACTAAGGAAATAATTATTATTGGTATTCGAGAAATCACACAATTTGGTATTATCTTGCGCCATGGCAACAAGTAATCCAACACACAAGCAAACAAAAAAAGGCAAACGAAAGAGAGAGGAGAAGATTGGGAAAGAGAGGGCAAATAAAACGGCAAGGGTGAAGTGGGGGAGAGGAAAACGAGAGGCAAATGGCAAATAATGTAAATGCAAGGGAGATGAGTTTGTGATGGGTACTTGGTATGTCTTGACTTGAGCGAAGACCTCCCCGGCAACGGCGCCAGAAATCCTTCTTGCTACGTCTTGAGCTTGCGTTGGTTTTCCTTGAAGAGGAAAGGGTGATGCAGCAATAGTAGCATAAGTATTTCCCTCAGTTTTTGAGAACCAAGGTATCAATCCAGTAGGAGGCTCCTCACAAGTCCCACGCACATACACAAACAAACAAAGAACTCGCAACCAACGCAATAAAGGGGTTGTCAATCCCTTCAGGGCCACTTGCGAAAGTGAGATCTGATAGAGATAGTATGATAAGATAAATATATTTTTGGTATTTTATAATATAGATTGGAAAAGTAAAGATGCAAATAAAAGTAGATAGAAAGCTTATATGATAAAAGATAGACCCGGGGGCCATAGGCTTCACTAGTGGCTTCTCTCAAGATAGCATAAGTATTACGGTGGGTGAACAAATTACTGTTAAGCAATTGATAGAAAAGCAAATAATTATGAGATTATCTAGGCATGATCATGTATATAGGCATCACGTCCGCAACAAGTAGACCGACTCCTGCCTGCATCTACTACTATTACTCCACACATCGACCGCTATCCAGCATGCATCTATAGTATTAAGTTCATAAGAACAGAGTAACGCTTTAAGAAAGATGACATGATGTAGAGGGATAAACTCATGCAATATTATATAAACCCCATCTTTTTATCCTGGATGGCAACAATACAATACGTGCCTTGCTGCCCCTACTGTCACTAGGAAAGGACACCGCAAGATTGAACCCAAAGCTAAGCACTTCTCCCATGGCAAGAAAGATCAATCTAGTAGGCCAAACCAAACTAATAATTCGAAGAGACTTGCAAAGATAACTCAATCATACATAAAAGAATTCAGAGAAGATTCAAATATTTCTCATAGATAAACTTGATCATAAACCCACAATTCATCGGATCTCGACAAACACACCGCAAAAAGAGTTACATCAAATAGATCTCCACAAGAGAGGGGGAGAACATGGTATTGAGATCCAAAAAGAGAGAAGAAGCCATCTAGCTAATAACTATGGACCCGAAGGTCTGTGGTAAACTACTCACAACTCATCAGAAGGGCTATGGTGTTGATGTAGAAGCCCTTCGTGGTCGATTCCTCCTTCGGCGGAGCGCCGGCGAAGGCTCCAAGATGGGATCTTGGGGATACAGAAGGTTACGGTGGTGGTAATTGTGTTTTGTTGGCTCCCTGGATGTTTTCGGGGTACGTGGGTATATATAGGAGGAAGAAGTACATCGGTAGCCGCCCAAGGGGCCCACGAGACAGGGGGCGCGCCCTATAGGGGTGGGCGCGCCCTCCACCCTCGTGGCCGCCTCGGATGCTTCTTGGCTTGCACTCCAAGTCCTCTGGATCACGTTTGTTCCAAAAATCACGCTCCCAAAGGTTTCATTCCGTTTGGACTCCGTTTGATATTCCTTTTCTTCAAAATACTGAAATAGGCAAAAAACAGCAATACGGGTTGGGCCTCCGGTTAGTAGGTTAGTCCCAAAAATGATATAAATGTGTAAAATTAAGCCCATAAACATCCAAAAGGGGTATATAATAGCATGGAACAATCAAAAATTATAGATACATTGGAGACGTATCAATAACATATTGAAAAATTATGATGATTGGACTCCTCCTGAAACACCTATTAAACCCACTCGGAAGAAGAGGGGTATCTTATATCTCAGTCCTGAAGATATGCAAGAGGCAAAGAAATCTATGAAGAAAAAATGTATTAACTTTCTACATTTAAGGTGCACTACTACAACTGTCATGTGAAAATTCAGAAAATTCTAGGGGTCATTTGACCTTTTAAAGACATTTAAGTGATTTCCAGCCATTTAATGATTGTAATTCAAATTTGAACTACATGTACAGGCAATAGCTAACCATAACGATTTGAAATATCATATTTGTGTACTTGTGTGCGAGTTAATTTCATGTGTAGTAAATTAGAAGGATTTTCAAACACATTGGTCTCACGGCATGGACACATGCATGGAGTGCTATGGCATTTTAATTCAGAAAAAATAAAAAATGATCAGAAAACATGAAATCTTGCTTGATGTAATGTCATGCCACCAAGATGATGTGGTAAAAAAAATTGGCATGTTTGACGAAAGTTTGGGCACACACCCCTCACAAACCGGAGCAACTCACTAGAAGGCTCGTGGTTCCGAGAGGGAACAATGCATGTTTGATGACGAACAGGAGATAGCTTCCTCTTGCGGCCTTCAAATTTTTTCTATGTTTAACATGCACTAATACAACTGTCATGTGAAAATTAGGAAAATTTCAGGGGTCATTTGACCTTTTAAAGACATTTAAGTGATTTTCTAGCCATTTAATGACCGTAATTCAAATTTGAACTACATCTACATGCAACGGCTAACCATAATAGTTTGAAAAATCATATTTGTGTACTTTTGTGTGAGTTAATTCCATGTGCAGTAAATTAGAAGGAAGTTTCAAACATATTGGTCTCACGGCATGGACACATGCATGAAGTGCCATGGCATTTTAATTCCAAAAAAATAAAAAATGATCGGAAAAACATGAAACCTTGCTTGATGTAATGTCATGCAACCAAGATGATGTGGTAAAAAATTGGCATGTTTGACGAAAGTTTGTACACACACCCCTCACAAACCGGAGCAACTCACTAGAATGCTCGTGGTACCGAGAGGGAACAATGCATGTTTGATGACGAACGGGTGATAGGTTCCTCTTACGGCCTTCAAATTTTTTCTATGTTTAACGTGCACTAATACAACTGTCATGTGAAAATTTGGAAAATTTCAGGGGTCATTTGACCTTTTAAAGATATTTAAGTGATTTTTTAATGACCGTAATTCAAATTTGAACTACATCTACATGGAACGGCTAACCATAACGGTTTGAAAAATCATATTTGTGTACTTGTGTGCGAGTTAATTCCATGTGCAGTAAAATAGAAGTAATTTTCAAACATATTGGTCTCACGGCATGGACACATGCATGGAGTGCCATGGCATTTTAATTCCAAAAAATTAAAAAATGATCAGAAAAACATGAAACCTTACTTGATGTAATGTCATGCCACCAAGATGATGTGGTAAAAAAATTGTCCTGTTTGACGAAAGTTTGGGCACACACCCCTCACAAATCGGAGCAACTCACTAGAAGGCTCGTGGTTCCGAGAGGGAACAATGCATGTTTGATGACGAACGGGAGATAGCTTCCTCCGACGACCTTCAAATTTTTTCTATGTTTAACATGGACTAATACAACTGACATGTGAAAATTTGGAAAGTTTCAGGGGTCATTTGACCTTTTAAAGACATTTAAATAATTTTCTAGCCATTTAATGACCGTAATTCAAATTTGAACTACATCTACATGCAATGATTAACCACAACGGCTTGAAAAGTCATATTTGTGTACTTGTGTGCGAGTTAATTCCATGTGCAGTAAATTAGAAGGAATTTTCAAACATATTGGTCTCACAGCATGGACACATGCATGAAGTGCCATGGCATTTTAATTCCAAAAAAATAAAAAATGATCGGAAAAACATGAAACGTTGCTTGATGTAATGTCATGCAACCTAGATGATGTGGTAAAAAATTGGCATGTTCGACGAAAGTTTGGACACACACCCCTCACAAACCAGAGCAACTCACTAGAATGCTCGTGGTACCGAGACGGAACAATGCATGTTTGATGATGAACGGGTGATAGGTTCCTCTTACGGCCTTCAAATTTTTTCTATGTTTAACATGCACTAATACAACTGTCATGTGAAAATTTGGAAAATTTCAGGGGTAATTTGACCTTTTAAAGATATTTAAGTGATTTTCTAGCCATTTAATGACCATAATTCAAATTTGAACTACATCTACATGCAACGGCTAACCATAACGGTTTGAAAAATCATATTTGTGTACTTGTGTGTGAGTTAAAAAATCATCAGATGGTGTAAATATCTGGTGTTCAACAAATAAAATGTCAAGATCTGGCAAGACAACCGCCCCCCACATGATTGGAACTCTATTTCGCGCCTCGAGGTTTGGTAGGTGAGTGGCAGGGGTTATTAATTAGACACGGTTCTGTATTGGAAACCGTCAGCTATTAAGTTCACACATAGATTTTGCTGCAGGAATCGTGTGTAATTCAAACTAGAGTACTTGTAAATTCCGGCGACTGGCGTGTCTACTATTCCCGTCGATCTATATTCTGGCAGCCAATAAATACTACCCTGCTCACGTCGTATTGCCTGCATTCTCATCTACATCCTCCCCTTGCTCACCCCTCTCTCTCTTTCTCTCTCTCTCTCTCTCGCCCTCTCTCTCTCTCTCTCTCTCTAAAATCTCTGCCATGGCACCACTGGTCTGCTCACGCGCCAACGAGGAGTCACCGCCCCCCGAGGACACTCACTCTAATAGCAGCGACGAGGACCCTACGCGCCGCTGGACGAGGTAAACAGATTCAAATTTTGTATATATATTTTCTATCTGTTTTTGTATACTAATTTGAATCTGGTTGTTATCATATACATATACAAAATGGAAGGCGTTCATCTAAGCGGTCGACACGCTTGCGGTACATCTAGAGCATGATCTTGAGCTCCAAGTTGCCCATTTCATCGGAGATCACCAACTCGAGGATGCGACGGCCATGTTCCTCTACTGCGCCCAGGTGGACACCTGGGCCAAGGAGGCGGTCGAGCCTACCGACCAGCGTTTTGGCATCGAGCGGGCCGCGGATAAGGCGTACGGCATGACCCATGCGAACAGCATGGCCAGCGTCAGGTGCAAGTATGGCGTGGCTGGCCTCTGGTGCAAGTACGACGCAGAGGGCCTCTGCCCAATCCTGGCGAGGAATGGGGGTACTGACAGGACGTGTACCCAGCTGCGACGCCCTGTCGACAGCAAGCAAGCACCGATGGATCCGCTCTTGATGTGCGGCGCGCCGCGCCTCTCGTTCTGCGGTGCTCCAACGGTCTCGCCGTGCGGCGAGCTGCAGCCTATCTGCGCAGACACGCGTAGCTTGCTTCAGTGCGCGCCATCGATCATGTTGTGCAGCGAGCTGCACCCTCTCGGTGCTGACATGCCTATCTTGATCCGCGGCGCTGAAGCTCCATGCGCCAAGGGTCTGCTCAACCCTGGCGATGACGCGCATAATGGCATCGTCCATCGCGTTGCCGGGGAGCGCCTCAACTCGACAGGCCATGGCGCCTTCTTGTTTTCCTCGTCGAAGAGGTTGATGGCAGAGGCGGCGCTTTGGTTGTGCTTGTTGCCTCCGTGCGTCGCGTGCCGCCTAGGTTTATGCGCAATATCGCTGGGTGGCGGGAAACAGATGAGGAAATGGCGGGAAATGGTGGCGTGTTCATAAAATGCCATCAATTAATGGAAACTTAGCATATAAGGAACATCGAGCTAGCACAAGAAGTAGATGATGATCAGATGAACACTTACCACACTAGGGAACCCGTCGATGAAGAATTCATCAATTGCAAATTGTTGTATACTAGTAAACATTTGCCCACAACACACACGGCTTATTCCATCACAAACAGGTAGGATGGATCAACTGTATGCCACGTATTGCACATTGTCAAAAAGTAATGCGGTAGACCTTCTTTAACATGTGTTAAAAAAACAAGGGCCTCGAGGTTAATTTAACATCAAGACAACTTCCCATCTAGTCACCATCTGATGGTTGCTCCAGCCTGAGCATAGTTAACTTGAGAGTTCTCTTAGATGAGCTATTGGTGGAACAGCTAGTCCTTGCTGATATAGGATGCCTCTTCGCATCCTTATGGCATACCAAGATGACCGCTCGTCGCCCAATGGCCAATAGATTTGTGCAGACAAAGCATATCACATACGTCTTATTAGAAGCAATCGTCTGTGTTATTATCGGTCTTCGCACACATTTCTAATTACAGACCTGTTTGTCGCGTATGACACACATCTTGTTATATTGAACCATTTCTGTTATCTTGGCTCAACGCAAACAGTTCATCTGAGTGAACTGTTTGCCCTCTATCGCACACACCTTGATCTGGCTGGCCATTTATTTTGTTCCGCCTAATCACAAACAGTTCATCCAAGTGAACCGTATGTCGTATATTGCACACACCTTCATCTGGCTGCCCGTTTCTGTTCTTCTGCCTCATCGCAAACAGTTCATTGAACTGAATTGTATGCCCTGCATCACACACGCAACTAAAATCTAAACCATGTTTGATGCATCCTGCATCACACAGTTTCAGCGAAGGGTCTCTAATCGTAGTGTCGCGTTAGCAGCATTCTACAGTAGTGCATCATTCACGAGAAAGTGGCTAGTTATTGGATGCCTGGTTCCATGCTAAAATCAAATCAAAATTTAATTTCAAAGAAAACTCCCCCAGGACTGTTGTGTATGGACGGTAGCCGTTGTTTCGGATCAGCCATGAATTGTGATTGTTGGTAGAGGGGGAATAAAAAACTTTACCATTCTGTTTGGGAACCGCCTATAATGTATCTAGCATGGAAGATACCAAGATCTCTTGGTTGTTATGTTGACAATGAAAGCATACCGCTCAAAATTATATTCATCTCTGTTTTAAAAGCTCGCTCTGGCACCTCTGCAAGTCCCCGCTTCCCTCTGCGAAGGGCCTATCTATTTACTTTTATTGCTAAGTCATCATCCTCTTATAAAAGGCACCAGTTTGAGAGCACCACTGTCATTTGTATGGTTTGTAACTAATTGATATTGAGTATGACTGTGACTGGATCTCTCTTACCATGAATTACAATGTCTAGTCAGTCCTTGATCTTCAGGGGTACTCTGCATTTATGTTTTGTGGTCTCAGAAAGGGCTAGTGAGATACCATCTTGTTATATTATATTATGATTGTTTTGAAAAAGTGTTGTCATTCAAGATTCATTATTATTGCTCGCTAGTTGATTATGCCATTGATATGAGTAAATGTGAGACCTAAGTGTTATTGTGAATATGGTTAGTTCATAATTTTTGCTGAAAACCTGAATGCTTGCTATACATATTTGCAACAACGCGATTAAACAGAGTTTGTAAAAGTTTTTCTTTATCATTTTCAGTTTGTCAACTAAATTGCTTGAGCACAAGGAATGTGTTAAGCTTGGGGGAGTTGATACGTCTCCATCGTATCTACTTTTTCGAACTCTTTAGCCCTTGTTTTGGACTCTAATTTGCATGATTTAAATGGAACTAACCCGGAATGACATTGTTTTTAGCAGAATTGCTTTGGTGCCATTTTTGTGAAGAAATAAAAGTTCTCGGAATGACCTGAAAATTTACGGAGAATATTTTTGGAATATATAAAAAATATTGGCGAAAGAATCAACCAGAGGGGACCCAACAGGAGTCCACAAGGGTGGAGGGCACGCCCCCTACCTTGTGGGTCCCCTGGACCTCCTCCGACCCTAACTCCAACTTTATATATTCACATCCGTGGGGAAAAAATCAGGGAGAAGGATTCATCGCGTTTTACAATACTGAGCCGCCGCCGCCTCCTGTTCTTCATCGGGAGGGCTGATTTGGAGTCCGTTCGTTGCTCCGGAGAGGGGGATCCGTCACCATCATCATCACCAACCTTCCTCCATCACCAATTTCATGATGCTCACCGCCGTGCATGAGTAATTCCGCCGTAGGCTTTCTGGACGGTGATGGGTTGGATGAGATTTATCATGTAATCGAGTTAGTTTTGTTAGGGTTTGGTCCCTAGTATCCACTATGTTCTGAGATTGATGTTGCTATGACTTTGCTATGCTTAATGCCTGTCACTAGGGCCTGAGTGCCATGATTTAAGATCTGGACCTATTATGTTTTGATGAATATATTTGTGTTCTTGATCAAATCTTGCAAGTTGTAGACACCTATTATGAGTTATGATCCGCATACCCCAAGGTGACAATAATTGGGATGCTTTCCGCTGATTACCATAGTTTGAGGAGTTCATGTATTCACTAAGTGATAATGCTTTGTTCCGGCTCTATATTAAAATGAGGCCTTAATATTCCGGGAGGGTAGGACAAAAGATGTCATGCAAGTTATTTTCCATAAGCATGTATGACTATATATGGAATACATGCCTACATTATATTGATGAATTGGAGCTAGTTCTGTGTTACCCTAGATTATAACTGTTGCATGATGAATGCCATATGACATAATTATCCATCACTGATCCATTGCCTACGAGCTTTTCACATATTGATCTTTCCTAAGTTACTTTGTTGTTGCCACTGTTACGATTGTTACAAAACTACTACTGTTACTTTTGCCACCATTACTGTTACATCCATACTACTTTGCTACTAAATACTTTGTTGTAGATATTCAGTCTTTCAGGTGTGGTTGAATTGACAACTCGGATACTAATACTCGAGAATATTCTTTAGCTCCCCTTGTGTGGAATCAATAAATTTGGGTTGAATACTCTACCCTCGAAAACTGTTACGATCCCTTATACTTGTGGGTTATCAATCATCCCTTCCTCATAGTTCGTAGGTTCATAGTTATCCAACAACATGATGTTCAAGACATGATTACCGTACAAATCATGGGCGGTACCTGTCCTGGTCGATGAGGAAGTCCTGGATTCGGGGGTCCTCAGGTGCCTAACCTAGGAGTATGGGCCGGGCTAGATGGGCCGCACAAGATCAACCTGAAGATTATCCCCCGTGTCCGTATGGGATTTCCCAATACGTGAACGGCAAGAATAGAGACCGGAAGTTTCCTTCCC
>NC_041385.1:472776005-472779826 GCF_002162155.2 Triticum dicoccoides
GCTAGACATCTAGGGTTAGCCGTTACGATCTCGAGGTAGATCAACTCTTGTAATCGTCATACTCATTGAATATAATCAAGCAGGAGTAGGGTTTTACCTCCCTTAAGAGGGCCCAAACCTGGGTAAACACTGCGTCCCCAGGCTTCCTGTTACCATTGATCCTTAGACGCACAACTTGGGCCACCCTACCCGAGATCTGCTGGTTTCGACACCGACTTGGTGCTTTCATTGAGAGCTCTACCGACTTGGTGCTTTCATTGAGACACACAGCTACAGGTTGTGCTTGTTGCCTCCGTGCGTCGCGTGCCGCCTAGGTTTATGCGCAATATCGCTGGGTGGCGGGAAACAGGTGAGGAAATGGCGAGAAATGGTGGCGTGTTCATAAAACGCCATCAATTAATGGAAACTTAGCATATAAGGAACATCGAGCTAGCACAAGAAGTAGATGATGGTCAGATGAACACTTACCACACTAGGGAACCCGTCAGTGAAGAATTCATCAATCGCAAATGGTTGTATACTAGTAAGCATTTGCCCATAACACACACGGATTATTCCATCACAAACAGGTAGGATGGATCAACTGTATGCCATGTATTGCACATTGTCAAAAAGTAATGCGGTAGACCTTCTTTAACATGTGTTAAAAAAACAAGGACCTCGAGGTTAATTTAACATCAAGATAACTTCCCATCTAGTCACCCATCTGATGGTTGCTCCAGCCTGAGCATAGTTAACTTGAGAGTTCTCTTAGATGAGCTATTGGTGGAATAGCTAGTCCTTGCTGATATAGGATGCCTCTTCGCATCCTTATGGCATACCAGGATGACCGCCCGTCGCCCAATGGCCAATAGATTTGTGCAAACAGAGCATATCACATACGTCTTATCAGAAGCAATTGTTTGTGTTATTATCGGTCTTCGCACACATTTCTAATTACAGACCTGTTTGTCGCGTATGACACACATCTTGTTATATTGAACCATTTCTGTTATCTTGGCTCAACGCAAACAGTTCATCTGAGTGAACTGTTTGCCCTCTATCACACACACCTTGATATGGCTGGCCATTTCTTTTGTTCCGCCTAATCACAAACAGTTCATCCAAGTAAACTGTATGTCGTATATTACACACACCTTCATCTGGCTGCCCGTTTCTGTTCTTCTGCCTCATCGCAAACAGTTCATTGAACTGAATTGTATGCCCTGCATCACACACGCAACTAAAATCTAAACCATGTTTGATGCATCCTGCATCACACAGTTTCGACGAAGGGTCTCTAATCATAGTGTCGTGTTAGCAGCATTCTACAGTAGTGCGTCATTCACGAGAAAGTGGCTGGTTATTGGATGCCTAGTTCCATGCTAAAATCAAATCAAAATATAATTTCAAAGAAAACTCCCCCAGGACTGTTGTGTATGGACGGTACCCGTTGTTTCGGATCAGCCATGGAGTGTGATTGTTGGTGGAGGGGGAATAAAAAACTTTACCATTCTGTTTGGGAACCGCCTATAATGTATCTAGCATGGAAGATACCAAGATCTCTTGGTTGTTATCTTGACAATGAAAGCATAACGCTCAAAATTATATTCATCTCTGTTTTAAAAGCTTGCTCTGGCACCTCTGCAAGTCCCCGCTTCCCTCTGCGAAGGGCCTATCTATTTACTTTTATTGCTAAGTCATCATCCTCTTATAAAAGGCACCAGTTTGAGAGCACCGCTGTCATTTTTATGGTTTGTTACTCATTGATATTGAGTATGACTGTGACTGGATCTCTTTTACCATGAATTACAATGTCTAGTCAGTCCTTGATCTTCAGGGGTACTCTGCATTTATGTTTTACGGTCTCAGAAAGGGCTAGTGAGATACCATCTTGTTATATTATATTATGATTGTTTTGAAAAAGTGTTGTCATCCGAGATTCATTATTATTGCTCGCTAGTTGATTATGCCATTGATATGAGTAAATGTGAGACCTAAGTGTTATTGTGAATATGGTTAGTTCATAATTTTTGCTGAAAACCTGAATGTTTGCTATACATATTTGCAACAACACGATTAAACAGAGTTTGTAAAAGTTTTTTTTATCATTTTCAGTTTGTCAACTAAATTACTTGAGCACAAGCAATGTGTTAAGCTTGGGGGAGTTGATACGTCTCCATCGTATCTACTTTTCCGAACTCTTTAGCCCTTGTTTTGGACTCTAATTTGCATGATTTAAATGGAACTAACCCAGACTGGCATTGTTTTTAGCAGAATTGCTTTGGTGCTATTTTTGTGAAGAAATAAAAGTTCTCGGAATGACCTGAAAATTTACGGAGAATATTTTTGGAATATATAAAAAATATTGGCGAAAGAATCAACCAGAGGGGACCCAACAGGAGCCCACAAGGGTGGAGGGCGCGCCCCCTACCTTGTGGGTCCCCTGGACCTCCTCCGACCCTAACTCCAACTTTATATATTCACATCCAAGGAGAAAAAATCAGGGAGAAGGATTCATCGCATTTTACAATACTGAGCCGCCGCCGCCTCCTGTTCTTCATCGGGAGGGCTGATTTGGAGTCCGTTCGTGGCTCCGGAGAGGGGGATCCGTCACCATCATCATCACCAACCTTCCTCCATCACCAATTTCAATGCTCACCGCCGTGCATGAGTAATTCCATCGTAGGCTTTCTAGACGGTGATGGGTTGGATGAGATTTATCATGTAATCGAGTTAGTTTTGTTAGGGTTTGATCCCTAGTATCCACTATGTTCTGAGATTGATGTTGCTATGACTTTGCTATGCTGAATGCTTGTCACTAGGGCCCGAGTGCCATGATTTAAGATCTGAACCTATTATGTTTTGATGAATATATTTGTGTTCTTGATCCAATCTTGCAAGTTGTAGACACCTATTATGAGTTATGATCCGCATACCCCAAGGCGACAATAATTGGGATTCTTTCCGCTGATTACCATAGTTTGAGGAGTTCATGTATTCAGTAAGTGCTAATGCTTTGTTCCTGCTCTATATTAAAATGAGGCCTTAGTATCGCGGGAGGGTAGGACAAAAGATGTCATGCAAGTTATTTTCCATAAGCATGTATGACTATATATGGAATACATGCCTACATTATATTGATGAATTGGAGCTAGTTCTGTGTCACCCTAGATTATAACTGTTGCATGATGAATGCCATATGACATAATTATCCATCACTGATCCATTGCCTACGAGATTTTCACATATTGATCTTTCCTATGTTACTTTGTTGTTGCCATTGTTACGATTGTTACAAAACTACTACTGTTACTTTTGCCACCATTACTGTTACGTCCATACTACTTTGCTACTAAATACTTTGTTGCAGATATTCAGTCTTTCAGGTGTGGTTGAATTGACAACTCAGCTGCTAATACTCGAGAATATTCTTTGGCTCCCCTTGTGTGGAATCAATAAATTTGGATTGAATACTCTACCCTCGAAAACTGTTGCGATCCCCTATACTTGTGGGTTATCAATCATCCCTTCCTCATAGTTCGTAGGTTCATAGTTATCCAACAACATGATGTCCAAGACATGATTACCGTACAAATCATGGGCGGTACGTGTCCTGGTCGATGAGGAAGTCCTGGATTCGGGGGTCCTCAGGTGCCTGACCTGGGAGTATGGGCCGGGCTAGATGGGCCGCACAAGATCAACCTGAAGATTATCCCCCGTGTCCGGATGGGATTTCCCAATACGTGGACGGCAAGAATAGAGACCGGAAGTTTCCTTCCCTGATAAACCAACCTTGTACAAACCCTTGACCCCTCCGGTGTGTATATAAACGGGGGGGG
>NC_041385.1:472780060-472789509 GCF_002162155.2 Triticum dicoccoides
AGCCATTACGATCTCGTGTAGATCAACTCTTGTAATCGTCATACTCGTCGAATATAATCAAGCAGGAGTAGGGTTTTACCTCCCTTAAGAGGGCCCGAACCTGGGTAAACACTGTGTCCCCAGGCTTCCTGTTACCATTGATCCTTAGACGCACAGCTTGGGCCCCCCTACCCGAGATCTGCCGGTTTCGACACCGACTTGGTGCTTTCATTGAGAGCTCTGTCGTGCTGTCTGCAAAAAGCAATCTATGGCTCGCCTAGTCATCACAACAATATCACTTCTAGAGGGTGCCTAGCTTCAGGGCATACCCTCCGGTTCGGTGGTCTCACCATAAGGGCTCGCGCGGCCATCGAGCCTGCAACTTCCCCCATAACCGCCAGACACCGTCCCCACATTGGCCCTAGGTACTCCGAAAAATTGGATCCGGCAGATGTTTAATATTTAAATGAACTGCTTGACCGCATCGCCGCCCTGGGGGTCTTAACGGACTATAATCGGATCGGGCTCAAGCCTAACCAGATTGAAATTAATCACTCGACGATCACCCACTTCGTGGCGGTCGTTGAGGAACCGTCCACAGACATTTTCCTCCCCATATTGAAAACCAAGTATGTTCGGGTCCCCGAATCCCCTGAGTCGGATACTTCCATTGCGGACGGAACCTTACACCCTTCGGATTCTGGTCCAGGTGTAGGATTGCCTGAGCCTTTGCATTTAATCGGACCCAAACCTGTCACTTCGGAAACCATTCTGGTTCCAAACACAGAGGTGGGGCAGGATCCAAAATTTAATCCACCCACCACAATCTATATTCCCTAAGCAACTCAGGTCCTCCAGATATATACGACCTGATGTATGTGCGGCAGCAACCTAAGGAAACAGTCCACCACTTTTGGGCCAGATTCCTGCTTGTCAAAAACAGGATCAAAGACTGCTCGGACGATGACGTAGTTTCGGTTTTCCACCGTAATTGCACGGATGAAGGGATATTGAACACCCTCAACTGTCGGCACATACAGAGTTTCACGGAATTATTGCACATAGTGCAAAAGTATTGTGCAATGGAAAGCATATGGAGGGCCCAGAAAACTCAACTGGAGCCCGCTACCTTCACGTAGTGTGCGGCCCGGGCCAAATGAACACATCCTGGTGGGTCACTCGACCACCAGTCTACGGGAATGAAGAACAAACCCTTCACGGGACACATGTCCGTTCTTGACAAACTGCTGGACAAGCCCTGCCCAATTCACGCCACTCCGCACACAATCCCAACCCATAGCCTCTGTGCATGTTGGGTACTCCGACAAGTAGCAAAAAGTGGAGATTCCATCCTCACCACAACTCCAAAGAGATACTCACGGGAGAAGGACAACTTTAACATCCTAACGGTCTTCGAGACCTTTTCTTCGAACAACCGGCGCAAACGGGCGCTCCGCAACCTCGCCGAAGTCCATCAAGTTACCGCACTGAGCCCATGGAACAACACGGCAATAACCTTTACGGCCAAAGACAAACCAAAGGCTCTATCAGTCCGAGCGCCCACCGCCTTAGTACTAAACCCCATCGTTGATGGTTTTCGGCTTACTAAAGTGCTCATAGACGGCGATAGTGGACTTAACCTCATGTACGAGGACACGCTCGACAAAATGCAAATGGATAGATCATGCATCGAGCAAAGCAACACCACCTTTCAAGGTATTATCCCCAGTCGAGAGGCACACTGCTCGGGAAAAATTAAACTGGATGTGGTGTTCGGCACGCCTGAGAACTATAGATCTGAAGAGTTGCTCTTTCACGTGGTCCCCTTCAATAGCGGGTATCATGCCATCCTCGGTCGGGACACTTTCTTATGCTTTCAAGCTATACCCCACTATGGGTATATGAAACTCAAAATGCCTGAGCTTATAGAATTATCACAATCGCGAGCGACCCAGACAAAGCCCTTCGCGCCAAAAACAAAACTGCATCCTTGGCTCTTGAGGCACTATCCGAAGCCCTAGCGGCGGAGGAATTAACCACCCTATGGTCCACGGTGGATCGGGACGATGTGATCCTCGACAAAAGATCCAAATGGACCTCCTTCAAGCTAGCCGAGGAAATAGTGAAATTCCAAGTGCATCCGACGGACCCTAATAAAACAACATCTATCGGAGTATAGTTGTATCGGCAGTGGACACCGCTCTACGCACATTCCTGCGAGAGAATTGGGATATCTTTGCCTGGCACTCCTTAGACATGCCCGACATCCCATGAAGACTGGCCGAACACAGTCTTAATATAATCAAGGGATTCAAACCTATGAAGCAGACACTACGGCGATTCTCCGAACCCAAGTGTCAAGCCATGGGAGAAGAGCTAGCCAAATTATTAGAGGCTGGGTTTATTAGGGAAATTAAACATCTGGATTGGTTAGCCAACTTGGTTATGGTACCAAAGAAGGACAAATCCTGGCGTCTGTGTGTCGATTTCAAGGACCTTAACAAGGCTTGCCCTAAAGACCCCTTCCCATTGCCTCGCATTAACCAAATTATTGACGCAACTGCAGGGCACGACTCCTTGTGTTTCCTCAATGCTTATTCTGGATACCATCAGATTAAGATGAAGGAATCAGACTAGGAGGCAACCGCATTCATCACCCCTTATGGTCCCTTCTGCTTCAACACTATGTTGTTCTGACTCAAAAACGCTGGGGCTACCTACCAGCGCATGATTCAAACCTGCCTGCAAAAGCAAATAGGCAAAACGGTCGAAGCATACATGGACGACGTGGTCATCAAGACAAAGCACGTCGAGACACTGGTGGATGATCTTCGCCTCACCTTCGATAACCTCCGAACATACGACATACGGCTTAATCTGGAAAAATGTGTCTTCGGAATTCTGACCGGAAAGTTGCTGGGTTTCATTGTTTCCCACAGGGGAATTGAGGCAAACCCAGCCAAGATCCAAGCACTGTCACAATTGACCATACCAACAGACCTAAAGCAAGTCCACAAGCTAGCGGGTTGCATCACGGCCTTAAGCCGCTTTATCTCCAAATTGGGAGAAAAAGCGCTACCACTCTACAAGCTATTACGACGCACAGACAACTTCAAATGGACAGATGCTGCCACAGCCGGACTGGCAGAAATTAAAACCCTTCTGGCAAGCAACCCAATCCTAGCTGCACCAGGTGTTGGAGAGCCCATGTTGTTATATATTTCGGCAACTAACCAAGTGGTTAGTGCCATACTCGTCGTCGAATGAGGGGAAGAGGGACATAAATTCCCCACCCAAAAACCAGTCTGTTATGTATCAGAGGTCCTTACACCTTGCAAATCTCGATACCCCACTACCAGAAGATAGCCTACACAGTCTTCATGGCATCCTGTAAACTACGACACTAATTTCAAAAGTGTTCGATCACAGTGGCATATGAAGTACCACTCAATGACATTATCAACAACAGGGACGCCACTGGCCGCATAGCCAAATGGGTCGTCGAGCTTTTACCATTCGAAATCGTATACAAGCCACGCCAGGCTATTAAATCCCAGGTATTGGGCGATTTTGTCGCCGAATGGATGGAAGCCGAACTCCCTAAAGAGTATAGCTCATACTCCAATTGGACTATGTACTTTGATGGCTCTAAAATGCTGGCCGGACTGGGGGTCGGCGTCATCGTCACATCCCCCACTGGGGACACAGTCCATTATGTACTACAAATCATGTATACGGTTCCAACTATGCAGCCGAATACGAGGCGCTTCTACATGGTCTTCGCATGGCTGTCTCCATGGGTATACAGCACCTGGAGGTGTGCGGTGACTCCAATCTCGCAATTTCCCAGGTAAACCGAGAGTTCAACGCAAAGGATCCAAAAATCATGGCATATCAAAACGCCATATTAAAGATATCATCCTGGTTTGAAGGACTGGAATTTCATCACGTTGGTCGAGAGAGTAATGAGGCAGCCGACATCCTCGCTCGTATGGGCGCTAAGCGCGACCCTGTGCCACCCAACACCTTTGTAGAACAGCTCTTCAAGCCATCTATTGTGTGGCAGGGTGAGAGCGGAGAAGGCAATATGTACCTGATCACACCCCGAGCCGCCGAACACAATGCAGACACTGTTGGCGGTTCAGATATCAAGATAGCACCCTCTGCTCATGAGATCATGGCGGTTATTGCTCCCTAGACCGAACCATCCTGGCCTACCTTAATAGTCAAGAGCTCCCCGACGATCAAAATGAGGCTCAATGCATAGTTCGACCCTCTAAAGCCTTTAAAGTGCATGGCGGTGAACTGTATAAAAGAAGTACTACCGGAGTCCTTCAAAGGTGTATCTCTGAAGAAGAGGGAAGGCAGCTCTTGGCAGAAATACACGCTGGCCTTGGCGGTCATCATGCCGCAACTCGAGCCCTCGTAAGCAAAGCGTTCCGGACATGATTTTTCTGGCTCGTGGCTCAAGCAGATGCTCAAGCCCTCGTCCAACATTGTGTGGGCTATTAGCTTTTCGCCAATCAAAGCCTCATGCCTCCCACAACATTAAGAACAATTCCCATTACGTGGCCCTTTACGATTTGGGGGCTCGACATGGTTGGACCCCTTAAAGGGGGAGGCCACAAAAAGAAATACTTGCTGGTCATGGTTGATAAATTCACTAAATGGATAGAAGCCAAACCAGTAAAAACAGCTGAGGCCGGACCAGTGATTGACTTTATATCTCGCGTAGTCCACCGTTACGGTGTCCCGCACAGTATCATCACTGATAATGGCTCTAACTTCACAACTGGTGAGGTGAAAACTTGGTGCACTAAGTTGGGCATTAAACTCGACTATGCATCCGTATACCACCCTCAACAAACGGCCAAGTTGAACGGGCCAATGGTCTAATCATGAGTGGTATTAAGCCTAGACTAGTGCGCTCTTTACAAGAATCAGACCAGTACTGGGTTGAGGAACTCGATTCCGTACTTTAGGGACTCTGGACCACGCCCAATCGAATGACCGGATACACACCTTTCTTTATGGTGTACGACGCAGAGGCCGTATTGCCTGCGATATTATCCATGACTCACCTAGAGTGCACATGTACAAAGAGAAAGAAGCTAAACTAGATCGGCAGGACGACCTAGATGGACTCAAAGAGGAGCGTGACATTTCCAAGGCCCGTTCCGCATTCTATCAGCAACAGGCCAGGCGTTACCAAAGCAGAGAAGTGCGGGCTAAAACATACAATGTCGGAGAACTTGTTCTACGCCTCCCGGAGAAGAAAAAGGACAAGCTCAAACCCAAATGGGAGGGCCCCTTTGTAATAGATGAAGTCCTTACTGGAGGAGCCTATCGCCTTCGCAATGCATAGGATAATCGCCTTGAGCCGAACCCATGGAACGCCGCCCGGCTTCGAAGATTTTACGCATAGTTTGGCCTCCTTAGGTTTCATTTTAAACTAGGTTTTTTTCTTTTCTCTCCCTTTTTAATTTCCCCCCTTTTCTTCTTAAATGTATGTTCGGACCGACCGCATCATTTGGGGTACACATCTTTAAATGCAGGGATAATTGGTTTTATGCCCCTAGTTGTGTCCCACTCGACAGGATTGCCCCTAATTTCCAAAAGCCAGCCGTTCTGTCCAACCCACTTTGGTCGTCTTGTGCTTTTGCCCTTTGACCATTTGACCGTCACTTTGAAAACTTCATAACTAATTCATACTAAATTATAAAAATGCAAATAAGATAAAAAAATGTTCGGAAAAACATCACTTGTATGTCAATGTCACTTGCATTCATGACAAAAGTGTTGGTAAGTGCACATCTGAGTCTTAGCTCTTATCACACCACCATGAACAGTAAAATCTTAAAAGGTTCAAAAAACTCCAAAAAAAATTGGTGTCAAAGAATGACAAATGTTTTCAGTGCTTGCCAAGTTTCATCAAGGAACGACATTTGTGGAAGTCATGGCAAAAAAAACAATCAACACTCCAAAATAGATTGTTTTTTTGCCATGACTTCCATAAATGTCATTCCTTGATGGAACTTGGCAAGCACTTAAAACATTTCTCATTCTTTGACACCAAATTGTTTTTGGATTTTTTTTGAACTTTTTAAGATTTTACTGTTCATGGTGGTGTGATAAGAGCTAAAACTCGGATGGGCACTTACCAACACTCTTGTCATGAATGCAAGTGACATTGACATACAGGTGATGTTTTTCCAAATATTTTGGTATCTTATTTGCATTTTCTGATTTAGTATGAATTAGTTATGAAGTTTTTAAAGTGAGGTCAAATGGTCAAAGGGCAAAATCACAAGATGACCAAAGTGGGTTGGACAGAACCGCTGGCTTTTGGGAAATAGGGGCAATCCTGTCGAGTGGGACACAACTAGGGGCATAAAACCAATTATCCCTTAAATGTATACACCCCACCATACATGGGAGCTTCTTTTAAAGAAGCATTTTATTGGAAAGCTTACAAGCTTCTTTTGTCCATAATGGTTGTTGTTTCTACCATTTTATGCACCTCTATGACTTAAGTTTTTGCCAAGCTAGGTTGCCTTGCTCCTGTGTTTATAACCTACATTCCCGATTGTTCGGCTAGGGTGTAAAGGGAGCACCTCTGTGATTGTTACAACCGGGTTATCTGGACCTGTACCTCAGACGAGTGAAGCCGAAACCTAGCGTTCTTAAGGGAATAATTGGTCGACACATATACAACGGACTGTTCTGGAAAAATCTATGAAATTGGCTGCCTGTCTTCGGATAGAAGCCTAGCCCAAGGAAAGGAACCCCTAAAGATGTTTCTTATGTTAAACAGTAATATAACATAACTCGCGAACACATTTTGTCTGTTCGAGCAATATGACCGGATTGCCTGGTTTCCGAAAATACTAAATGCTTCTTAGTTAAACATAGTATATGGAAACACTCCAACTTCTTGGTTCGGAGGTAGAAGCCGAAGGTCTGCGATGACAAAATTTTCATAAATTCGATAGGAGATAAGTTCGGTCGTAAAGTACGTTGATACATCGAATCAAACGCCTACTCTCTTTCTATGCCATCTAATAGGCTATCTAATTTGCAATCTTGTTGCGAGTATTTTGCTGCTATCATTACTTGGTCGTACACCAAGGTTACAGGAATTTCCTTCTTGTCAGGACCTTGCGGTCCAACTCGGGCCATATGGTTCGGATCAAGTCCGGTATAGCATGTCTTCACCATGGTCCATGCCTCTCGAGCACCTTCATGGCATGCGGACGTCTTCCATAGCTCGAAGTGACGTCGAGCACCCTTGAACAGATCTGCCAACCCCTCCATACTTTCTGGAGGGGCGTCGGAGGGCCATGGCTTTGGCCATATTCTTCATGGCCTTCCGGGAACGCTCGTGCAGCTTTGCCAGCTCCTTTAAAACGACACTTTGCAGTCCGGACACTTCCTCCGGGGCGGACGGTCAACATACCTATATCAACCAAACTATAACATTCTGCATTATATGATTATATCAATAATCCAGACGGTTCACAAGTCATACCGAATATGTCGCCCTTCAGCTTCTGGTTTTCCTGTTATGCCTCCAAGAGTTGAGCCTTTAAGCTCTTTATCTCTTCGGCCTGCTTCTTCACTTCTTCTTCTAGTTTTTTGTCTTTGCCAAAGTACATCAGGGCACTCTTCATTTCTTCAAGCTCGGCAACAGCTATATTTAGCTGTGTCCGGCTCGTCTCAAGCTCTTGAGACAATGTGTTGTTCTTCTCCTTTAGAACCTGCGGTCATAAACGATGCTCAAATCGGTTTTTCCTACCGCTTTAAGTCTCGGGGGGCTACTACTATCTATATATTAATTTTTTTACCAGCATATCCTTTGAGAACAGGCGAGCAACTCCTGTGAGTCCATCCCGGGTAGCTCGGATATATGCACCTACAGTGCTCAGGGCGGTAAACTCCGGCTCCGTTAAGGCAGGGGCGTGCAAGGCTTCTTTCAAGCGATGATGATGCATCGCACTCTCAACTTTGGATTTAGTGACGGACATCTCATCCGGCTCTCCATGAGGCGAATGAGTATGTGCTGCACCAGCATGCGCCCTCGTCCTGGTTGATGTCTCCGGTGGCGTATTGGCCGCAGCTCGGCTGGCTGGGATCTTTTTCACGGTTTGTCGTATACCCCTCATGCGATGATATAAGGAGGATGCGAATGACAATTCGGTTTCACGCCCAAATATGAAATAGGAGGAATATACCTTTTCGGTGATGGAGCAGGCTCAGTGGTGCTTCCGACTTCCTTTCATTTTGCGCGACCCTTCCGCAAAGGTGCTGACCTTCTCTTGGTCGCCCATCCCTGGGTACAGCTCGTTGAGCGCCGATCCTGCGAAACATGGTCCAATTTGGAGGGTAAGAAATGAGCAGAAGTATCTCTCTTCTCTGAGAATACAATTTCCGAATACTCACCATCACGGAAGGATAGAGGTCAAGGTAATCAGCCATAACGGCTACTTCCGAGCCGTCAAGGCTCGCTTGATAGTAGAATCCGTCTCCAAACTCTACAAATATGTATGGATCCTCATGGAATCCGGGGTCTTCATTGTGATCGTAATCCTCTGGTTGGGGGCGGGGCAGTTAATGTTCTCGATTATTTGCCTCGACGAGTATTCTAAAAACAACCAGGGGATCTGGTTAATGCATCTCAATGAGTAAAAAAGTATTGAACGGTTAAAAAACTTACCCATTCAATGGGATTGTACATAGAGAAGCCCTCTCGACAATTTAAATGGAGGAAGTCTTCTTCTTCTCCTTTATAAAGATTGGTCGGCATGGCGCCTAATGCGGCTTGGTTATCCGGACCCTCCCGCCTGTAGCAGGATGTGTCGTCCTTCCCGTTGTAGTTTCATAAGGAAGTCACCCTAGATTGAAGTGGCTGGATGCATCGCTTTATCGCAATGGCCATAACTTCAACTATGGAGAGTCCAGAATTGGTCAATAACCTGACCTTTTTTACCAATCTCATTACTTCCGCATTGTCTTCCTGACTAGGGGACTTGAGACGCCAGTTATATAGCTTCTTCAAGGGGGCGCTGGAGAATTCTGGCAGTCCGCGCTAAACAGGGTCCGGAAGAGGAACATCCTCGATATAGTACCATTCTGAAGACCATTCGGCGGATCCCTTCTTCGGAGTCCCGACTGGGTAGCTGGATCCGTATGCGCGCCATACTTGGCGCCGCCCACTTCAAAAATAGACCAACCGCCCTAATGGCGGGGGACGAGGCAGAAGAACTTTTTCCATAGTTCAAAGTGAGCCTCGCAACCCAAAAATAATTCGCAAAGAGCAACAAAACCAGAGATATGTAAAATAGAACCTGGTGTGAGGTTGTGCAGTTGGATCCCATAGTATTCCAGTAGGCTCCTAAGGGAAGGGTGGATTGGGAATCCCACACCATCAAGAGGAATGATATGAAGCACACCCTCTCCCCTTGGTCGGGATT
>NC_041385.1:472790030-472804359 GCF_002162155.2 Triticum dicoccoides
AGCAACTCTGCCAATCCCCCTTTTGAGGGCCGTGAGGACGCGAGGAGGATCCAGGGACACTAGCATGGTCTGAATTTTTCCGTGGTTTGCTTTGTTGCTCTTCGGGTGGTGCGAGATGGCGTTTTGAAGATCTAACCCCGTTATATAGGTGCAGCCTGTACCTATCAGAAATATAAAATACAAGGGTAATGGACCGTCCGCATTCACTCAAACGCGTGGAGATCGAGGCGACGATAGGAAGGAATCATAAAGACTGGGCACAGAAACCGATGCCAGACTATCATCAATCCGGAATATGATGGAGAACTGGCCTTGCAAAGCCGAAGACTTGCGTCCGCACACTACATCGTCATTGAAGGCAAGTTCGGGGGCTACTGAGGGGGTCTTGGAATCGGGGGTCCTCAGGTGTCCGGCCTGGGAGTATGGGCCGGAGTGGATGGGCCGCACAAGATCAAGTTGAAGATTATCCCCCGTGTCCGGATGGGATTTCCCAATATGTGGACGATAAGAATAGAGACCAGAAGTTTCCTTCCGTGATAAACCAACCTTGTACAAATCCTTGACCCCTCCAGTGTGTATATAAACGGGAGGGGGGTTAGTCCATAGAGGCTATCTTGATCACAATCATCAGAATTCTCATAGGCTAGACATCTAGGGTTAGCCATTACGATCTCGAGGTAGATCAACTCTTGTAATCGTCATACTCGTCGAATATAATCAAGCAGGAGTAGGGTTTTACCTCCCTTAAGAGGGCCCAAACCTGGGTAAACACTGTGTCCCCCGGCTTCCTATTACCATTGATCCTTAGATGCATAGCTTGGGCCCCCCCTACCCAAGATCTGCCGGTTTTGACACCGACAGTCGACCTACAAAGTTTAGTAGTAGCTTGATTCAAAGTTTCATGATCATCATCATTAGCTTCCTCTATAGTTGTTGTAGGCATCACACAAACATCTTTCTGTGTTGCGCTACTTTCCAATTCAAGAGAAGGTTCGATAACCTCATCAAGTCGTCGCACTCACTTCTTTCGAGAGAAACTCCTTCTCTAGAAAGGATCCATTCTTGGCAACAAAAGTCTTGTCCTCGGATCGGTGATAGAAGGTATACCCAATTCTCTCTTTAGGGTATTCTATGAAGATGCACCTCTCCGCTTTGAGTTCGAGCTTATCAGGCTGAAGCCCATTGACATAAGCGTCGCATCCCAAAATTTTAAGAAAGTATAGATTAGGTTTCTTTACAAACCAAAATTCATATGGTGTCGTCTCAACGGATTTAGACGGTTCCTTGTTTAAAATGAATTTGGTTGTCTCTAATGCATAACCCCACAACGATAGTGGAAAATCGGTAAGAGACATCATAGAACGCACCATATCTAATAGAGTACGATTATGACATTCGGACACAACATTACGATGTGGTTTTCCCGGTGGCGTGAGTTGTGAAACAATTCCACATTATCTTAAATAAATACCAAAATAATAACTCAGATATTCACCCCCACGATCATATAGCCATAGGTGTTAAAGGAACATATGCAACTAGATTATTGACTCTAGTGCAAGTGAGAGTCTGTTGGAAGTATGCCCTAGAGGCAATAATATTGTATTATTATATTTCCATGTTCATAATTAAGTCTTTGTATTCTATGCTATAACTACTAAGATCCTGGAATATGCGGTTCAGTGCAAAACTCATATCCACGTGTAGAACGATAAACGGTAAAATAAGATTCCTAGTCTCGCTTCTAAGACTGGCTCAAGTGTTGTAAGTGGTCACGTTTTTCGGATCGTAGGATATCATTAAGTGTAATGATAGTTCTAAAACAACATTGAGAGTATGACGTCTTGGCGCGCCCTACCCCTTTGGGCGCGCCCTGCTGCCTTGTGGCCCTCTCAAGCACCGTCTTGTGTTGATTCTTCTTCCTAAAAATCACATATATTCCAAAACAAATCTTCGTAAATTTTTATCGCATTTGGACTTCGTTTGATACAGATATTCTATGAAACAAAAAAAACATGCAACAAACAGGAACTGGCACTGGGCACTGGATCAATATGTTAGTCCCAAAAATAATATAAAATATTGCTAAAGTATATGAAAGTTGTCGAATATTGGCAGGAAACAATCAAAAATTATAGATACGACGGAGACGTATCACATCACATTATAATCAAAGGTTCACTCGAATGTCATTCGTGTATTCATAGGGATCAATATGGGTGTTCATGGTTCTACTATCGATCATTGAACGAAGGGTTTTGTTCATGTCTATGTTTTACCGAACCTATAGGGTCACAAGATTAAGGTAATCAT
Organism: Triticum dicoccoides; assembly: GCF_002162155.2. Taxonomy (NCBI): domain Eukaryota; kingdom Viridiplantae; phylum Streptophyta; class Magnoliopsida; order Poales; family Poaceae; genus Triticum; species Triticum dicoccoides. The sequence goes on from NC_041385.1 coordinate 472,792,344, forward strand.
GATTTGTCGAGTGTTAGTGCGACGGGAGTATCAAGATTTATCTGTGAAGTAGTTTCCTTAATATTTGAAATATTTTTGAAAGAAACCAAAAAAAAATTGGGGTCACCGGAAGGGTTTCAGAGTATATAGGGCAACACCAGGTATTACCGATAAATAATATATAGGTGAAAATGTGTCTGGAGATGTTAAATTAATAATAAAAGCTATATTAATAGTTAGGAGGCTTTTATAATTTATTAAATATCAACGGGCTTTAAAAAGCCAAGTGGTGGAAGAGAATTGGGCCACAAGGGCCCAATAGGTGGAGGCGCCCCCCTTTCCCACTTAGGAGGCCGAATTGGAGTGGAGGAGGGACTCCTCCTTCCCCCTAGGCCATCGCACGAAGGAGGGGCTTCTTCCCTTCATGTGTGGCACCCCTCCCTCTCCCTCCAACCTATATATACTAAAGGCTCTTGGCACTTATACACAAGTTTTGGAGCCTCCTCTAGTTCTCTAGTTCTAGTTCGTCCTAGTTGGTCCTAGTTGATCATTTAGAGCTTGACCTAGACCCTCTAATCCTCATAATTAGAAGCCCATTGGGGGTTCTAATCACCTCTCTCTAATTCTCCAGCGATGATTAGTTTTGGACGGCAAAGCGCTGCCAGATCGTGAAGACCGTACGCTTGCAACTCGTAGAGACGCTGTGCTTTCGGTCTTCCGTTCGAGGGACCGTTCGTGGGTGGTTCGCAGGATCGTTCATCTATGGTTCGAGAGACTCCAGGTACGTTCTACACTGACTCATCTTCTTTCGCTGGAACTCAGAGTCGGTAACGATCAAATCCAAACCTTTAATGCATCTTCATATTATTCAGGGGTGATCGTAGGGGGAATTTTTTTGTTTTCTAACATGTTTCCAACATTGTCTTCATGGACGCCGTCATCCAGAGTAATTAATCCTAGGCGGACCTGTGCAAGCTTCAGCGCGGGGAGGTATTCGAAGGTGGAAAGCCGATTCAGCTGCCGTTGAGACACCGAACAGTTTTTCAGTCCTCCTTAAGAGGGCCAGGAGGGCAAATGGATGAACTTGTGGCGTTCTCCATGGCTTTGAGCTCTCGAAAACGATGATGATGGAGCTGTGGAGGCAAAAGAGTTGTGCACATGCAAGGAGGAGACATATGGGATGTAAAGATTCTTGTCCTTTTTCCTCAACCTTAGATGAGAATCCCTCGTCGTGAGGCGACTGGACATTTGAGTCCTACGGCGGAAAATCCGCGTGTTCCCCAGGTGTCGTGCTTTAGGTGCACACGCAAATCAAGGAAAGAAATTAATGGTGTTGTATCGGGGCATGAAACTCGCCTGATTGGCCACATCAATGGTGGGACATCGGCTAGGCGGCATACTTGAAAAACTATCATGGTTGGACCTGCGATCGGTCCTCAGAAGAAGCTTGCTTAGCTCACAAGGCATCTACTTCGGTGCAAGAACCTTGGATCTAAACACATCCTTGGATATGGGACTCATTTAGAAGACAAAAATGTCGGGCTTGATGAACTCGCCTGCTAAAAAGCCGAAAACTGAAGATGAAGCCATGACTCGGAGGAGCCGAGCAGTGTCCTCGGCTTGAAGATCAGTTGAGGGGCTACTGATGGTGTCCTGGATTAGGGGTGCTAACCACGTCGGCCACGAAGTATGGGCTAGGCCGAGTACCCCCAAACTATTTGGGTCCCACAACATATTCAAGATGGAATCTTTCAAAGACTTGGCATGTACTCATTCACATATGCGATCTCGATGTAGATCAACCTATACTTTGTACCCCCCCCCAACCCCCATCCACAATCAATACAATACAAGCAGGACGTGGGGTTTTACCTCTTCGAGATGGTCCGAACTTGGGTAAATACTGTGTCGCTTCTTCGTTCTGTTACCATCTAGCCAAGATTACCACCTTGGACCCCTTACTCGAGATCTATCGGTTTTAGCTCCGTCATTTGGCATGGTGAGGAACATTCGAACACGACTGAACAATGAGGAGGACGCCATGCAGATATCGGCATGGGGCGCAGAGGCCCATAGAGATGGGTAATCCCACACTCTTTTAAGGGCCTCTTTGCATGATTCTAAAAACACGGAAATAGGGAAACAAATCCTAGTACAACATTTTGGGTTGTTTGATTGCAATATCATAGGAAGCAAAGATTTTTTTTCAAAGAGGTTGATATCCTATGAAGATAGTAGTACACAGAAATTCTTAGAAAAAATTTGTATACGGTTCAATCCTATAAATCAAACAACCAACATATAAAAAACCAAAGAATTCTGATTCTTCAAAATTTCTTTGAAAATCCTTCGAATAAAAGAGAGGAGTAAGAGCATCTCCAGCCGTTCGGCCCCCCAGGGCGCCGAAAAAGAGCGGCCTGGGGGTGAGCCGACGCTAGTTCGGCCCCTGGGGTTCGGTTCGCTCCCAATCACACGCCCACGGTCGCCGCGGGTTCGGCGAAGTTCGTCTTATTTTTTTTCAAACTCAGCGACTTTTGCATGAACTCGGCCATTTTTCGTCCAAATTTGTACAAAAACTTAAAACATGCATGAACTAACTTAAAAACGAACTAAAAAGCCTAGCCACTGCCGCCACCGCCACCGCCGCCGGCACTCAGCCTCCACGCCGCGGTACGCACATGTCGGGGGGCGCCGGGTACTCGGCCTCGTAGAGAAGGCGCGCCTCTGGCTCCTGGAGGTGTCGGCGGCCGAAGCCGTTCGCCGTTGCACCGTCACCTAGGTATCTCTCGGCCATTTCGCTCGACGGCGGGGAAGGCAGTGGGGGAGAGAGCTCGTCAGCGGGAAGAAAGCTTTCGCGGGAGGGAGAGGAGAGGTTGTGGCGCTCACCCGCGGGGAGGGGCGTCTTTTATAGCCGAAGCGGGGTGGTGGGCGGGTGGCATGCGGGCGGACGCGTGGCGCATGCGAGCGGACGCGCGTCGGTGGCGTCTTCACTGCGCCGCCCGTGAGGCATCAATGAAGGCTGACCGACGCGGCAGCGCGGCAACCTTCGCATTGATTCCCGCGGGAACCGAGGCGATGAGGTCGACGAAGCGGCCGTCTCGCTGACTCGGCGGGCCCGTGGCTGCTTCGCGCCAAAACGCTCGCCTCGGCGCCCCCCGGTGCGTCAGGTTCGGCCTGGGTCCGCCGGCGCTGATTTCGGTCTAAACCGACGAAAAACGGGCTGCTGGGAGCGCGACTGAGCCGTTTTTTGGCGCCGCCGGAAAAAAATCGCCTGATGAGGCCGTTCTGAGGGCGCGGGTGGAGATGCTCTAACGCGTGGACGCCCCCACCCAACGGTGCAGGAACCGGCGGTGCCAGGTGAAAATGCCGGTGAGTTACTGCGGTGGACGCCGTGGTGCTCGCGACATGATGCAGACGCAAGTTTTTCACATGCGGGAGTGAACGCCCTGGATTGGACAGCTGCACTGCGCACGGTTGTGATGTCATCATGTCATGATGCTGCGTTTCCGCTGCAAGCCTTCATATCTGGTACGGCCAACGAGATAAACGTGACCAGCCCTGGCAGCCTGCCACTGTTGCGGTCTTGTTACTGATGCTGTTTCTTAGTGTACCGGGTCAGGCCAGGTCTGGTCTAATCTGTATCTGTTGTACTGTGATTTCTTGGCAGTAGACATCATCCCATCCCAATAATTCAGGATAGCTGTAGTTTTCTCCGTTGCAGATTGAAGCGTCTTTTCGCACCAGCTTATTCAGGCCCCATCGGAACCCGGACACGTCAACTTCGTTGCAAGTGCCGGCGAAGTTTACCGGGACGAAGTCATAGCGCGACAATCGCTGCTTCTAAGGGATCTCGCCGTTTGAAGCCGGTTCGTCAAACTTCACAGTCGCCAGCTTGGCCACTAGATCACCGGGAAGATGTGGAATGAACATATCCGCGCGTTTCGATCGTATTGAGCTGGGCTATAGTGGTTAGCCAGTCACAAGCCAGACATTCATTTTGGTTGGGCCGAGTCCCGCCACGACTGGCCGTGGCCGAGCTCCCGCGCTGGCAAGCACACAGCGCATGGCTCCGTCGCGTGCGTACGAACGATGTCGTCAAGCTCCTGAGCCTCCGACGACGCCCATGGTCGATGTCGATGCTCCGTCCATGGCTTCCCTCACACATGTGCTGTTTTCGCCGCCGGGGCGCGCCGGCACGTCGCCCTCAGGCACGTTCGCCCCGTGCGCAAGATAGGCACGCACAACTACCGTCCGCTTCACGGCAGCTCCCGGCGAAGAAAGAAAGAAAGGAAGAAACAGGGCCATACAAAACGATATACGTCGCGGTCGCGCACGCGTATATATGCGCACCACACGCGCGCTCGTCTCGCGCACGCGCGGCCTCCACACCCACCCACAACGCAAGCCGCCGGCCTCAGCTTTGTTCGTCCTCGACCGATCGCCACACCGCGCCGCCGTCCGATGGGCGTCCTCGCGCGCGCCGTGCTGCTGGCCGTAGTCGCCGCGCTGTGGTGCCGTGCCTCGGGCTCGGAGGCGGGCGGCGCCGACGTGCTGAGTCGGGCGAAGCGGCCCGAGTTCGCGGCGTGGATGGCCGGCGTCAGGAGGGCCATCCACGAGCGGCCCGAGCTGGCGTTCGAGGAGCACGAGACGAGCAGGCTGGTGAGGAGGGAGCTGGACGCCATGGGCGTGCGGTACGAGCACCCAATCGCCGGCACCGGCGTCGTGGCGGCCGTTGGCACCGGGCGCCCGCCCTTCGTCGCGCTGCGCGCCGACATGGACGCGCTCCCGCTGCAGGTGCGTACGTGCCGCGCGGTCCGGTCCCTACTGCCGAGGCCACTGGATGTTTCGCGCCCATGCTCTTGCCACGTTTTCTTGCCCCACGACGTGCTTCTGGCGTAGAACCATCGGATTCCGAAACATGTGGCGCTTCAGTTTACACTCACAGCGCATCATCAATCAAAGCAACAAAAAGAGTTCGGCATTCTCGCACTGAACGAAACTCCTATGTTCAATCCGTTTCAGGAGGAAGTGGAGTGGGAGCACCGGAGCAAGGTGGGCGGGAAGATGCACGCCTGCGGCCACGACGCGCACACGGCGATGCTGCTCGGCGCCGCCAGGATCCTCCACGAGCACCGCCACGTCCTGCAGGTCACTGTCCCTCCCTCCTCCTGCTGCTTGACTACCATGAACAAACTGTCACCAACTCACCATGGAGCAGTTAGCTCGATTCTCTAGCTGCCAACTGCCTGATTCGATATCATTAAATAGCGTTCCATTCGGCCGCTAAAAGATTTGGCGCCGATCGGTCATGCGCGGCTCTGATTAGAAACAGTTAGCGGTAGCACCATTTGTTTAGTTTGTTGCGCCGTCCTTTTCCCGGAGGATTCCTCAGATATTTCTGTTCCAGGCTGAGGCAAGATCACTCGCTCTCATTTCAAAGGCCCCTCGTCCTCTCCATCTCACCGGTTTTGTTTCTTTCGAGCAACGAGAAGGCCTCTTTTCGATAAAGAAACAAAAGGTGATCTAGTGTCAAGATCAGCTTTTGTCTCATCCAGCAGCGCTAGTTGTACTGTACTGTGCGCATCGTGGCCTATTGAATTCCCCCAATGGTAATGGACGGGGTGATTTAGTACGTAATCATTTATCGTGGACCATCCTCGAGCAGTCGGGCTGCACTGCACTGCTGATTTAAAACCTTGACGGAGCACACATGGTAGACCGGCCGTCAGGTAGGATTTTCAATGGGCGTCTCTTTCAACCTTTGCAGTGACTCACGGGGCACCGGGGTTTGTCAATGGCGTCGAGTGAGTCTGTGGGTGAGCGGGTCGAGGAGAACCGCGCCCGGTAAACAAGAAGTTTTTTTCCTCACCGCCTCGGACAGTGTTAGCTCTACCAACTGGATATATTGCAATGATCTTGACTTGGCCCTTGAGGCAGCGGTAGAAGTGGCAAGCTCGATTTGGCATGGCATCGGTTCAAGAGGTTTTGTCTCTCCTAGTGAAACTGTGTTGCATTTAACCGTGTTGCATCAGTGTCACTAGGATACTGATTCACCAATTGTGTTTTCGAGATTCTCATTGTCCACCCATAGCTCCTTGCAAAAGCATCTTGCAACACCCACTTGATCCTTTCCACCCCAGCTGCAATACTTTTTTGCCCTTGGCTTTTCTGCGACATGCGATAACTGATATTATGGCAATCATTATCGCTTTAGCTATATGTAAGTTGCCCCTTTTTAAATTTGGGTTGGTCGAATATTTGTCCATATTTCTCCGTCCATTCTTTGTGTCAAGATTTGTGTTGTCTTTTTTTTCACTGTTTCATGATGGGTTGGATGTTAGGTGAGTGTAAGTGTAAACACGTCATTATGGTATAATATGGATGTTAATTATACTAGAATGTGAAGATTTCACTATTCTACGTCTATTTTTTGTCATACTATGGAAGTGCAATTTCTGTTCAAATTATGTGCAAGTTTTTGTTTTTTGTTTTCTATTTTTCTCTTTAAGGGCTATATCAGTGACACTGATTCATTTTTTCTTAGAAAATGTCTTTTTTACTGTATATGTATACACACAAGTACTATATAATATGTGTGTGAATTCTACTCAAGTGTGAAATTTTCACTATTATAAGTTAATTATTGCATATTATAAAAAGTGCAATTTCTATTTTTGTTTTATTTGTTTATGCTATTTCCTCTTTAATGGTAATAACAATGCCATGACTCCATTCTTCCTTAGAAAACATCACTTTTATTTTTGCAGAGTGTAAAAATTGCACTATTTATATGCTTGTTCTTTGCATATTACAAATAGTGCAATTTCAGTGCAAATTTGTATGTAACTTTTGTTTCTTCTTCAAGGGTAATACCAATGCCACTAATTCATTATTTCTTAGAATTTTTTTATCATGTATTTGTTTTTATTTCATTTGCTTTCTTTATGGGTAAAATAATGCCACTAATTCATTCCTTCCTTTAAAATTTGCTTTTTTTACCAAAATTCCACTATTATGTACTTTTTGCATATTACAAAAAACATAATTCATGTGCAAATTTTATTTTATTTTTCATTTTATTTCATCTTTCAGATAATATCAATGCCACTAATTCATTTTTCTTAGAAAAGTTAATATTACATTTTTATTTTTTTGTTCATTTATTTTTTTAGGTGACACCACCACATGTATTAAATCTTGTATATCTAAATAGCTAGCCTTAACTAAATTATTTTTCTCAACGTGCAAGCATGCTATCTCACCATGCAACATACACGAAAAAGACCCATCAGAACATGTAATCACACATATAGAAAACCCCACGTCAACTTGCAACATACATATTGTAAAACATTTTTGCAACAACGTGCAGGGTATCATCTAATACCATCAAAACCCCATGGCTCAATTGATGACTAGTCCCCCTGACCTATTTCTCTCAGCATGAAAGCATACCACCTCACCATGCAACATGCATGAAAAAGACCCACTGCAATATGCAACCACACACAGTGAAAACCCCACCTGAACATGCAAATATGAATGATAATTTTCTTTCTATTATGCTATTTACATTTAAAAATATTTTATGTTTTCTATTTTCTGTCACTCAAAATCAACTAAGTTTTCGGTCACTTTTTTCTTAATCAAAGAGCAAACCACTTGTTGGACACGCTATAAAAAGGTGACTGGCCCAAATTAGGATTTCAAGCGATCCAAAACATTGTAGATCACTTCAGGAGGATCTGTAGGAAATTTTCTATCAAAGCAAGTCATATTTCTAGTCTTCTAAATTGTCGAGCATACTGTTGTCCCGAGAACAACAAATTCTGCTGAAACTTAAGGAAATGAGTCAATCCCAGTTTAAAAAGATATCATCGATAACAAGGCATCTATCGTTCAAATGGTTCACAGACTGACCCTATTTTTGTAGCAGGGGACGGTGATCCTTCTTTTCCAGCCGGCAGAGGAGGTGGGCACCGGGGCCAAGAAGATGGTGGAGGCTGGCGTCGTGAACAACGTCGAGGCCATCTTCGGGTTCCACGTCACGGTGATCCTCCCCACCGGCGTGGTTGGGTCGAGGGCCGGCCCGCTGCTAGCCGGATGCGGCTTCTTCGAGGCGGTGATCACCGGGAAGGGCGGCCACGCCGCCATCCCCCAGAGCAGCGTGGACCCCGTCGTGGCCGCCTCCAGCGTCGTCCTCGCCCTCCAGAACCTCGTCTCCCGGGAGGCCGACCCCCTGGACTCCCAGGTACGTACTACGCATGCGACGAGCTTTGTTGCTCTTGCTCCTTCCTGACGGCAATGGCGATATGGCATCTCCGACTGAGACGTATTACTGCGGGTGCAGGTCGTGACGGTAACGAGGTTCCGGGGAGGCGGCGCGTTCAACGTGATCCCGGACTCCGTCACGATCGGCGGCACTTTCCGGTGCTTCTCCAACGACGGGTTCATGCGGCTGAAGCAGCGGATCGAGGAGGTGATCGTGGCGCAGTCGGCGGTGCACCGGTGCGCGGCGGCGGTGGACTTCCACGCCGGCGGGCGGCCCCTGCTGGCCCCGACCATCAACAGCCCCGCTCTGCACGCGCACTTCGAGGCCGTCGCCACGGACATGCTCGGCGCCGGCGGCGTCCGGGGCGCCATGGAGCCGTGCATGGGGAGCGAGGACTTCGCCGCCTTCTCCGAGGCCGTGCCGGGCTCCCACTTCTACTTCATCGGGATACGGAACGAGGCGGCCGGGTCGGTGCACGACGCGCACTCGCCGCACTTCCTCGTCGACGAAGGCGCGCTCCCCTACGGCGCGGCAATGCACGCCAGCCTCGCCATGGCGTACCTGCAGCGCCAGCACGGGCGCGTGGACTCGCACGAGGAGCTGTAGCCGCGCGCTGCTGCCTGCTGGATGCGGCATGCGACGAGCTGCGATGCGACCTCGGCCGGCCAAGGGGCTGCGCGCGCGCGCGCTCTGCGGCTCGAAGAACCCAAGTTGCCGCGGCGATTGTCCCGTCGAGTACTCTCGTCGGGGTTCTGTTGGGATGCAGAAAAACAGAGAACGTCCTCGTAGGAGTGCTGAGTGGATGATTTTGCTGCCCAGCGCGCCCGATGAAAAACTGGTTAACTTCGTGCAGAAATGATCCGAGAAAAGAAGGTGTCGATAATCGTTTCTTATGAAACTCTGAAGTCCATAAAAAACTTCACGAGATTGACAAAGTCCCTGAGCGTGAGCAAGAGATTAAATCCATACGGGGACCAATACAGAGAACATGATCAGTAGAGCAAATTCTGACAAATATCTGAATCAATACACATAAACTATGTAGCACATGAAAAGAAAAACACAACCAACACTAACAGCATCGACTTTCGAAAAAAAAAAAACTAACAGCATCGACGGGTACACGTATGAAGACTATCAAATCAAGGAGCAAGGCGCAAAGATCACGCAAGAAAAGCGCCCATTCACCCTGAAATCCGGCATGGAGCGAGCCTGTGGACACGCGCGGTAGCTGCTACCTCGGCCAACTCAGTGGCGCATGCTGCCAACGAGGAACGCCACGGCCGGGCAGAGCACGGCGGCGAGAAGCGACGAGGAGACAGCTGCGGCACCGGGCGTCGGGCTCGGCGCGGGCTCGTCGGCGGCCAGAGCGACCCCAGCGAAGGAAGACGCGGCGACGGCCGCGATGACGACGGCGCGGAAGATCTTGGAGGCCATGATCCTAGCTGCGAGAAAGAAAATGTCGCAGATGCGGCTGTGCTACAACTGCTCGAGCAACAACTGCGGAGGAGGCGAGTGAGTGTGTGGGAGATAATGCCGGAGGGAATCAGGACGAGGCCCGCGTTTTTATAGCTGATGAACAGAGGAGTTGGGGAATGGGGTGCCCTGCATTTTACAGTCTGGCTGGCCGTCCGGCCTCCTCCAGACAGCTCACGATCAACGGCTGGTGGGTGTAGGAGTAGGACCAGCAAATGTGCCTTTGCTCCTCCCGCCCACTGCAGCTGCAAGCAAAGCACTCTGCGTTCTGCGACTAGTGAGTTGGAGTATCGGGCGAGCTCAGCCGCCTCGAGAATCTTTCGTGGCAGCAGCGCCCAAGCCCAAGTTACAGCGGAAATGCGGTGCAATGTCGCGCGGATCGGAATTGGATGTGTTGATCGGGTGACTAGTCCTGGAAGCGAGCAGCCAGCGCAAATCATTCATCGATCCCAGAACAAGCGCCGCATCATGAGAAGGAGAAGCATCAGAAAGAAAGAGGAGCATATCTTATCAGGACGTCAGCTTACAAGCTGCTGTCACCGCAGAGATTTACTTGAAGCCACGGTCGCTTTCTCTTTAGTCTACTTGTGAGTTGTGACCAAACATCTGTTCGCAATATAGCTGCTGCTAGATCGCAAGTTCGTCAGTCCATGCCATGCCTAACAGCCGGAAGAGGCCAAATTCCGTGTTTTGACCCTTTTGTCAAACAAATTCGAGATCTGATTTCAGTTTGAAAACATTTCAAGATTTGACCCTTTTACTATCGCCAGACCCTCGGACAGTAGGATTGCACAGTCTACCGCCACAGGTTCCGGCGGTAGGTGTGCCTGACGGCCGTCAAACGGTTAACGGCTGCTTACGTACCTACCGCCAAAGTCCACGGCGGTAGCCCACATAAACCTACCGCCGAATGCCCTGGCGGTAGGTTATCATAGTCCGCATGAACTTAACTACTTTGATTTTGTCTTCAATTTTTTTGCCATAGACATAAGAAACAATAAGCACAATTTCATAGACATAACATAGTTTGATCACATCCAAAAAGTTTTGCCATTACGGACTAAGAAACAAGTACCAAATAACATAGTTTGATCACATAACATAGTTTAACCAAATAACATAACATAGTTCGAAGGCAACATAAGAAGTTGAACAAGTTCAACGGTCATCGACTGCATAAAAGGTTTCATCCATAGGTAGCAATCAAACATGACGATCATCAGCAGCCACACGCATATATAGTTTAGATGATATCGATGACGATCATCATCTTCAAGCCTTGACGGTTGGTGTTCCTGATAGTAATAAGGATGGCCTGTCCAACATGAAGATTCTTGTCAACGAGGAAGCTCTTCCACCCATCTGTGCTTAAATGTGTGCGACCGTCCGTTTCCACGCCGTACGCACAAGTAGTGACGGGGCCCCTTGCGGTAAGGCGTATTCCAGCATAGCCTTCTTCATCAGCCTCGATGCCACAACTCTCAGATAGGCTCTTTGGCAATTTCTGAATAAGAAAAACATATCAATTAATAAGTATGGATTATCTAAACTATTAACAATTCCTTGGATTCTACACTAATAACATACCATGACATGTCGATCGATCATGGTACTTGTTAGATGGGTCATGAATGGCGCCCCGATCAACTCAGCACGTGGCAGAAAGTTGTCCCATAGGTTGCACACCTCCTGTTCGCTCAGCCTCACTCTTTGAGCACAAATGGCTCCCTCAAGTGGGTCTTCATAGTCATCATCCTCATCAAGTGGTGGTGGTGGCGCCATGTTCCTTATATAAGCATTGATTGGATAAAGTTAATTAAACATCAATATTTGTTCTAATGCAAGCAAAACAAATATCTACAATATTCACACAATAAATCATCACATATGGCTACAAGAAAGACTAAACCTAGGGTTCATCTAGGTTCTAGGGTCCATCTAGGTTCTAGGATTCATCTAGGTTCTAGGGTTCATCATATCAACTAGAGAGGGTTCCTCGTATGGCTATAAGAAAGACTAAACCTAGGGTTCATCAACTAGGTTCATCACATTGCAATCATCTAGGTTTAGGGTTCATCATATCAACTAGAGAGGGTTCCTCATATGGCTATAAGAAAGCGGATTGATTGACTCAAACTAATTGGGGGGTTGGAGGAGCTTACCTTCCTCTTTCCGTAGCCATCTCGATATGCAAAATCCGTGAATCGACGAAGAAGAACGGAGTGGGGAAGTGGAGGAGATGAGAAAATGGGCGAGAGGAAGAAGAAGGCGGCTGGGTGGGTGGGGATT
>NC_041385.1:472804874-472807328 GCF_002162155.2 Triticum dicoccoides
CCAAAAAATCGAGCAGCGCAGCGGTAGGGTTGCGCAGCCTACCATCGAGGCCCTGGGCGGTAGGGTCCTACCGCCAAGCTCCCTGGCGGTAGGGTGAGCAACCCTACCGCTGCGCTGCTCAATTTTTTGGTCACAGAGGATCGGCGTGGGGGGGGGAGGCACCTACCGCCGGGTCTGATGGCGGTAGGTTGTGGTCTGCTACCGCCGTTTTGTATGGCGGTAGGGTGCCTTTGTGTGCATTTTTTGCACCTTCTAACTTCTTTTGTCTTCAATTTTTGGCATACAACATTTAAACATCATATGTATGACATATAAAGCACACAATGTATGATATATGATGCACACACCACAAATCTATAAATAAGGTAGGTTCGGTACATAGCAATTTAACGAAAACAGTTTCACGAGCAAATTCATATGGTTCACGAAGCAAATATGCAAGTTTTTAGTTCAACGACACGGCGGCAACTTCAGTCCTTCCTTCCCCTCTTCGACTTTCGGTCCTCGTTATCCTTGGATCGCTTCTCGGCCGCCGTCTTCTTGCGGGCCGCAGGACGTGCTTTTTGAAACGGGGATGGACTCTTCCAATCCTTCTTCGGCACATTCCTCTTCTCACGCTGGGTTGGCTGAGTTGGTGGAGGTCCATCGTCATCATCGTACTCCTCCTCCTCCTCATCCTTATCGTGCTCTTCCTCTTCCTCACCATGTTCTTCTTTTGCGCCCTCTTCTTCCTCTTCCTCTGCATCATCATCATCGTCGTCGTTCTCCTCCTCGTCATCTTGAGCCGCCCTAGACGACGAGGCTGCATGGCTCTATGAAGCGAGGCTACGCATCGGTGCAGGAAGAAAAACATCCTTGGTGTTTGTAGCGCACCCAAGCAGGCCCAAAAGCCGGCATGCTTTGTTGACGAATTTCTGCAATGATAACGGAAGAATGTGTTAACTTCTCGAATGTCCAATGATAACGAAAATGAACTCCGTATTACCTTCACCATTTCCCTCAACTTGTTCTCACTAGCTCGAGTCCCAGGGACAGCACTAAGCGCATCAGAGGCATGAAAAATGCTTTTGTTCAGCTCCGAAGACTGCAAAGTAATAAAATGAGTCAATAGCACGAAAAGCTGATTTCACATGTTGTGGTTCGAAAGAGGTAAAAACAACATACCACTCTGTTCATGAGGGGTCCGTACTCCCTAAACCCGCCTTGAAGCTGTCTGATGCTCTCGTTGTAGGCTTCATTCTCCGAGGCATCATCGAACAGGTCTTCGGCATCTACTGTCGTCCATTGGGGCCTCAGACGCAGACGATGCTTGATGCCATCGTCGTACCACAACATGTGATCCTCGTAGTCGTCCCATTCAATCACTCTCCTCTCCGTGTCTTTGCATGTTTTCCACTCGTTCCATTCCTGCACGTATCTCGCATATTCGGCTTCCCAATCCGTGATTGATTGATTCTTCTGCCTGCTCATCCTGTAATGTATAAGAAAGAATGTAAAACATCCTTCTTGTATGAATGTAAAACATCAAAACAAGAACTTAGAATCGATGAGGACGGCTTGTGGTACTCACAGGTGTAGGTCGTAGCCACCGGTATCACGGACGATGCCGGCTGGTGGTGTGTGTTGTGCCTTACCAAATTGTGCGGCAACGCGCTGTGGCAAGTGGTACTCCACGACATAGACACAAATCATGGGCACGATGCACCGCAAGAGAAGCCGGTCCTGCTTGCACATGTTGTTCAGCTCGAACCCCAACTCTCGATCATCACGATACGGCCGCCAAGTAACCTATAACCAAACAATGTTAGGCTCAAGTGAAAGTGTTATCGAAACAATGGTAAGCTCAAGTGAAAATGTAGTTCTTATACCTGGAAAGCCGTGAGAGCATCAAGCTCGTTGCTAAAGACCTTGTACAAGGCCTTCGATTCGCCCGTGTAGACACGCACCATGTCCCAAGCGTATGCGACGGTCGGGTTCCGATCATCTTCGTCATCTCCGCCATAGTTCGTCCATGCACGCGAGCGCAGCTTCTCCGGACAGCCCACCGGGATTCGCTCCCACATCCAAATGGAGAGGCCCCATACACATCCACACATACCGGACGTGACTTCCGCTCTCTGGGTCGCGTCGTCAAGCTACAAACCATGTTCAGATGATAAGATGTCAAAATGTAGAGCAGCACATGTCTGATATTTGAAAGAAAGTGGTATTCACTTACCGAACGGTATAGGTAGGCGAGTCCCGCGGCCCCCCAGCTGTACCCCGCATCCCAGTCCTTTAGGAAGTCGAGATACATCCATAGGGCAAAGTTCCCGGAGCAGTCTGGAAACACTACCTCCATGAGAATGTACCACAGGTAGGCCCTGGCGTACTGCTCCACCACCCGGGACTCGGCATCTTCCGGGCACTTGCTCCGGTGCTCGAGGATCCATGACAGCGGTATGCCGGAAGTCC
>NC_041385.1:472807594-472820056 GCF_002162155.2 Triticum dicoccoides
GTCGCCGATGAGGCTGACAACCCTCTCGTGCCAGTTCGCCCTCTCCACTCTTCCTGTGAGAGAACGACCCTCGAGCGGTAGTGCCATAATCATCGCCTAATCCTCGAGGGTCATGGTCATCTTCCCACATGGAAGATGAATGCTATGCGTCTCTGGCCACCACCGGTTGATCAAAGCCGTGAGAGCTGAGTGGACGAGCGTCGGCGGCTTATGCTTGAACTGCAGGACGAAACCCAATAGTCGGGCTCTCCTGAAGAACGGTGCGTACCGCTCGTCGTACTCCATCTTAACCGTCGTCTTGTGAGCCCTCATCCGCAGTGGTGGCAGCATCTGTGAAAATCAATAACCAAAGCATAATTAGCATGGACATAATAGTTAGCAACTTGTTTTCATCAATTCGAAATATTTTGTTTGAAATGGTAATTACCACTCCATTCTCAATGAAATGGGCATGGTGACGCTTGTCGAACCTAGGGTCAAGCATGGTGTACTTCGTGCCGATGTCGTCCGCAAGAGGTGGCCTCCTAAAAGAATTTCATAAGCATATCAAAAGATATCGATGCATAACAAAGGTTCATCACATCCAAAAAAACCTATGAGTTCAATCTTTGAATAATCATATATCTTGATTATCATGAACATGAACTAAATACAATACATATATCAAAAACAAAAACCATGAACTAGGGTTCATCTTGAGGGATTAACCATGTTTACTCCAATAAAATCCACTACTTGCATCATATAAGATCCACATGCATCCTATATCAAAACAAATATTTCCAATATTCATCATATATAAATTTTTTTAACACAAACAATTATAAACTAGGTTCATCTTGAGGGTTCAACATTTGTTCTCCAACTATATCCACTACTTGCATCATAGCATATCAACATGCATCATCATATCACAATATATTCCTCCAACATGCATCATATCAAAAAAAAAATCCTCCAAAAATAATATGAACTAGGGTTCATCTTCACATAATCATACCAACTAGTGACTAGAGTTCATATCTAACACAATATAACATCTATAATCAACCTAAATCAATCCTAGGGTTCAAAATATTTAAATCTAGTTCAAGAAGGGGGGTGATTTGAATCAAATAATGCGACGAATCGGAAGCTATTTGACTAAAACTAATTGGAGGGATCGAACGAGCTTACTTTTCTTTCTTCGGGGCCATCTCGATCCGCAAAAATGGTGAAGAAACGACGAAGATCTGAGGGGGGAGTGGAGGAGAAGAGAGAGGGGCGAGAGGAAGAACTCCTCTATTCTTGGGGCGGGTGGTTGGGGGAGAAGGGGAGGGGTGGGGCGGTCGGCGGCTTATAACTGCCCGCACCCTACCGCCAGGTACCCCGGCGGTAGGATCGGACAGGCTACCGCCATGACCGGCGGCGGTAGAGTGGGACGGAGGGGGGACGGAGGCCGTTAACGCTGCTGACGTGGATAAATTTCCTACCACCGCAGTGTCCGGCGGTAGCCTAGGTAATCCTACCGCCGGGCCTCCTGGCGGTAGCAAAAAGGGTCAAATGTCAAAAAAAATCAAAGGGGGGGTCAAATCCCGATTTTGTTTGACAAAAGGGTCAAAACACGAAATTTTGCCGCCGGAAGATGCTGGTTTTTGGTTCTCGTAAACTACTCTTATCACGACCGAAATCCAAACTACTGCTTGCATATTATTCCCTCTGTCTCATAACATAGGAACGTTTCAGAACTTGGGAGCCGTGAGTGTGGTGTGGATAAGGTTAATTGTACACAGAGCACCACTACCTTTTTTTGTCTCTCTTGTGCTACTAATCAGAGTCTTCCTTCTGGTCATTTCCTGCACGGTCTGGTTACCGATCTGTTTGTTTGGTACCGGTAGGCTTTACCTAAGATTCTCCAAAAGCTGTTCTCCTAGCATTAGTTACACAGCGTACGAGCGGGTTTCAGAATTCCGATACCTCCCCGGCGCAACCGATGGGTATGTTGTTTCTTTGGCACCATGTCATGCCAGCAAATTCAGATGTCTTTAATTCAAACTAACTGATCTTCATTTGTGTTCGCGCGGGAAATGATTCAGATTAAGAAGTACTCCTTTCATAAAGAAATATAAGAGAGTGTTTAGATCACTAAAATAGTAATCTAAACACTCTTATATTTCTTTACAAAGGGAGTACTCCTGTGCTTGGCTAGAGTTGTGTTGTTGCAACACCCCCCCATGAAAAAACACAATCCCAAAAAAGGATGAATTGATGTTTCTTCTGCTGTCATTGCAAAAAGGCAAAATCATAGCACTCTAGATGCATAGTTTTCCTTCTTAGGAGATTTCTCGTGTTGACTCTGTCATTTAGGAGCATCCAAAAGATCCAATGTGCATAGTTTGTTGGCACTTTTCCAAATCCATTTGAATATGACATGAGCCTCCTCACCGATACCGAGGTATTTGTGCATCTTGATGGAAGAAAAAATATATTATTCTGTCCTAACATTTTCATATGTCTAGAGTCTGAGGGTTGTTGTGTTGAGTAACAAGAGTCTGAAGTTTCCTATACTAAAGAAAAGCTTGAGCATTGAAAGGTGTGTGAAAAAATAGTGTTGGGTCTTCAGAGGCAATCCAGTTTGCAACAGTCTGTGTATCACTGATGCCAAAGGAGTGAACCTCTAGATATTTGTGATCAATGGTTGCTCTAGCCACTTGTTATGCGAGAGGAATAGTCTGACCAGTTCCAACTTTGCATTCAGAATTCAGATTGAATGGATTTAAAAGCTTAAGATGTTGCTTCCACTAGTTAGACCTTCCATTCTTATTGCAGGGAGATTTGTTAAGTAATAACTTTCTCATATCAGTTTACCCAAGGTAGATTCTCTCGATAGAAGAACTTGTGCAAATTTTTCAACACGAAGGCCTTGTTATGAAGAGTAAGAGCATCTACAGTCGGACTTGGCAAATACGATCCCTCAGACGCTCGCGGACGTGTCCGGGCATGTCCGCGTACACTGACCGGTCAAGCCTCAATTTTTCCTTCTCACAACCGGACACCTTAATTACCATACTTCAAATCCATACAAATTCATGCAACTACGTCGATGCATTACACACATCGTCCAGCTACTACATCACTAGCATGCCATCGGACTACCAAAATTTGGCAAGTTTGGCTATGGTGGATGAAAGTGCGTTATATCGACTAGAGGGGGGGGGGGGTGAATAGGCGATTTTTACAAATTCGTCACTGAGGAAATACAACTTGAGGAACTAACTAAGTGACGAACTACAAGCAACGGAATAAGTACTCAGGTGCATGCATAACAAGATAGAAACATAGTCATCATGATAAAATGAAACATACACAGAGCACAGGTAGCGTGTAACAGGATAGGCAGGCAGAAGACAAAGTGGCTGAAGAAATAGGTTGAGGAAATTGAGAAAGTCTTCAAACAGTAACGATCAAGTTCATCAACACATGAATGAGGAAATGAAAGGGTTGAGGAGATAGAACCGGTAGCTCGGTGAAGACAATAATTTGGTAGACCAGTTCTATTTACTGTGACACTTGTATGTCTGGTTGGAAGGGCTAGGTATTTAAACCTGAGGACACACAGTCCTCACCATATTATTCTTGAGCTAAGGTCACACAGACCTTGCCCAATCACTTGTGATAAGTCTTCACAGGTGACTTTCAAACCTTCATAGACTTGGTCACTAGGCGATCCATAATTCCCCTTGGATGCTCTAGACCATGACGCCTAACCATCTAGAAGATGCACATTTTTCAAAGGTAACAAGCGTCGGTTCCACACAGGAACAAACTTTTCAGTGATGCTCAATCACTTTGGGTTTTAGGTGTTTGGGTTTGGGTTTTCCTCACTTGATGATTTTCGCTATAAGTCCTCGGAAGATGGGATACTCTTAATGACAAGTGTCAGTTTTTCTCGGAGCAGCCAACCAGCTAGTGGTGTAGGGGGCGGCTATTTATAGCCGGGGAGCAGCCCGACATGATAAGACATAAATGCCCTTCAATGATATGACTGTTAGGTGGATAAGATATTTTTGGGACAGCCGACGCATAACACAACAATGGTCAGAAATTTGAGCTCTCAAATTCTTCAGGGCCATCATGTTCCTCACTTGTAAGCAATCCGCACTGGCGAATTCCTAACTCCTCAGTGTGGACAAATTCCTCAGAGAACAGAAGATCTTCGTCTCTGTCACTGAAGAGACTGAACTGTATGAGGTTTCCAATGGATTCACTCGAAAGGATTGGGTATGTGTAGGCTTTGAGATGAGCATCACTTGGAAATTTTTCCTAGTTTTACCTTGACCCCCTTTAACAGTACGGTGTTTCCTATGACTCAAGAAAAAGAAAATGAAACTACAAAAACAAAAGTCTTCACGCTTCATAATCCTCGCATCAATATCAAAGTCTTCAAGGTCACACCATTTTTCTCATTTTTAAAAGTCTTCAAGAAAACCAAAGTTTTCAACTAAAGACATTCATTTTTAGGGGTCGACTTTCTTCATAAATATCAAACTCCGAGACTTATAGAACCTGTGTATACTCACAAACACATTAGTCCCTTAACCTATAAGTCTTCAATACACCAAAATCACTAAGGGGCACTAGATGCACTTACAGTGGAGAAGATCATCCATGGCTACCCTTGCTCTTCACAGCGCCCTTGCCATCCTTGTAGCGAAAGTACCGACCGAAGATACAGTAGGGATCGATCCGGATCTGCTCGTCGCCGAAGCTGTCCTCAGCGTCGTTGTCCTCCTTCTCCTCCTTCAATGGCAGTTCGGCCATGGCACAAACCGCCCAATTCTGCTCTCGGGCGAGGGGGAGCATGTTCCTCTAGTGCCGCTTGTTTAAAATATGGGCCCAGATGGCTTCCTCATCTACGGCCGTCCGACCCGTCGCATCAGCCGCCGTCATGTCGGCATCGAGTTGGGCCTCGGGGGCCCTTATCCTCTCCTTCCCACGGCGGGCACTCCGGTCTCATGGGACTCATACTCCGCTCGACTGGAGATGGGGGAGGAGGGATTTGAAAGCTGTCGAGATCACAATAATCCAACCCCAGAGGATCGGAGCGGCCATTGAGCCGACACCATGGAGTCGAGCCACACAGATCATGCTGTCGGTCGGGCGCTGTCCTCCCGGGAGCAGTGGAGTGCAATGCGGACGACCATTGCCTTCTCCAACCCACACGGAATGACAACCCAGTCGACGGATCCGGACTGGTCGGCGTCAGATCCGCTGCGCGCCATGCCAGAGATGGCTGGAGATCGCCGAAGGTGAGCTTGGGTGGCGGAGGGGAGGGGAGTGAAGTGGCTAGGGTTTGGTCTAGCGAGGCTGGGTACTTTGGATGTTAGAGCATCTACAGCAGCGTGGGTCAGGTCCAACGTGGCGGACGTACCTAGGCGCCCCCATATCCGCCCAATATTTGAGCTGGATATGAGGGTTGCCAGTCAGCCCGGACATTTGAGACTTGTTTGAGGCACATGCCTGGGTCGAATTTCCGTGACCGATCAGTAAACGGGTCGTTCGCCCGGGAGCTTGAGGTGGGTTTAGGGCACCCGGCTGTAGATGCTCTAACATCCAAAGTACCCAGCCTTCCCCCTGAGTTTTGGTTTGCGCACATTTTTTAAGCAATAAGAGCAGGCCCAACATTTTCTTGACCAAATTTCTGCCAAAGGAAGTCTCTTGGGTATTTGTTGATTTGGTTAGTTATAGCTGCCCGAAGAGCTAGGGTACTCATAAAGAATATTGTCAATGCTGCGAAGGCAATTTTTATGAGCAGAATCCTACCATCATAGGATAACGTGGTTGAGCACCCAACATGTATTCTTTCAATTTGCTCGCAAATGGGGGTGAAATCGTTAATTTTAAGCTTATTTGCACTTAGTATGTCTATTGTTGGTCAAAACTTGATGGTAAGAAATCTCAGCACCCACTTTTATGATTGCTAAATATTGCAGGGTGAGTTGCTAGATTCTTTTCAACTAGAATCGGTTCTAGTTGAAGCACGAATGGCATGCTTGGTGGCCCATGAAACTCTCATGCAGGCTAGGGATGAAATCTGGACTGTTTGGTTTCCTGAGTCGCGGGTAGAAAATGTCCCGCACGAAACTCAGAGCACACCACAACATACAATTTTTGTTAAACATTTTGCACACGGCCGGCTATTTAAAAAATTTCTTGGACCACTAGTTCCATCTCTTTGCTTCACATAGCCTTTTGTGTTGTAAGCTTTTCATTTCAATGGTCATAGATGAACATAGACAATTTCATGTTCGAGTTTTGACTTATTTCAGTTAAATTTTGTCAAACTCGTTGCACACTAGCTTCATCTCATTGTTCTGCACAACTCTCATGTTGTAGGTTTTTTCGATGTTCATCCATGAAGTTATTCTAAGTGTGGTGGTGTGAGATAAGTTCACCATGTGTGAGTTGAGAGTAAGGATCACCGCGCATGTACCAACAGATGATCGTTGCATCTGGGAGCACAAAGATGCAATCAAATGTCGTTCTTGTGTGTTTGCTCTCATACGAGGAGAGACAATACAGACAACCAAACAATGTGCAAAACATAACCCAGACCTTGTATTAGCTCATGCGAGCTCTACTGGACCAGGTTAGGAGGAAACACGAAAAACTGAATGGAAACCAAACATGCATGAGAGCTACACCTCCCTTATTCCGAGATGGATGAAGAGCTTGGTAGAGTGGGCCGGCCCAGTACTAGATGTGTGCGAGAGATTGTGGGAAGCTTCTATACCAGTCTTAGGAACCTTTCGCTTGGTTTTGGAAAAGTTTCATTCGCGGGGGTGGGGGGTTCATGTTTTTTTATCAGTATTGTTTTTACTTGTTTTATATTATCTTAATTTAAATTTTTAATTTCTGAAATTCATGAATGTTTAAAGCTCTCAGTTTTAGTGTGCCAACACTTTTAAATTATATCATTTATTTAAAATGGTCATCACGTATTTAAAAAAAATGTTTGTCAAGTATAAACTTTTTTTCCATTTCTAAATACACGTTGACATTTATTTCAAATACATTTTTTAATATATGTTCAACATTTTTCAGATACATGTTAAACATATTTTGCATACACGTTGAACACTTTTTCGAACACTTCTTGAACATTTGTGAAATGCACATTGAGCATTTCTTAAATGCATGTTGAACATTTTCTCTAAATACACCATTTTCGTAAATCTATACAAAGATCTCTAAAAGACAATGATCTTTCAAATATGTTTAAGGTTTTTTTAAAATACATGGTGAATATTTATTTAATGCGTGATGAATATTTTTCATTACACAAAAGTTTGAAAATATATGATGAATAATTTTGAAATACACAATTTACATATTTTAATTACACTATAAATTTTAAATATACCATAAACATTTTCTTTAGGGTCTTTTACATCTGTGTCCCTAACTCGAACCCACTACTCACATTTGCCCCTAATTCGAAAGCCTGCTCAAAAATGCCCCTCCGCCGTCATGTTCCCTTATAGAATTGCCCTTCCGTGCCGTTTCCGTCCAGTCAAGGCTGTTTGACTGGTAAGCGGCCGTTTCTTTGACATTTTTGCCCCTTCGTCCTTACAACTAGGCCCAGGTCACCGGTTCACTCTTTCCCCCTCTCATTCTCTCGCCCGAGCCGCACCCTCTCTCTTTCTCCCCCAAATCGCCTCCCGCCGTAACCCTAACCCTAGCTCGCTCGATCCGGTCGATCCCAACTCCTAAGGCTCGATCTACTGATGGCGGCCACGGTGGAGCTTCAGATTTGACTCTGTGTCGCTCTGCTACGGCGAGAATGAGACACATGCGACGGGATGGATGGGGACAGCAGTTGCAGCGGTAACAAACAAGGGAGCACACTGCAGCTACAGAAGAATGCTTCGGCGGGGTAAGTATCTCTTGTAATCTGATGCAGTCTCATGCCGTTTGTAGTTCGATTTGTTCTTGTAGTTTAATTTGTTGACCTAGTTCATAGTGCTCATGGCGTTGGGATCTGTCTGTTTTCCATGGTCATCGTAGGATGGACCCCGATAGAGCAGTTGGGATGGATTGTAGAATGGAAACCACACTTCTAGCTAGTGCTGGCACAAAAGCATCCAACACAGGATTCTCTTTTCCTTTTGTTGCTGACAATCAATGGACTTTCAATCAGTTTAGATCTTCCATAGCTGCTAAATATCCATGGGGTCTATACGATGCAGTGGAATTCAGGTACTGGGACATTGACAAATCAGCATGGGTCCCTGTCCAGTGTGATGATGAGCTTGGTATCATGTTTGCAATACATGATTCTTTCCCTGCTAAACTAGAAATCAGTGTTATACAAAGGGAGAGAGGAGAGCTAGAGAGCAGAGGAACAAGATCTCAGTCTAGGTCTACAGGTAAAGGTAGAACTAGCCAATCAAGGGGCAAAAAAGCAACAACTCATAGTGGAGGCAGCAGTTCCATGCAGGCACCAGGAACACCTACTGTAGAAGTTCCTAGGCATGCAGCTCCCTCTCATAATAAAGATTCAGGTGACCCATACACTGAAGAGGGACTACCAAATGATTGGCCAAGTGATGATGAGGATGAAAGGTTGTTTTGACAGTTTGTAACAAGGAAGAAGGGCAAGGAGAAAGATGATGAGGGGGAAGATTATGTTCCACCCCCTGAAGGCATGTTTGGTGAGGCAGGTGAAGATGAGAAAGAGGAGGACAATGACATGGGGTACTCTGAAACATCTGACGAGGAAAGACCATATGTGCAATACAATAGAGATGATCCTTCTTTGAAAGAGGGAACAATATTTTCCAGTGCCATAGACTGTAGAAATGCCCTTGCAACCTTCTCAATAAAGACTCAAAGTGAATTTGTGATAGACAAGAGTGACAGTACTAGGTTGACGGTGCATTGTGCTTATAAGAGGTGTCAATGGAGGATGCATGCCTCCTTAATGAGACACAGCACACTGTTTCAGGTATTAAATATAGCAACTAACAATGCATTTGTAGTTAGCAGCATTGATACTGTATTTTGTTTGTTTGTTGCAACACATAGGTTCTGACATGTTTCTGAACTATCATGAATGCAGGTTAAAGTGAACAAGACAGCTCATACATGTCCCAGTGTGAACAGGAGGAAGAGATTGAGGTCAGCTAAGAGTAGATGGGTTGCTGATGCTGTGAAGACCTGGATTTTAGAGGATTCAGAAGTGGGACCAACAAAGTTGCAGAAAAATTTGAAGAAGAAGTATGGCCTGGCAGTTCCATATATGAGAGTATTCTATAGGAAGACAAGAATTAGGGCAAAATCTGAGGGAAAAGGACTTGGAGGAAGGAGAAAGAAATGTGGCAGGCGTGGAAGGCTTGGGCATCGTGCCACTCACTGCAAGGAATCCATTCACCCAGCTTTTGGGGAAGAAGAGCACTCGGGGGCTGAAAATGCAACAGATGAACCTCTAGATGCTAAAACTGATGCTGAAAATGCTACAGAGGTGGAACTATGTTAAGTGTGTTGTTTTTGTTGTCTAAGAACTATTTGTGAACTTGTTAGCTGTTATCTTAAGTGTGCTGCTGAAATTATGAACTTATGTAATGCTGAACTTGTCAGATGCTATCTTGAATGTGCAATGCTATTATGAACTTATGCTATTTGTGAGATGCTATCTTCTGAGCTGCTACTTTTAAATATTTTGTGAGCTGCTAGTTTGAACACAACAAATCATTTGGTCAGCTGCTAGTTTCATTTGAGCTGCTACTTTCAAAATGCCAAGCAAGATTCTTCAGTCATTTCCAAATAAAAATATCACATCATTCCCAAATCACAACATTATTCTGGGATAATACATTCCCAAACTTAGCTCCATCAAAGCATACACTACAAACAGAAATCCATTTAGTATGGATTATTAGACCACCCAGAAACAAATGTGGCCAACATGCTAAGACCAAGAACTATGATAAATCCCCAGGCTTGCATAACCTCGTTCCTCTTCTTCATCTTTAGCTTCAGTTTCTTGTTCTTCTCGGTTAGATACATCACCCTCCTCTCTAAATAATGAGCTTTTAGCCAGCTCTTCTCCAATCCTGCATGAAGCTCCTCAAATGCACGACCAACACATTCGGTCGATGGCGGGTCAATCCAGACAACCCAATCACATTCATCAGGAAGCTGCAAAATCAATGATCGAATTAGAAAGAGGAGAAAGAGCAGAATCAAGTCAAGCATTCAAAAGCAAAAACACTTACATCAAGAGGGCAGCCGAGAAGCCTTCTGCCGGAGCTTCCTCCTCCCTAGGCGACACGACGAGCAGGAATAAGCCCGTGGCCAGGGCACCGCCGCGACGACCAAACCTCAAGGCCACAGAATGTCAAATCGGGGATGTAGAACTCCGATTGAAACTGAACTATCCCGACGCCATCAACCTATCAGCAAAGGGCAACCCAAATTGATGAACCCTAATTCCGCAATATCACCCAAATCGACCCTGAAACTTACATTGGCGGCCACCGACGAGGTCGTAGAAGACATGCCCGCCGTGCCCGACGTACCCATCGCTCACCACGTCGTGCCCGACCTGCCCCTCTCTCTTCGACCGCGGCGGAAACGCCCGATCCAGTTCTTGCTCAAAAATGCCCCTGTCATCGCGAGGAAGAAGAAAGAGGTGAGAGAGAGTGAACCGGTTAGTTGGGCCCAGATGTAAGGAAGGAGGGGCAAAAATGTCAAATAAACGGCACGTTAGCGGTCAAACAGCCTTGACTGGACGGAAACGGCTCGGAGGGGCATTTCTATAAGGGCACATGACGGCGGAGGGGCATTTTTGAGCAGGCTTTGGAATTAGGGGTATATCTGATTAGGTGGTTTGAGTTAGGGACAGAAATGCAAATGGCCCTTTTCTTTAATACATGATGAACAATTTTTAGTATGTGTTGAGCATTTTTAATACATGATGAATTTTTTCGACTACACAATGAATTGTTTTTAGTACATGTGATTTTTTAAGTATCCGTTGAACATTTTCACCAAATTAATAAAGTAAAAGTATTTTTAAATTGTACTCCTTCTGTTCTAGAATATAAGGTGTATTGGTTTCCTTGCAGGTTAGTCATTTGAATTTTGACCAAGATTATAGAATAAATAACATTATCTACTATATGTAATAGATAAAATATGAAACTATTTTTCATGATGGGTCAAATGATATAAATTTTGTATTGTAGATTTTTATATATTTTTCTAAAAACTCGGTCAAACATGCACTCATATGACTTTCGAAAAAAGAAATACACCTTATATAAAGGATCCAAGGGAGTATATTTTAGAACATTTTAAAATATACTCCCTCCATACCAAATAAACTTCTCAACTTTAATATAACTTTGTACTAAATAAGAGAAAAGAAACAAAAAGGATAAGTAAACCGACAAACAATAAAGAGAAGAACAAACATTTATTTTTTAAAGGAGTCAAAGTATTTGAATGATAAACCGGGAAAAAAGATATGAAGGCTGAAATATGGCGGCTTTAAGTTTGCTTGCCGCCTCGGCAACCTCCTTATCCATATGAAGCACACTTCATATGACGGATGACGCTCACCGATATGGCGACTCTACCAAAGTTGAACATTTTTAATACATGATGAATTTTTTCGACAACACAATGAATTGTTTTTAGTACATATGATTTTTTAAGTACCCGCTGAACATTTTCACAAAACTAATAAAGTGAAAGTTTTTTAAATTGTACTCCTTCTGTTCCAGAATATAAGGTGTATTAGTTTCCTTACAGGTTAATCATTTAAATGTTTGACCAATGTTATAGAATAATAACAATATCTACTATATGTAATAGATAAAATATGAAACTCAAATGATATAATTTTGTATTGTGGATATTTATATATTTTTCTAAACACTCGGCCATACATGCACTCATTTGACTTTTGAAAAAATAAATTGACCTTATATAAAGAATTAGAGGGAGTATATATTTTAGAACATTTTAAAATATACTCCCACCGAACCAAATAAACTTCTCAACTTTAATATAACTTTGTACGTACTAAATAAGAGAAAAGAAACAAAAAAAGATAGGTAACCAACAAACAACAAAGAGAAGAACAAACGTTTATTTTTGAAAGGAATCAAAGTGTTTGAATGAGAAAACGGGGAAAAAGACATGAAGGCTGAAATATGGCGACTTTAAGTTTGCTTGCCGCCTCGGCAACCTCCTTATCCATATGAAGCATACTTCATATGACGGATGACGCTCGCCAATATGGCGACTCTACCAAAGTTGCTCTTGTGGGCGTCCGAGCATGGGAATTGATCAAGAGAGCAGGTCCTTAGAACAAAGAATTCGCTGGATTGAGGATGAGGTAGAAAGTAGGGTTCAGAATTCTTCTCCTCTTGTAAATCCACACAAGTGTGTGGGTGAAAGGATCGAGAAGTGGTG
>NC_041385.1:472820517-472834924 GCF_002162155.2 Triticum dicoccoides
GGGGGGTGATTAGACCCTCAACAAGTAAAGATAGCGGTGAGGGAGTCCAGGATTAGGGGGTCCTCGGACAACCGGACTATATGCTTATGCCGGACTGTTGGACTATGAAGATACAAGATTGAAGACTTCGTCCCGTGTCCGGGTGGGACTCTCCTTTGCATGGAAGGCAAGCTTGGCAATTCGGATATGTAGAATTCCTTCTCCGTAACCGACTCTGTGTAACCCTAGCCCCCCTCCGGTGTCTATATAAACCGGAGGGTTTAGTCCGTAGGACAACAACAATCATAATCATAGGCCAGCTTCTAGGGTTTAGCCTCTATGATCTCGTGGTAGATCAACTCTTGTAATACTCATATCATCAAGATCAATCAAGCAGGAAGTAGGGTATTACCTCCATAGAGAGGTCCCGAACCTGGGTAAACATTGTGTCCCCCGCCTCCTGTTACCATTAGCCTTAGACACACAGTTCGGGACCCCCTACCCGAGATCCACCGGTTTTGTCACCGACATTGGTGCTTTCATTGAGAGTTCCACTGTGCCGTCACCATAAGGCTTGATGGCCCCTTCAATCGTCCACAACGACGAAGTCCAGGGTGAGGTTTTCCTCCCCGGACAGATCTTCATATTCGGCGGCTTCGCACTGGAGGCCAATTCGCTTGGCTAGCTGGAGCAGATCGATAGCTATGCGCCTGGCCATTAGGTCAGGTTTGGAAGCCTGAATTACACTATCGACATCCACGGAGACTTGATCTTCGACGGATTCGAGCCCATGACCGGTGCGTCCCACAGTCACAATGAGCATGACTAAGATCTACCATCGGACGGTGTTCAGGGGATCACACCCGCAGCTGCCCCGACTTTAAATCCAGAGCAGATCGTGCCATCCGAGGACAGGTGGAGGGACCCCACCATGGAGGCCGCACACACAGTGGCGATAGAGCCGAACACAGATCTCACTTCCAAGGAGGTCTGTGTCATCGGACCCTCTGAATCGTCTCCGGCCATAGGCTCTGAACCGCGTACATCCGTGCCCATCATGCCTAACTAGGAACCGATCATGGAGTTTAGCTCCGCGGATATCTTTCAGCACTTCCCCATCGGCGACGTGCTAAACTCATTAAAATCTCTCTCCCTGTTAGGAGACTCTTGGCCGAACTATGTCCGGCTTGAGTGGGAAGCGGACGGCGAAGGAATTCGTTGCCCACCCACCACCCACTTAATAGCCACTGTCGATGACTTAACCGACATGCTTGATTTCGACTCCGGAGACATCAACGGTATGGACGACGATGCCGGAGAAGGACAGGAACCACCGCCCACAGGGCGCTGGACTGCCACCTCATCATATGATATATATATATATATATATATATATATATATATATATATATATATGGTGGACATACCCAAAGAAGATAATGGCGAGGGTCAAAAGGATGCAACAGAGGGTGATCCTCTTGAGAAGCAACCAAAGCGTCGACGTCAGCGGCGCCGCTCTAAATCCCTCCATAGCAAAAACAGCGATACTAGCACAAGAGACAATAGCACTCCGGATGATGCCAAAGACGAAAACAATCCCGACCAGCCAAGCTTCGAGCAGGCCGGACGGGAGGGCGGGCAAGCTAGCCCTGATGAACAGGCAATGGATGAAGATTCGGAGGATGACAATTACATGCCCCTCTCCGAAGACGAGGTGAGCCTCGGCGACGAAGAATTTATCGTGCCTGAGGACCCCGTCGAGCAGGAGCACTTCAAGCACCGGCTTATAGCCACTGCAAAGAGCCTGAAGAAAAAACATCAGCAACTTCAAGCTGATCAAGATCTGCTCACTGACACATGGACTGAGGTCCTGGCGGCCGAGGAATAGGGACTCGAGCGCCCAACCAAAAGCTACCCAGGCGCAGGTCGTTACCTCAATTCAAGGACGAGGCACTAGAGCCTACACTACCAGCGCAGGATGCGGCTGACCGACCACCTCGTGGCCGAAACAAAGCGGCATATCAGCCCAAACACCAGCCCACACCCCGTTGCCAATCAAACAAAAACATGAAGGCCCGGGGCTACACGCATGACCTGCGAGATGAATTGAAAAACAAGGCAGGATAGTCAAGATCGATCTACGGATCGTGGGGGCGCGCCCCAACACATGACGATGACCGCCACGCCGGATATACTAAATACAAATCCATCCGGGCCGAATACAGCAGACCAGACTCGTTGGAACTGCGTCACGACATAGCCCGGGATAGAGGCGCTGCACACCCCCTGTGCTTCACTGACGAAATAATGGAGCATGAGTTCTCAGAAGGGTTTAAACCCATAAACATCGAACCATATGATGGGACAACAGACCCCGCGGTATGGATTGAAGATTTCCTTCTCCACATTCACATGGCCCGCGGTGATGATCTACATGCCATCAAGTACCTCCCACTAAAGCTCAAGGGACCGGCTCGGCATTGGCTGAACAGTCTACCGGCAAACTCCATTGGCAGTTGGGAGAACCTGGAAGACGCATTCCTTGACAACTTCTAGGGCACTTATGTGCGACCACCAGACGCTGATGACTTAAGTCACATAACCCAATAGCCCGGAGAGTCAGCTAGGAAATTCTGGACTTGGTTCTTAACCAAAAAGAACCAAATCATCGACTATCCGGATGCCGAAGCCCTAGCGGCCTTTAAGCATAACATCAGTGACGAGTGGCTTGCTCGACACCTTGGACAAGAGAAGCCGAAATCCATGACACCCTTACGACACTCATGACCCGCTTTTGTGCGGGCGAGGACAGCTGGTTGGCTCGCAGCAACAGCAAAACAAGAAATCATGGCACTTCGGAACCAAGAGATAACAACGACAAGTCCCGACGTAGCAACTATAAACCTCGAAATAATGACGATAACATTAAAGACACGACCGTCAACACTGGATTCAGCGGCTCTAATACCGGTCAAAGGAAGAAACAATTCAAAAAAAAACAGTCTGGGCACGTCCAGTTTGGACCGTATACTCGACCGTCCATGCCAAATTCACGGCACCCCAGGAACACCAGCCAATCATACCAACAGAGAATGCTGGGTCTTCAAACAAGCCAGCAGGTCAGGTGCCGAAAACAAGGAGAAGGGGTCGCAAAGCAATGACGACGACGAAGAGCCCCGGCCACCGAACAGAGGAGGGCAAAAGAAGTTTCCCCCGCAAATCAAAACGGTGAACATGATAAACGCCACCCATATTCCCAAGCGGGAGCAAAGGCGCACACTTACGGATGTCGATGGAATGGAGCCAGTCGCACCAAAATATAACCTATGGTCATCCGGCCCGATCACCTTTGACCGTACGGATCGTCCGGCTAATACCAGTCAGGGCAATTTAGCCGCACTAGTCCTTGACCCAATAATTGACGGATTCCACCTCACACGAGTCCTTATGGACGGAGGCAGCAGTCTGAACCTGCTGTATCAGGACACAGTGTGCAAGATGGGTATCGATCCTTTAATGATCAAACCCACTAAAACCACCTTTAAAGGTGTTATACCAGATGTGGAGTCCCATTGTACAGGCTCCATCACTTTGGAGGTAGTCTTTGGACCACTGGATAATTACCGCAATGAAGAGTTAATCTTTGACATTGTCCCTTTTCGCAACTGCTATCATGCATTGCTCGGACGAACCGCGTTGCTCGATTCAACGCGGTGCCACATTATGCCTACCTTAAGCTCAAGATGCCCGGTCCGCGCGGTGTCATAACAGTTAATGGCAAGGCCAAACGCTCCCTCCATGCCGAAGAGTACACCGCCGCCTTAACAGTAGAAGCACAGAGTGGCATCTTACAATTGAACCTTCAGTCGACAGCCAAGCTTCCGGACACCGTCAAAGGAGTCCGAACTACTTTGCGGCAGGATAGACCAGCTCGTCAAGAGCTCAATTAAACACTCTGGCGGTAGACGGAGGCAAAGCTAGGATAGGCCACACAATGCGGCTTAACAGCTCCGTGGCACACAAACATTTTTTGCATTTTCTTTGCAGGTCCACTTTTGTGTAGGCCATGACTGGCGACATGGCAACCAGACCCATGAGGGGACGAATATACCAAGGAGGGAAACAACTCGAACACGTTAGGGAATCCTTAGATATTCCCCTCGATGACCATCCGATTACAACCCGGATCTGCACACAGCCTCCCCCGCCTGGTCTCAGCAGGTCTCGAAGTCATATTTCTTTTTATCACATTACTTGTACTCGTACGCATCGACATACTATTCAATTACAACATGTGGCTTTATATGACGCTTACTTGCTGTTGTTTCTTATTGACACTCTTTGTCAAATGGCATCTGTACACTACGATATGCCTTAATATGCCAGGGGCCTCGTTGTACCCATAATACAGCAATAAAGTCCGAACACCTTCACGGTCGTTCGGCACCCCGAACTTATAGCATTATATGCATCGGCTCCGAATCATGTCTTGGTTCAATAGTTGGGTTGCCCGGCTCCTGTGCTTGCTACCCTACGTTCCGCTATATCGGCTAGGGTAGTAAAGGGAGAACTACTGTGATTGCGTCCCGGTTCTTCCGGACGAGCGCCTCAGTAGAGAAAGCCGAAAAATGACTGTCATGATACGGCGAGAGCTGGTCAGCTGTTCGAGAGGTTACCAAATCTTTAAGGATTTCTTCCGCATCATGCGATAACTAATGCAGCGTGCGATGGATTGGCTTCTTCCTTCTGATCAGGTGCTTATAGAGCCCCTAGTGCGGTCTTCCGAACACCAGGGGCTGCGCCTACCTTTCTTTTGTCAAACTCCTATGGCTAAGTGAGGGTGATAAGCCTTATAGTCCGATTGTCTGGTTCGTTGTGCTGAACACCTCCTTCAAGGACCCAAAACTGGGGTAAAGAGTGCTCTAGTTCATCCCGAACACCCCCGTACTTCCTACATGGGGGCAGAAGCCAACGACTGGCCAACTCTTAGGATTAATATATAAAACGGCCGCACAGGAGGTAAAATTTCCAAATAACAGGCATTATATCATTTAAATGACCTTGTTCAAACATTACATAGGACAACATGAATGTATTCGTGGGAATATAATGTCCTTGGCACATTGCTCCGCTACAAGGCGGGATCCTTTCAGGACACTGTCATAATATAACTCGGGCTTGCAGTGCTCCTTCCCTGCAGGCGGTCCTTCGGTCATCAGCTTTTCGACATCCATCTTCGCCCAGTGCACCTTTGCGCGGGCGAAGGCCATTCGTGCACCTTCCATACAGACCGACCGCTTGATGACTTCAAGTCTAGGGCAGGCACTTACAAGCTGCTTCACGAGCCCGAAGTAGCTGCTGAGAATCGCCTCAGTGGGACACATTCGGATGATTAAATCCTTCATGGCTAGTTCGGCCGCCCTATGCACTTCGATAAGCTGCTTCAGTTGATCGGCAAAGGGCACCGGATACTCTGGCGCCAGATACTGCAACCAGAAGAGCTTCTCCCCAGTGCTCCTCTCTTCGGCTTGGTAGAATTATGCGGCATCAGATATGCTGCCGACAGTTCCGCAAATACCCCTGGAGAAATCCGAATTCAAATTAGTAACGTGATTTTCTCCCTTCAAATATTCACTTTGCATAGAAAAAGCCTTACCCGCCGCGATATCCCTCGCCTCCTGGATTTCTTGCAGGGCGCCTTGGGCTTCGCCCTGGGCATCGTGTGCGGCTTGATGAGCCTTGGTGAGTTCGGATTCTTTCTCCGTTAAATTTTGCTCCAAGGTCTTGCATTTCTTCATGGCCTCTTGGAGCTCTTGCTCAGCTTCAATAACCCTGGGCTCGTGTTTTTCACGAAGAGCCTGCTCTGCGGCTGCCTTCTTCTCGGCCTCGCCCACTGCCTTCTTAAGAGCTTCGATTTCGGTCGTCGCTCCTAGAACACATCATGAAAAAAATTTGTCATACTCAATTATTCATTCGTGCTGAATGCGAACAAGGTTTTTTGCATACCTTGGTTATCCTCCAACTGCTTCTTCACTTGGCCGAGTTCTTCTTCGGCCCGCTCCAGACTCTGCTTCAGTCCGGAGACTTCCGCAGTATGAGAGGCGGTAGTCGCTACAGACGCCTGCTTATATATAAAAAACAGAAAAGAGGGAGAGGTACCTCAAGATAAGTCTCGTGCGAACATATATTTGATCCTCTGTCCGGTTCTTTCTTTCGAACACCGAACATTGTATCAGGGGCTACTATCTGTACTATAACACTCTTCGAAACCTCTCAACATACCTCAAAGCCCGTTATAAGGCTAACGCAGGCTTCATTCAGCCCGCTTTTAGCAAACTGAATCTTCTCAATCACCATACCCATAAGGGCACGGTGTTCTTCAACGATGGAGGCGCTCTTCAGCGCTGCTGATAAGGTATCCGGCACCTCTGGTTGGGCTGAGGTTGCCGGTGGAATGGGCGCACCCCCTTCTGTCAAGGGAGGTTGCCTGCCTAATTCCGGAGCCGTGTTGGTCTCCGAAACTGTGTCCGGTTGGGGGCCGAATTCAAGATAGCCCCCACCATTGGTGTCCATGGGAGCTTGTTCCCCCGTGTGTCCGGCCGCCGAGGTTTGACCCTCTAGCGCCGCCTTGACGGTCTTCCCACCCCCTCCTTGGCCTGGGTCCTTTCGGGACGATACCCCGGTGCCATTCATGTGTTTAGGGGAGGGGGCCGCCGGGGGTGTCCCGCTGTCCATAGCATCCGAGCCCAGTGAATCCTCTGATGAGGATTGTTCGGCGCGGGACCTAGCCGGACTGCAAAAAAGACATGACGCGATGCATTAGAATGATGTATGATAGTGAGTCTGGATATACAAACGTGTCCAGGCTTTATATACTCACGATTTTACCAGGGGCTAGACCCTGGAATCCCACTCCGGGATGCTATCGGCGGCGGTGGCGGATTCCTTCGGAAGGGGAGTCTTACCCTTCTTAGGCGACTCAGCCTCCAAATGTGTGGAGGCCGTCCGTTTCTTCATCCCCCTTGCTGGGGGGGATCGGGTTTCCTCCTCTTCCTCGTCCTCTCTGGAGGAAGAGCGGGCCTCGGAGTGTTCGGATATCGTGTTCGAAATGCCTTGGCAACGAAGGCCATCCCTGGTCTTTTTGGCCTCTTTCTCGGCTTTCTTCTTCGGTGCCTTATAAGGCGCCGGGACCAGCATCTTCGTTAGAAGTGGGCTCGCTGGTTCTTCTGGCAGTGGGGCCGGGCAGTAGATCCGCCCTGCCTTCTTCGTCCAGCCCTGGGAGAGTTGTGAAAAAACACATTAACCATTTGCCTCGGATTATGCAGATAAAGCGTATGGCTTGCCAACATATGAAGACTTACCGAACTCGCGGGTCGGGACAGTTGGTACCCGCGGTCCTCGATTGAATCCGGCCACGATTTGCCGGACTTAAAGAGCACCTTCCAGATGTCTTTGTGCGATGAGTCGAAAAACCCTGATAGGGTCTGGTGCTTGGCCGAGTCAAATTCCCATAAATTGCAAGCCCTGTGTTGACAAGGGAGAATCCGGCGAACTAACATTACCTGGACTACGTTGACAAGTTTGATATTCTTGTCTTCCATACCCTTGACGCGCGTCTGGAGCACCGACAACTCATCTGGCGAAGACCAGTTCAGGCCCTTCTTGGGCCAGGACGTAAGCCGCAATGGAGCTCCGGATCGGAATTCGTGAGCTGCGACCCATTTTGTGCCGCGTGGCTCATTGACATAGAACCACTGTTGTTGCCACCCTTTGACGGAATCATTGAAGGTACCTGATGGCCATGTAACGTTGGGCATCTTGCTCACCATGGCTCCTCCGCACTCCGCGTGCTCGACACTCACCACCTTGGGCTTCACATTGAAAATCTCCAGCCATAATCTGAAGTGTGGAGAGATGCGGAGGAAGGCCTCACACACGATAATGAATCACTACAGGAATCAGCTACTTTGCCGTCTGCCACGGCGGACGGCAAAGGCATGAACGGCGGACGGCAAAGGCCTTTGCCGTCAGCCGCGGACGGCAAAAGGCTCCGGCAAAGTAGGCTACGGTAAACAACTACTTTGCCGTCTGCTTCCTGGCGGCTGACGGCAAAGGCCCTTTGCCGTCTGCGGCGGACGGCAAAGAGAGCGGACGGCAATAATTGCGCTGTCAGTCCGTTAAGTGGCTAACGGCAGGCCTTTGCCGTCCGCCGCTGACGGCAAAATTTCTAGTGTCTTTGCCGTCCGCCGTATGATGTCATCTACACGTCACTACATGGCAGGTTCTTTGCCGTCTGCCATTGATGGCAAAGTCTTTGCCGTCTGCCACTGTAGGCAAACTGACCAAATGGGTCAGCTCCCAGGAAGCACAACTAGATGCCACGTGTGTTCTTTGCCATCCGCGGCAGACGGCAAAGAGCCCGTTGCCGTCGGTGGCAGACGGCAAAGAGCCTGCATATTGGCTCTTTTATCTGTTTTTTATTAAATTCAACAATTTTCATCACAAATATATATGACATATATAGATATATTTCAAAAGGCCATTACAGAGCAAACATATAAGATATCCAACACATAACTTCATCATCCAACCATATATATTACATGCATAGTTCCATCATACATAACAAGTTCAACATAGAGGCATCCAACCATATATATTACAACAGTTTCATCCAACGATACATGCATAGTTCAACGATACAAAAGAAACAGAGAAAGGGATAAGGAGCACTCCATCTATGAAAGCTTTCGTCAAGTGAATGAAATCTGCAAAATGAAAAATAAGAAAGTTAGAACAAGAAGAGCAGAACAAGAAGAAGAGTAGAACAAGAAGAAGACTAGAACAAGAAGAGTAGAACAAGAAGAAGACTAGAACAAGAAGAGTATATCATTTATGAGCTAACTTACGTGAAATGGATCATATATGAGCTAACTAAGTTGAAATGGGTCGTTTATGAGCTAGCTAAGGTGAAATGGATCATTTATGAGCTAACTTAGTTGAAATGGGTCGTTTATGAGCTAACTAAGGTCAAATGGATCGTTTTTGAGGTAACTAAGGTGAAATGGATCATTTTTAGCTAACTTAGGTGAAATGGATCATTTATGAGCTAACTTGGTTGAAATGGATCATTTTTGAGCTAACTTAGGTGAAATGGATCATTTATGAGCTAATTTAGTTGAAATTGATCTTTTTGAGCTAACTTAGGTGAAATGGATCATTTAAGAGCTAATTTAGGTGAAATGGATCGTTTTTAGCTAACTTGGTGAAATGGATCGTTTATGAGCTAAATTAGTTGAAATGGATCGTTTATGAGATAACCTAGGTAAGATGGGTCATTTTGGAGTTAACCTAGGTGAAATGGGTCATTTTAAAGCTAACGTAGGTAAAATGGATCATTTAGGAGATAATCTAGGTAAAATGGGTCATTTTTGAGCTAACTTGGATGAACTGGATCATTTATAAGCTAACCTAGGTAAAATGGGTCATTTTAGAGCTAACTTAGGTAAAATGGATCGTCTATGAGCTAACTAAGCTAATTATGCAATTTTTGACATAAGTAAGCTAAGTACAGATCGTTTTAGA
Source organism: Triticum dicoccoides (assembly GCF_002162155.2). Classification (NCBI taxonomy): domain Eukaryota; kingdom Viridiplantae; phylum Streptophyta; class Magnoliopsida; order Poales; family Poaceae; genus Triticum; species Triticum dicoccoides. The sequence goes on from NC_041385.1 coordinate 472,830,082, forward strand.
GCTAACTTAGGTAAAATGGATGGTTTTGGAGGTCAGTAAGCTTATTAAGTCATTTTGGAGGAGAAGAAGCTAAGTCTAGGTCATTATGGTAAGCATTGGAGGAAATAAAGCTAAGTCTAGGTCTTTATGCATGTGTTAAGCAAAACACTAGATAAACTTACCAAGATCCAGGAGGTGTAGGAGCGGGGTGGCTCGTGTCGGTAGCTGGAGAAGGATCGTGCGATGCTTGTCTGGAGTTACGCTGCACCAAAGATCATTTCCAATGTCTTGTTAGCATGAATAATAATATGTGTATCAATTAAGTGTATCATCATCAAGTACAACATAAAAAAATGTAATACCTGACACTACTAATAATCTCGATCAGTATCATCAATAAATGCATAATCATCATCATCACTATAATCAATGACGGGCTCATAGGGTTCATTGGCATCAACATGTGCAAGGCCACCTTGACGTAATCGGTCAAGCATTGACAGGTCATCCGCAGCAGTAACCTCTTCTTGTTCCGGCTCTTCTTGTTCCTCCTCTGGGGTGATGTCAGATTCATTGTCGTTGTCTACTTCAATGTTTTGGGGTGAAGTATAGCGGTTCTTGAAACGCTTTTTGGAAAGACGTGCCTCTTGGAAGAATTCTCCTTCATATGTGTCTGGGTTAATGTGAGGTTCATAATCCTCTTCCTTTGGGGAGAAAGTCTAGCACGTGGCGGCACTTCATAAACGACATCCCAACCTTTCAGATTTGGATTAGTTTGGCAGGCCCACGGTAGATAGAATACTTGGGTCGCCTGTTGAGCCATAATATAGACATCAGGAACATCTAAATGAGTGCTTTGGTTGATTTCAACTATCCCTACATGTTCATGAGTCCTTCTAGTCTCCTTCGGCTGAAACCAATAACATTTGAAGACTACGACATTCGGTGGGTTTTCACCATAGAACAGAAGTTCATAAATTGCTTCAACTCTCCCATAATACTCGGTACCTCCTTCGCCGATAGCAGATACACAACAATTTGTTGACTTTCGGTCGGCCATAGATAGCTCTTTGCCATAGGTACGAAAGCGATACCCGTTGATGTCGTACTTGTCAAATGAACGGACCTTATAGTCAAAACCATTAGCGACTTGTCTCAATTCGGCGTCCATAGACTCTGAATTAGCCTACAAGTTTAATATGAAAGGATTGTTGCATTATGCACAAATTAGCGAATGAAATGAAATTGTCTAATAGAAATTACCGTTTGTTTGAACCAAGAGATGAAACCGGGATAGCCACCTCCTTGCTTTGCGAGAAGCTCATACTCTTCGACGGAATCCTTTTGGATCTCCGCTCCATACGAGAATATGGCGACGTATCGACTGTATGACATATCCAGGAATAAGAGTAGTTCAAAGGAAATAGAAGTTGCGAAACAATGTACCGAGAACTTACTCGATGTACGGCCGCACTTCTATCAGGTTGTTGAAGATATACAACGAAATGGTCCGCCATTCTTCGTTATCCAAAGATACTGGATGTGAAACACTAGCTGGTGCGAGATTCCCTTTGAATAGGCTGAGGCTGGATCCACCCTTTTTAGGCTCGTCAGCATTGTACCGAGGCTTCGGATTATGCAAATGACGATTTTTGTCTTCGTAGTGCGCTGTTACGAAGTTTGCCGCCTCCTCTGTGATGAATGCCTCAGCCATCGATGCTTCAATTCTACGTTTATTTTTACATTTTTCTCGAAGCGTCTTCTGCATCCTCTCAGTTGGGTAGCACCAACGATTTTGCACGGGCCCCCCCAATCTTGCCTCGGTCGGGAGATGCAAAATCAAATGCTGCATTGGATTAAAGAAGCCCAGTGGAAAGATCTTCTCTAACTTGCAGATCAACTCCGGCGCCAACTCTTCCATTTCTTCTAGCACGCCAGGCGATAGTTCTTTCGCACAAAGAACACGGAAGAAATAGCCGAGTTCTGCCAGTACTAGCCATTCATCCTCAGGGATGAAGCCACGCAACATCACCGGCATTACCCGCTCAATCCATATGTGCCAATCATGACTCTTGAGACCAAATATCTTCAGTTTATCAAGATTCGCTCCCCTCTTTAGATTCGCTGCATACCCATCGGGGAACATCAACTGCTGTTGCACCCACAAGAGAATTTCCCTCATAGCTGGCCTTCCAAGATTGAACCATGCCTTTGGTTTCGTCTAGTTCTGCTTTCCTTTCGGTTCTTTCATGTTTTGTAACGGCCTATCACTTAGCGCCTCCAGATCGACTCTAGCCTTAGTATTATCCTTTGACTTCCCATCTATGCCGAACAATGTACCAAAAAGTGCCTCGGCGATATTCTTCTCAGTGTGCATCACGTCGATGTTGTGTGGGCAAAGGAGGTCTTTGAAGTAAGGCAGATCCCATAAGCATGTTTTGTGAGTCCACGCGTGCTTAGTATTATACCCCTTGAAGTACCCTGGACGTTGTGGATCTGGCTCGGGAGTGTTTAACTGATCCAGGGTCTGTTGGCCTGTCAATGTAGGTGGTGCAGAGTTTTTGACAACTCTACCCCTGATGAAGTTCTTCTTGTCTTTCCTGAACTTATGGCGAGGATCCAGGAACTGTCTATGCATGTCGAAGCAAGAAAACTTGCGACCGGCCTGAAGCCAACAAAACTCAAGAGCTCCCTTGCATGTGGGGCACGGGAACCTTTCATGCACACACCAGCCAACGAATAGCGCATACGCCGGCAAGTCATGCGTCGAGTACATGTACCAGACACGCATTATGAAGTTCTGTTTGCTAAAGGCGTCGTATGTCTTGAACCCATTATCCCAGGCTTCTTGCAATTCGTCCTTAAGTGGCTGCATGTACACATTCATATTTTTGCCCGGATAGTTGGGTCCTGGAATTATCAACGTCAGGAAAATGTTCTTTCTTTGCATAATCTGTCCGGGGGGGAGATTGAGTGGAAAGACAAATACGGGCCAACAACTGTATTGGGCTGCCGTCATACCAAACACACTGAACCCATCCGTGCTGATGCCGACTCGAGGATGCCTCGGATCTGCCGCTTTGTCAGCATGTAATTCATCAAACTTTTTCCAATCAACACCATCCGATGTGTGTACCATCATCAGATTCCCATCTGCATCTAGTTCGGTTCTTTTGCCTGTTTTGTGCCATGTCATCTGTCTGGCCGTCTCTTCGACCATGAAAAGACGTTGAAGTCTTGGTACGATTGGCATATACCGAAGAACACTAACGGGGATTTTGGTCTGTGTCTTCTCACCCATACCGTTGTCTACCACAATATACCTGGAAGGCTTGCAAATGGGACAATAGTTCAAGTCCGCATAGTCAAGCCTAAATAAGGCACATCCTTCTCACAGGCATGTATCTTCTCATAGGGCATCTTCAGTGCACAGAGGATTTTGTCCGACTGGTACAGGTTTGCAGGCATTACATGGCCTTTGGGTAGAAAGCGTCCAAATACTGTCATAATTGCGTCATAGCATTCTCTGCCCAAGTTGAACTGAGCCTTTAGAGCCATTACTTGTGGGATGGCATCCAACTGACAAAGCTCAGTGTGCTCGTGGAGCGGACGTTTCGAAGACTCCAACATTTCATTGAAGGCCTTTGCAGATTCCTCCATCTCCTCGTCCGAATCCCGAGCATCATCATAGCCTTGCACCATGTTTTCCATCCCGGTACCATGCTCGTCGGTGCGACGACGATCCACCTCAGCTCGGTCACGTTGGGTAGACTCACCATGAAATGTCCACACCGTATAATCGGGCGTAAAACCACTCTTTTGCAGGTGTTTGCCCATTTCAGCCTCTGTCTTCTTTTCCCAATTGCCGCACCGGAAACAGGGGCACCAGGTTTTCTTTTGGCCATTTGCAAATGCGGCTTGCACAAACCCCTTAGTTTTTGTGAACCATTCAACGCTCCATTTGTTCTGACCAGTGTGACCGGTATACATCCAAGCACGGTCACTCATCTTGACTTTCAGAGCTACTGGACACACAACAATTATATATGTAATTCACCATGTATATATTCATCAGTTGATCTACTTTGTCAATTTTATTATGTCCATGCAACCTACACTCTAATAGGTAATGATAGGTCCTAATCCCACCCGTGTATGTGTAGATTGGGTTCATTTTCCCATGCTATGCTTCGGATCCGACACAAAATTTTGGCAGCACCTCCCCGCTGTTCTCCTGATACACGTCTCTGCAATAAACAGAGAGGATGTGTACCCGGAGAACAACAGGGGAGGCACTGACGAAATATATGCGTCGGATCCGGAGCAAAGCATATGGGAAAATGAACCCAATCTACACATACTCGGGCTGTCCATGGATAGCGTTGGACAATTCTAAAGAATCAAGGTTATAAATATGCAAATGCATGCATATTTATAACTATGACGCTTTCGAACGGGAGACACATATTGGTTACGCATACTGATGATTCAAGACACATATATAGCTAGCTGTCAAGTTTCATCGGAATAGATCAAATAATTAATGGGGGAGGAGGACTTGTCATTTGTGCTCACCCACGAACGAAGGGGCAGAGCTCGTCAAACGCACGGCGAGGTCGTCGAACACCAAACCTCGCAGCGATGAAACAACTGCACATTTAAAACTACACGATCAACACAATTATATATGATGTTTTTATAACAAAATCGAAAAATATATGACCTTACTAATAATTCACAAATATATGACCCCGTCGGCCTCTGGAAGGCCAAAGAACACCTTTTCAGGAGGTGTCGGTGGTCGGGGTGTCCTGTCGGTGTCGGGGTGCCGTGTCGGGGTCGGGGTGCTGTTTCGGGGTCGGGG
>NC_041385.1:472836221-472892181 GCF_002162155.2 Triticum dicoccoides
CGTTAGGTTTTTTTTGCAGCTCGTCAGTGGGGCCCCTCCCTCTTTGCCATCCGCTAGCCGACGGCAAAGAATCTTTGCCGTCCGCTAGCAGACGGCAAAGAACTGGCTGATGGCAAACTTGGTCTTTGCCATCAGCCAGTTCTTTGCCGTCCGCTTTTTGGAAGCTAATGGCAAAGAGCTTCTTTGCCGTCCGCTAGCGGACGGCAAAGAACTGGCAGATGGCAAAGTAGCTGATTCCAGTAGTGAATGTCGAGATGTTGAGGAAGGAATTGGGAGATAGATCATGAAAGTCGATCCCATAGTAATACATAATGCCGCTAACAAATGGGTGGAGGGGAAACCCTAGCCCGCGGACAAAGTGAGGGAGGAATACAACCCTCTCGTGGGGTTTCGGAGTAGGGACAATATGTCCCACCGTTGGAAGGCGGTGGCTAATCTTCTTGGCCAGATACCCGTCCTCCCGAAATTTCTTGATATCCTTCTCCTAGACGGTGGAGGCCATCGACTTGCCTCCAGCTCTGTATCCGAACATTTTCGGAGGTCCTTTGTGGGCGGATAATTCGAATGCTTGGGCGCTGGAGCTCGAGAGAGAGAGAATGGATGAGCAGAGGAAGAAGAAGGCGTGGGTGAAAAGGGGGAGTCCTTATCTCCTTATAAAGGCAGTAGGGATCCTGCGCCTCCCCTCTTGCCCTGGAAACTCGCTTATTCCCCAAGCGCCATGTTAATTGCGCGGTTGGGTTACCCACACCCGTATTGATGAGAATCCCGTGATAAGGGGACACGATCTCTACTTTGACAAGACATGCCAATAAAACCGCCTCGCAAGTTGTGTAGTAGCAGGTTGAGAAAAATGGCTTGTATAATGACCCGGCCCCAGGGTGATGTCACGCTATGGGAAAGTTGTAAACAGATTATATTTGTGGAATATTATGCTCTCTACGGTGGTATGTGGAACTTGTTTTGCAGAGTCGGACACGATTCTTGTGTTCAAGATCTTCTTTGGAGTATTCGGAGAAGGAACCCGCCTTGCAATGCCGAAGACAATCTGCGCGCTGGACTCATCATCATTGAAGCCTGGTTCAGGGGCTACTGAGGGAGTCCAGGATTAGGGGTTCCTCGGACAGCCGGACTATATGCTTATGCCGGACTGTTGGACTATGAAGATTCAAGATTGAAGACTTCGTCCCGTGTCCGGGTGGGACTCTCCTTTGCGTGGAAGGCAAGCTTGGCAATTCGAATATGTAGATTTCCTTCTCTGTAACCGACTCTGTGTAACCCTAGCCCCCCTCTGGTGTCTATATAAACTAGAGGGTTTAGTTCGCAGGACAACAACAATCATAATCATAGGCTAGCTTCTATGGTTTAGCCTCTATGATCTCATGGTAGATCAACTCTTGTAATACTCATATCATCAAGATCAATCAAGCAGGAAGTAGGGTATTACCTCCATAGAGAGGGCCCGAACCTGGGTAAACATTGTGTCCCCCACCTCCTGTTACAATTATCCTTAGACGCACAGTTCGGGACCCCCTATCCGAGATCCGCCAGTTTTGACACCGTCAAGCAGTTTTTAAGTTTTTCAAGTTGAGATTGGAAATTAGAACAATTTCAAGCATTCACAATACAATTCAGCAAGCATGCAAAGAGTATATGAGTAGAAGAAAGTAAAGCATGCAACTTGCAAGAAAGTAAAGGGATGGGATTGGAGTGTGCAAACGCAATTGGAGACAGAGATATTTTTGGCGTGGTTCCGATAGGTGGTGCTATCGTACATCCAAGTTGGTAGAGACTTCAACCCATGAAGGGTAATGGTTGCGCGAGTCCACGGAGGGCTCCACCCAAGAAGGGTCCACGAAGAAGCAACCTTGTCTATCCCACCATGGCCATCGCCCACGAAGGACTTCCCTCACTTGGGTAGATCTTCACAAAGTAGGCGATCTCCTTGCCCTTACAAACTCCTTGGTTCAACTCCACAATCTTGATGGAGGCTCCCAAGTGACACCTAACCAATCTAGGAGACACCACTCTCCAAAAGGTAATAGATGGTGTGCTGATGATGAACTCCTTACTCTTGTGCTTCAAATGATAGTCTCCCCAACACTCAACTCTCTCTCACAGATTTGGCTATGGTGGAAAGATGATTTGAGTGGAAAGCAACTTGGGGAAGACTAGAGATCAAGATTTTTGTGGTTGGAATGGAATGTCTTGGTCTCAACACATGAGTAGGTGGTTCTCTCTCAGAAAATGAATGGTGGAAGTATAGGCATGTTTTGATGGCTCTCTCCATGAATGAAGAATGGGTGGAGGGGTATATATAGCCTCCACACAAAATCTAGCCGTTACACACAGATTCCCAAACTCGATGAGACTGAATGGTGAAACTCGGTCAGACCAATTTGGTTCAAAATATGAACGTTAGGCTATTCGGTGGGACCGACATGATCAACTTGGTGGGACCGATGCGCTAGGGTTAGGGTATAACTTGATCTCGGTGAGACCGATCACATGAAGTCGATGAGACCGATTTCAGGAATAGGCAAACAGAGAGTTGGTCAGGCAAACTCGGTGGGACCGATTCACTCATTTCGGTGAGATCGAAATGTTATGAAAAGGAAACAGGGAGTTTACAATCCCATCTCGGTGAGACTGAGATCCCTATCAGTGAAACTGAATTGATTAGGGTTTGTGGCAGTGGCTATGTCAAACGAACTCGGTGGCGCCAGATAGATCAAATCGGTGGGGTCAAGTTTGACTTTTAGGTTTAGGATATATGTGGATATGAGAAAGTGGTTGAGGGCTTTGGAGCATATCACTAAGCACTTTGAGCTAGCAAGCCATTAAGCAACACCTCATCCCCTTTTAATAGTATTGGCTTTCCTATGGACTCAATGTGATCTTGGATCACTAAAATGAAAATGTAGAGTCTTGAGCTTTCGCCAATGTTTGCCTTAGCATCTTGAAGGGGTTCCACATCCTCTTGTCCATGCCACTCCAATGTTGAACTTATCTGAAAATATACTAGGTAGAAATATTAGTCCAACAAGAGATATGCTGACATTAATTACCAAAATCACCTAGGGAGCACTTGTGCTTTCAATCTCCCCCTTCTTGGTAATTGATGACAACATCAAATCTTTAGATAAGGATAAGAAGAAAAGTAGCAAGTAAAGCTTTGGAAGGACATGCAACATGCATTAGCTCCCCCTACATGTATGCAATCATGTGATGATAGATCATAAGAGTATGAGAATGCATAAGCATGATAGAGAAAGCAATGAGTTACATGTTTCTTAGCTATATGCATCAGAGCAAATGGTGTAGATACTGGAAATGTACCTTCATGTTCATGAATCTGTCTTGCAAACAATATATACCTCATCCCCTTGTGGTTAGCTTTGGAAGAGATGAACCTGAGTAAACAAGGTCAGATAACACAAGAACATCTACTAGATAGAGCAAATTAGAGAGATCACAAGAATACCAAGACTGGGATGACATGTAGAGAGTGAGTACTAGGTACTCTAGTTGGTTATAGACATGTCCCCAAGAATAAAGATATGCAGTGAATTCGAAAGATTTTCTTCCCTTAGGATTGAGCTCTCTCCCCCTAAATCTGACATTGGATAATGGGAGAAGATAGGGTAAGAAAATAAGAGCAAACAAGAAAATTAGAGCAAAATAGTCATGACACATACTATCTTGTCTTTCCCCTCTTGAAGACATGAGACAACTTTCCTCTTCAGAATAAGAAGCATCAGGAGAAGCTTTAGGTGTGCATTCTCTCTTATGTCATAAGCTTTGATGTGCTCTCTCCCTCCCGCTTTGACATCAATTTCCAAGAAGGGACTTCTGGAGCATGAGTCAAGTAGGTTTGGTCCTTGAGTCACATTTCAAAGCAACATGTAATAGGATGCTAGTAGAGGACAAGTATTATTGAGTGGAGCTGGAACAAATGTGCAGGATGCAAGTGACACAATATTTTTCTTAGCATTGAAATCGGTAGCACCAAGTTGTTATTTTTGGTGGCACCGATATGATTTGGTTTAGCCGAAGGAAACAAACCGGTGAGGCCGAGTTCAACCCAGAGAGAAAACAATTGTCACCTCAGCTCACTTAGGCAAATAAGATCTCACAAGGATATGCAAGGAATTAACTGAAGGATTTGCAATGAATTGGATGCAGGGAATGCAGAACATAACAGAGAAAAGAAAACAAAAGAAATCTAGGTGAAGTTTTTTTTGAAAGGGGTACTAGCATGCAAAAGACATATGCAAGAACATAGAGAAACAAAAGAGAACTTCATCTAGAATTGGTCAGCAACAAAGTCACCTATGTTAGAGTATATTGACTTAGGAGTCAAGTGAGGACACTTGATCATAGGTCATACTCATCGTTTAAGCTCAAAATGGGGTTTCCATTTTTCGTTTAAGCATTTTGATGTATTCACATCTTGTGGAGTTGCTTTGACCCATGTCTTGGGGTAAAGCTTCTCTAAGATGAAATGACATAACTTTGGTGGTGGTGTTGATCTTGATCATGTAGTTGAACTTGTGTAGGATGCTCAAAGCTGATGCAATTCATCACGAGTTGGGAGCACCACTTGTAGTTGAAGTTCGTCTACCTACATGGGTTAGTCTTGCAAGGAAGAGCACTTGTGTATCCAAAATGACAATCATGAAATTTGATATAAAGAAATTGTCAAAGGATATATTGAAAGGATTCATGCTACCTTGTCTTCAACCACCTTATTGTAGAGACTTGGAGATGTAGAGATTTCTTAGAATGTGATTGAGTTGTAATCTCATAGAGTTGGGCTTATCCAAGTACCTACAAGGGTTAGATAGCATGCAAATGTACAAGTATATCCAAGACATATGATCATCATCATAAGAGAAATATCAAGGATTAGTCATAGAAAGGCTCATGCCTTGCATGCATCTACATGGAGTTTCTACTCCAAGTTTGAGGCATCAATGATGTTCAATTCACCTTTCAAACGGAAAAATACTTTCTCATCAAGCGGTTTGGTGAATATATCCGCCAATCGCTTATCGGTACAAACATGCTTAAGTTTGATATCTCCCTTAGCAACATGATCTCGAATGAAATGATGATGAACTTCAATATGCTTAGTTCGAGAATGTTGCACGGGATTATGAGCAATCTTAATAGCACTGTCATTGTCACAAAGCAATGGAACATGTTTCACATATGTCCCATAATCTTTAAGAGTTTGGGTCATCCAAAGTAACTGAGCACAACATGAACCGGCGGCAATGTATTCCGCTTCGGCGGTGGATAAGGATACCAAGTTTTGTTTCTTGGAGGACCAAGACACAAGAGATCTACCAAGAAATTGACAAGTACCCGAAGTGGACTTTCTATCAACCTTGTCACCGGCATAGTCTGAGTCGGAGTAGCCAACAAGATCAAAAGAAGACCTCTAGGATACCAAATGCCAAAATTTGGTGTATGAATTAAGTATCTCACTATCCTTTTCACAGCATTAAGATGACATTCCTTGGGGGCCGCTTGGTATCGTGCACACATGCACACACTTAGCATGATATCGGGACGGGAGTGATAACCCACAAGTATATGGGATCACAACAGTTTTTGAGGGTAGAGTATTCAACCCAAATTTATAGATTCGACACAAGGGGAGCCAAAAAATATTTGAAGGTATTAGCAGCTGAGTTGTCAATTCAACCACACCTGGAGATTAATTATCTGTAGCAAAGTGATTAGTAGCACAGTAGTATGATAGTTTTGATGATAGCAGCAGTAGTAACGGTAACAGTAACAGTGATATTGTAGCAGTAACGATAGCAGTAGAAATAGTAGTAACTTAGCAGAAACAATATAAGATAAATTCATAGGCATTCTATCGGTGACTCATTGGATGATATTCATCATGAGACAGTTATAACCTAGGGCGATATGGCACTAGCTCCAGTTCATAAATATAATTTAGGCATGTATTCCGTAAATAGTCATACATGCTTATGGAAAGAACTTGCATGACATCTTTTGTCCTACCCTCCCGTGGCAGCGGGGTCCTATAGGAAACTAAGGGATATTAAGGCCTCCTTTTAATAGAGAACCAGAACAAAGCATTAGCACACGATGAATACATGGACTCCTCAAACTACGGTCTTCATCGGAAGTGGTCCCGACTTCTGTCACTCCGGGCCCAAAGTGACAAGCATTAAGCATGGCAAAGTCATAGCAACATCAATCTCAGAATATAGTGGATACTAGGGATCAAGCCCTAACAAAACTAACTTGATTACATGATGAATCTCATCCAACTCCTCACCGACCAGCGAGCCTATGAAGGAATTACTCACTCCTGGTGGGGAGCATCATGGAATTGGTGATGGAGATGTGTTGGTGATGACAAAAATTGGAAATTCCCCTCTCTGGAGCCCCAAACGGACTCCAGATCTGCCCTCCCGAGGAAGAACAGGGATTGGCGATGACTCTGTCTCGTAAAATGCGATAATTCTTTCTCCTCGATTTTTTTTCTGAAAATATGGGATTTTATAGCGTCGGTTTGAGGGTCACCGGGGCCACCAGGTGGGCAGCACCCACTTGGGCAGGTCTATCCTGGCTCCAGAAATTCTCTTTTATTGTATAAATGATCCTCGCAAAGTTTTGTTCCATTCCGAGAACTTTTATTTCTGCACAAAAACAACACCATGGTAGTTCTGCTGAAAACAGCGTCAGTCCAGGGTTAGTTTCATTAAAATCATGCAAATTAGAGTCCAAAACAAGAGGAATAGCATTAGGAAAAGTAGATACGTGGGAGACGTATCAACTCCCCCAAGCTTAAACCTTTGCTTGTCCTCAAGCAGTTCAGTTGATAAACTAAAAGTGAAAAAGAAAAACTTTTACGAACTCTTTTGCTCTTGTTTCATAAATAAGTTTAAACAACATCCAGGTTTTCAGCAAAGATTATAACTAACCATGTCGACAATAACTCTTAAATATTATATTAACTCATATCAATGACATAAACAACTAGAGAGCAATAATAAAATATCTCAAATAGTAACACATTGTCAAAACAACCACGATATAATATGACAATAGTGGTATCTCGCTAGCCCTTTCTAAGACCGCAAAACATAAATGTAGAGCACCCCCAAAGTTCAAGCAGCGACTAAACATTGTAATTCATGGTAGAAAGATCCAGTCATGATGCACCCAACATTAGCTATACACAATGCATCAGCATGATAGTAGTGCTCTTCTGGTGCTTATTTGGGAAGGTGATGACACAACATAAAAGTAAATAGATAGTCCCTTCGCAGAGGGAAGCAGTGATTTTTAGAGGTGCGAGAGCTCAAGTTTTTAAAATAGAGGTAAATGATATTTTGAGACATGAACCCTTCTTATTCACTTCACGACCATCAGTTATCAATATCTTCCATGCTAAGCATGCTAGTGGCGGTTCCCAAGAGGAAAGGTAAAGGTTATGACTCCATTGGGAGTTTTTGTTTGATTATTTGTAAGCTCTTTCTTTTTGCAGTTTGGGACTGGGCATCCCTATAACCGCCCTTTTCTCGTGCGATGGAGAGTGAATAAACACTCGACCTGAGAATAACCCGCTTAGCATGGAAGATACCGAACACCTCATGTCGTTCGACGAAAGATCCAGGCACACAAAAAGGATATTTATTTGAAGTTTTTAGAGGTGGCACATGCAAATTTACGTAGGGCGGGAGGGTAATACAGCATATAGGTAGGTACGGTGGACTCATCTAGAATAACTTGGGTTTCAGGTTTTTGGGTGTACAAGCAGAGTTCCCACTTGGTACAGGCGAAGGCTAGCAAATAGGTTGAGAAGCGGCCAGCTAGAGAGCAACAACATTCATGAACATGCATTATGCATAAGTAACATTGTATACTAGCATGAGTAGGATATGAACACCATGAACATAAATACATAGAGGCTATGTTGGTTTTGATTCAACTACATGCATGAACATGTGCCAAGTCAAGCCACTCGAACATTCGGAGGAGGATAACATATCATCATACTACATCACAATTGTTTTAACGCAATGTTGATATCCAAGATAAGTCATTATTCACTCCTAGCTACTTATGCATGGCATGAGAAACTATAATATCTAATTGTCATTGCAAACATGTTTGATCATAATAGGCTGAAGCATGGATACTAGGTTAAATATATTTACAAAAACAGAACAAGTCAAGTTCATACCCGTTTCTCTCTGCCACGGCCAGTTCATCTAATATTGTCATTATTGTCTTTCACTTGCACGGCCGAACGGTTTGAAATAATAATAGTGCAAGAGTGCTGTGTACTAAGCTGGAATATGCAAACATTTTATTCAAGAGGAGAAGACAAGGTAATATGGACTCTTTGTTAGATCAACAATAATGCAAATGATAGCCACTCAACATTTTCATCGTGGCCTTCTCCTTTGTATGACTCGATAAAAGAAAAACAAATTCGGAGAAACACACTGGAATACTTTTGGAGTTTTTCGTTTTTCGAAAGCAAGCAAAGGAAAAAGGGAAAAGCAAAAACAAGAAAAACTATTTACACGGGAAATCTCCCAACAAGTACAAGAAGAACAAGGAAATCTTTTTGGGTTTTATTTTTAGTGCTACAACAATTTAAACTAGGAAAAAAAATCAAAAAGAAGCAAGAAACATATTTTTGGGATTTTCTCAAAGTTTTTCAAACACACAAGAATAAAGCAAGAAAAATAATTTAAGCATGGATGATATAATGAAAAAGTGTGGACACCGACAACTGGAATGAAATGTGTGCGCGTGAATGTAATGTCGGTGGGAATATGTACTCCCCCAAGCCTAGGCTTTTGGCCTAGCTTGGTAATCACCAGTCGTAGAAGCCGTGAGGTCCAATGTTGAAGTGCTGGGAAGCAGGCACCATAGGGTCCCACTACTAGGGATCCGTCTGTGCTACCGCCAGGTTATTCCGGTAAGCGACAATGTCCTCAGGCATAACTCTGTATCCGTTCCTGGCAACATAATCAAACAAAGCAGATGCAGGCAAGGGGATAACATCACGAGTGTCTTCACTAAAAACTAAATTGTATGGCAAGTTAAGATCAGGGCGATCAACAACAAGAAAATGATGGTCCAACATAGATGCTCTGTCAAGGTAAACCTTGGGCAAGGGGTGATCATGTTGGCATATCTGCACATTGAAGTGAGTAGCCAAACAAGTAGCGTCAATGCCCCCATGTATTTTACCCTTAAATCTATTAAGGTGAAGGCGACATGCCACAATAGCTCCCAAGCTAAAAGTGTTGTCGCCATAAAGTGCATGCCCTAAAACAACAAAGTCTGGGGCGCTAAGTGAACCCACCTTCTCTCTCGCTAGCAAGCACTTTGCGATAAATAAAGCAACATAATGCACGGCAAGAAACTGCAAGCTAGCGGCAGTGGTGGCCGATACTCCTCTCTCATCCCCCACTGTTAGAGTATGGTAAAAACCATCAAACTCTGAGGGTCTAGGCTCTACCAAACCCCCATCATAAGGAAGCATGCATATGTCACAAAATTCAGTAAGCGGAATTTGGCGGGGTTCAACATATAAGTTAAATGACACCTCAGGTGGATTATTCCTAGAATGAAAATGAAAGTTTTGCATAAATGAATTTGTGAGGAGATGATACTGTTCTCATTCAACTGCGATGAAGTCGGTGAGGCCCGCATTAGCAGCATATTGGTTGAACTCTTGGAGGATTCCGGCCTCTTCCATGAAACCATTGTCCGGCCACTCAGTCCGCTGCAGTTCCGCCAACCTCGGGGTATGAATATCATTGTCAGAAGACTGCCCAATAACCTCCTTGGATTTCTTCTTGGAAGCAAACTTCCTGAAGATATTCATCTTTTTCCTATGAACAAAATTTTGAAATTTTTAGTCCACAAAATGTTTCTCAACTAAACTTCACAAAACTGAGAGCAACTACTCATAGGGATGTATAGAAGCCATAGCAAGCATTCAAACTACTTAGAACTCTAAGAATTCAACATGCAAGCTCATCTACAGAAGCACCAAGAGTAGCTCATTATTCTAAATATAAACCACTAAAACAAAAACTAATTGGACACATGGAGGAGTCACATACCAATCAACAAATCCCCGAAACAGTTTCAGAAATGGAGCTTCGAGCAAAGAGATCGAAATCCGCGGTTTCGGAGGCAAGAACACGAGAGAGAGTGTGTTGGTGATTTTTTCTTTGTGAATGGAGTGGTGTGGGAGGAAGAAGTAAGTGAGGGGGCCCACCAGGTGGGCAGCACCCACCAGGGTGCGCCTGGGGGTGCTGGCGCACCCAGGTGGGTTGTGCCCACCTGGTGCACCTCCCTCAGGTATTATTTGCACCAGAAATTCATAAATATTCAGGAAAAAAATCGTGCCAGGTTTTCAGAGCATTCTGAGAACTTTTATTTTTGGGTCATTTTTTTTATTGCACACAAAAGGCAGAAAACAGACAAAGCATGGCATGTTATTTTATTTAACTAATAAAACAGAAAAACAAAAGGTAGGGACAGAAGGTGGTGCTTACTAAATTCATCAACTTCATACCTCTCAAAAATGATCCATTAATAAGGTTGATCAAGTCTTATTAACAACCACTTTCGATTAGTATGAATCCGAAGAACTTTTGTAAATCACTAAGTTACTTCAGTGGGGATATGAATGTCCCCAACAATAAGCATTTCATATTTCTTTTCGACAGTAGGTAGAGGTAGTTGAAAACTTCCAATAGTGATTGTCGGAGATTTTTCAATAACATTAATACCATTCACTTGGAATTGTTTCTTCGGAAAGTGCACAATATGCTCATTGCCATTGATATGAAAAGTGAACTTGCTTTTATTGCAATAAATAACAGCCCCTGCAGTATTCAAGAAGGGTCTACCAAGGATAATCTACATGTTTTCATCCTCGGGCATCTCAAGTATAACAAAGTCAGTCAAAATAGTAACATTAGCAACAACAACAACGGGCACATCCTCACAAATACCGATAGGTATGCCAGTCGATTTGTCAGCCATTTGCAAAGATATTTCAGTATGTGTGAGTTTATTCAAATCAAGTCTTTTATATAAAGAGAAAGGCATAACACTAACACCAGCTCCCAAATCACATAAAGCAGTTTTCACATAATTTCTTTTAATGGAGCAAGGTATAGTTGGTATCCCCGGATCTCCAAAATTTTTAGGTACTCCATCTTTGAAAGTGTAGTTAGCAAGCATAGTGGAGATTTCAGCTTCTGGTGTTTTTCTCTTATTAGTGATGATGTCTTTGATATACTTTGCATAAGGAGGCATTTTCAAGATATTAGTCAAGCGAGTGCGCAAAAAGACTGGCCTAATCATTTCAGCAAAGCATTCAAATTCTTCATCATCTTTCTTTTTAGTTAACTTAGGTGGAAAGGGCATAGGCTTTTGAACCCATGGTTCTCTTTCCTTACCATGTTTTCTAGCAACAAAGTCTCTTTTATCATATCTTTTATTCTTAGGTTGTGGGCTATCAAGATTAACAGTTGGTTTTATCTCAACATCATTATTTGGTTCTTTATCATTAGGTTGAGTGTCTTCATGAACAGATTGAGTTTCAGCATCAGAGATAGAAACTTCATTATCATTATCAGGAGGTTTTTCTATTTCAGGTTCACTAGAGGTAGGCAAAGTCTGATCATTTTTCTTCTTCTTTCTCTTTTTAAAAGAACTAGGTGCAGTTGTTGTTCCTTTGAGAATCTTGTTCAATTCTCTTTGGGTGTCCTTCGGGATAAAGTGGTTCCTGAGTCATTTTACCTCCTCTAGTTGCTACTCTAACAACAATGTCACTTATATTATTGTTCATTTCATCAAGCAACTCTCTCTGAGATTTAGCAACTTGTTCTAATTGACTTTGAACCATATAGGCATGCTTTCCTACACCTCTAACATCATTTGAGATTCTAAATAACAAGTCACTTAAGTGAGCAATCATATCAGAGTTGTATTTTAATTGTTTCATAACATTTGCATTGAAGTGATCTTGCTTTCTAATGTAATTATCAAACTCATAAAGGCATTGACTAGGATGTTTATTATGAGGATCATCATTATCATTGAATTTCATTAAAGATTTTACCTCTACCACCTTGGGTGGTGGTGGTGCTTCAAGCCCATGAATTTCTTCAATAGGTGGTAAATTTTTAACATCCTCGGCCTTAATACCTTTTTCCTTCATAGACTTCTTTGCCCCTTGCATATCTTCAGGACTGAGATATAAGATACCCCTCTTCTTCGGAGTGGGTTTAATAGGTGCTTCAGGAGGAGTCCAATCATCATAATTTTTCAATATGTTATTCAATAATTCTTGAGCTTGCCCAATAGTTCGTTCCCTGAAAACACAACCAACACAACTATCTAGGAAGTCCCTAGAAGCATCGGTTAGTCCATTATAGAAGATATCAAGTATTTCATTTTTCTTAAGAGGATGATCAGGCAAAGAATTAAGAAATTGGAGAAGCCTCCCCGAAGCTTGTGGGAGACTCTCTTCTTCAATTTGCACAAAGTTAAATATTTCCTGCAAGGCAACTTGTTTCTTATGATCAGGGAAATATTTTTCAGAGAAGCAATAGATCATATCCTAGGGACTACGCACACAACCAGGAGCAAGAGTATTGTACCAAGCTTTAGCATCACCCTTTAATGAGAATGGAAATAACTTGAGAATATAGTAATAGCGAATCTTCTCATCATGAGTAAAAAGGGCAGCTATATCATTCAACTTAGTAAGATGTGCCACAACAGTTTCAATTTCATAACCATGGAAAGGATCAGATTCAACCAAAGTAATTAACTCTGGGTCGATAGAGAATTCATAATCCTTATCAGCAATAACAATAGGTGAAGTAGCAAACTCAAAATCACATTTCATTTTAGCATTCACAGATCTTTCTTTATACTTGCATAGTAATTTCTCTAGATATCTCTATCCTTACAAGCAAGAATGCCTCTAGTTGCCTCCTCACTCATAATATAACCTTCCGGTACCTTCGACAATTCATATCTAGGAGGACTAGTTCTAGTTGGGGTTTCAGTAGTTTCAGTTTCAAGTTCATCATCAGATTCAACAATAGCATGTTGTCTTACTCTAGCAATTGGTTCATCAAGAAATTCACCTAGTGGCACATCATCAAGCAAGGTACTAGCATCATCATGAGTATCATTCATAGCAGAAGTAGCGTCATCAATAACTTGCGACATATCAGTTTACTTATAACAGAAGGTGAATCTAAAGCAGAACTGGATGGCAGTTCCTTACCTCCCCTCGTCTTTGAGGAAAAAATCTTAGTCTTAGCATCCTTCAGATTCTTCATAGTGATAATATAATAATAATCCCAAGTGACTCAACAAATATAGCTATGCTCCTCGGCAATGGCGCCAGAAAAAGGTCTTGATAACCCACAAGTATAGGGGATCGCAATAGTTTTCGAGGGTAGAGTATTCGACCCAAATTTATAGATTCGACACAAGGGGAGCCAAAGAATATTTGAAGGAATTAGCAGCTGAGTTGTCAATTAAACCACACCTGGAGATTAATTATCTGTAGCAAAGTGATTAGTAGCACAGTAGTATGATAGTTTTGATGATAGCAGCAGTAGTAATGGTAACAGTAATAGTGATAGCAATGATATTGTATCAGTAACGATAGCAGTAGCAACAGTAGTAACTTAGCAGAAACAATAGAAGATAAATTCATAGGCATTGGATCGGTGACTCGTTGGATGATATTCATCATGAGACAGTTATAACCTAGGGCTATACGGCACTAGCTCCAGTTCATAAACATAATGTAGGCATGTATTCCGTAAATAGTCATACATGCTTATGGAAAGAACTTGCATGACATCTTTTGTCCTACCCTCCTATGGCAGCGGGGTCCTATCAGAAACTAAGGGATATTAAGGCTCCTTTTAATAGAGAACCGTAACAAAGCATTAGCACACGGTGAATACATGGACTCCTCAAACTACGGTCATCACCGGGAGTGGTCCCGACTTCTGTCACTCCGGGGTTGCCGGATCATAACACGTAGTAGGTGACTATAACTTGCAAGATCAGATCTAGAACATGGATATAATGGTGATAACATAAACGCTTCATATCTGAAACCATGTCACCCGAGCCCAAAGTGACAAGCATTAAGCATGGCAAAGTCATAGCAACATCAATCTCAGAACATAGTGGATACTAAGGATCAAGCCCTAACAAAACTAACTCGATTACATGATGAATATCACCCAACTCCTCACCGACCAGCGAGCCTAGGAAGGAATTACTCACTCCCGGTGGGGAGCATCATGGAGTTGGCGATGGAGATGTGTTGGTGATGACGAAGATAGAAGATCGCCCTCTCCGGAGCCCCAAATAGACTCCAGATCTGCCCTCCCAAGGAAGAACAGGGCTTAACGGCGGCTCCGTCTCGTGAAACGCAATAATTCTTTCTCGTCGATTTTTTTCTGGAAATATGGGATTTTATAGTGTCGGTTTGAGGATCAGTGGGCCATCAGGTGGGCAGCACCCACCTAGGCGCGCCCGGGGTGGGGGGGGGGGCTGGCGCGCCCTGGTGGGTTGTGCCCACCCAGGTTCCCCCCTCAGGTCCATCCTGGCTCCAGAAATTATCTTTTATTGTATAAAAATCCTCGCAAAGTTTCATTCCATTTTGAGAACTTTTATGTCTCCAGAAAAACAACACCATGGAAGTTCTGCTGAAAACAACGTTAGTCCGGGGTTAGTTTCTTTCAAATCGTGCAAATTAGAGTCCAGAACAAGAGGAAAAGTGTTAGGAAAAGTAGATACGTTGGAGACATATCAGGGAGGCACATAGATATAACAATGAACTAATCATAGAGCGGTAAACCTTTTGGTCAACCGGTTTGCCATCCTTAGTCAAGTCAAGATGTCCACTATTAGGCATGGGGGTACTCATACCTTTGCATTCTTGCATGTTAAACTTCTTGAATAAGTCCTTGGTGTACTTTGTTTGAGATATAATGGTTCCCTCCTTAGTTTGCTTGATTTTCAAACCAAGAAAGAACTTGAGTTCATTCAGAATAGACATCTCAAAATTCTCCTACATTAGCTTTCCAAACTTTTCACTAAAAATGAGGGTTAGTTGAACCAAATATGATATCATCAACATAAATTTGGCACACAAATAATTCTCCATTAATCCTTTTAGTAAAGAGTGTAGAATCAAATTTTCCAATTTCAAACCCTTTTTCAATAAAAAAACTTAGTCAAGCATTTATACCAAGCTCTAGGAGCTTCCTTAAGATGATAAAGAGCTTTGTGAAGTTTATAAACATGGTCGGGTTTCTTAGGATTAACAAAGCCGGGAGGTTGTTTAACATAAACTTCCTCCTCAATTTCACCATTGAGAAAAGCACTTTTGATGTCCATTTGATATAAGATAATATCATGATGGTTGACATAAGCAAGTAAGATGGGAATGGACTCAAGTCTAGCAACGGGGGCATAAGTCTCACCATAGTCCATACCTTCGACTTGAGTGTAGCCTTGAGCAATGATATGAGCCTTGTTGCATACAACTTGTCCATCTTCATCTTGCTTGTTCCGAAACACCCATTTGGTTCCAATGACATTGGGCTTCTCATCGGGCTTTTCAACCAACGTTCACACTTGGTTCCTCTCAAAGTTGTGTAGCTCTTCGTACATGGCATTTATCCAATCCGGATCTTCTAATGCTTCTTCAACCTTCATAGGTTTAATGCTAGAAATGAATGAGTAATGTTCACAAAAGTTAGCCAAACGAGTTTTAGAGCGAGTAATTCTCCCGGTTTGAATGTCATCAAAGATTTGTCGACAGGATGATTTCTTGAGACTCTTGCTCGAACTCGTGAGAGCTTTTGTTTGGGTCGGGGTGGAACATCCTCTTCATTGTCTTGTTCTTCCTCTTGTCTTTCTTCATTGTTGCTGGCGTTGTTGTTCTATCGTGGAGGTGGAGAAGGAGGTTGTCGAGGTTCATCTTGTTGTACATCCTTGTTTTCATCGTCTTGATGTGTCCCACTCATGGATGCTTCCAAGTCAACTTGTGGTTCACCTTGGCGTGAGGTTGAGGCTTCCACTTGGACGGACGAGGTACTCTCCTTCACCTCCGTTGGGTGAATCTTACCAATAGACAAGTCCTAGATTGCTTCCGAAGGATCTTTGTCTCCTACATCAATTGGAAATTGCTCTACTTGCGAGACATTAGATTCATCAAACTTCACATCTACCGTCTCTTCAACCTTTCGGGTGAAATTGTTGTAGACACGGTAAGTGTGAGAGTTTGAGCAATAACCGAGTAGGAAACCTTCATGAGATTTAGGAGCAAATTTTGAAAGACGATGCTTATCAAGAATGTAGCGCTTTGAGCCGAATACCCAAAAGTATCCAACTTGGGGTCCATTACCGGTGAGAAGATCGTATGCTGTCTTGTCGAGTAGCTTGTGAAGATATAGATGATTCGTTGCATGACAAGTTGTCTCAACCGCTTCTACCCAAAAGTGTTTTGGCGTCTTGTACTCATCAAGCATCATTCTCGCCATTTTGATGAGCGTCTGGTTCTTCCTCTCAACAACTCCATTTTGTTGAGGTGTGTACGTAGCGAGAACTCATGTGAAATACCTTCTTCGTCAAGAAAGGTGTCCACATTGGCGTCCTGAACTCCATTCCATTGTCGCTGCGAACCTTCTTGATCTTCAATTCAAATTGGTTTTGGGCCTTCGTAGCGAAGTTTTTGAAGATCTTTTGGACCTGCGATTTATCATCAAGAAATAACACCCACGTAAATCTTGAAAAATCATCAACAATGACCAATCCAAACGAGTTACCACTGAGACTCCTGTGGGCATTGGGACCGAAAAGATCCATGTGAAGTAGCTCGAGCGGTCTCCTTGTGGTCATGATGTTCTTCATGGGGTGGCTTCCTCCAACCTGTTTTCCTGCTTGGCAAGCACTGCAAAGTCTATCCTTGTCAAATATAACATCTTTAACACCAAGGATATGATCACCTTTAATAAGCTTGTCAAGATTTCGCATGCCTACATGACCTAACCGTCTATGCCACAACCAGCCTTTAGAGGATTTAGCAATTAAGCAAGTTCTAGGTTGAGCCTTTTTAGTGAAATCAACGATGTATAGATCACCTCTACATATGCCGGTAAAGAACATTTTATGATTATCTCTTCGAAACACTTGGCAATCTAATTTAGTAAATAGGACATTGAATCCAAAGTCAGCTAGTCTAGATACAGAAAGTAAATTATAGCCAAGAAATTCAACGAGCATTACATTTTGTATGGAGCTGTCATGTGAGATGGCCACCTTGCCGAGGCCAACCACCTTACCCTTTGATTTATCACCAAAGGTGACACACTTTCGAGGGCCGTCGTTTTCAGCAAGCTCATGAAACATATCTTTGTCTCTGGTCATGTGATCGGTGCATCCACTATCAAGAACCCATTCCTTTCCTCCAGCCATGTAGCCGCGAAGGTTAGCCATAAGGCCAAAGTGCCTCATAGACTCTTCAAGATCAAGGTCACTATCATCACCCTCATCATAGTATCCATGTTCAACATCGTCTTGCAGATGATCATTTCCTAGAGAGAGTGATTCATTAGATATATGCTTTTGACAATGTTCATCTATATGAATTCTAATAGCTTCGGAAATGATATTGCTAATGATTCCAACATCTCCTTTGGCATGCGTAAGGTCATGAAGCTCAAATAAACAATCTCCAAACTTAGGATCATTGGGATTCATCTTATTTAAAGCAATAGACTTATGGAGAATCTCATCTAAGTTTTTCAAGGAATAGTCTGGAAATCGTTCCTAAAGAAATATCCATATAGTATAAGCACGATCAAGAGTTGGCAAGTGACTAATCAAATTTCTAGGCAAACCTCTAGTGATAAGTGCTGGGGAACACAGTAATTTCAAAAAAAATCCTACGATCATGCAAAATCTATCTAGGTGATGCATAGCAACAAGACGGGAGAGTGTGTTCACGTACCCACGTAGACCAAAAGCGGAAGCGTTTCAATAACGCGGTTGATGTAGTCGAATGTCTTCGCGATCCAACCGATCCAAGTACCGAACGTACGACACCTCCGTGTTCAGCACATGTTCATCACATGATCCAGTTGAGGACGAGGTTGAGTTCTGTCAACATGATGGCGTGGCAATGGTGATGATGATGTTACCGGCGCAGGGCTTCTCCTAAGCACCACGAGGGTATGATCGAGGTGTGTAACTTTGGAGGGGGGCACCGCACACGGTTAAGAGAAACTTGTGTGTCTTTGGGGTGCCCCCTGCCCACGTATATAAAGGAGGGAGGGAGGGAGGCCGGCCCCCTAGGGGTGCGCCTAAAGTATGGAGTCCTACTAGGACTTCCAAGTCCTAGTAGGAATCCCTTTCCCTTTTGGAGTAGGAGAGAAGGAAAGAGGGAAAGATAGAGGGAGTAGGAAAGGGCAAGGGGGCACCGCCCCCTTCCCCTAGTCCAATTCGGACCCATGGGGGGCGCCACCTCCCCTTTAGCCTCCCTCCTCCTTCCTCGTATGGCCCAATAAGGCCCACTACTTCTTTCGGTGAATTCCCGTAACTCCCCGGTACTCCGAAAAATACCTAAATCACTAGAAACCTTTGCGATGTCCGAATATAGCTTTCCAATATATGAATCTTTACATCTCAACCATTTTGGGACTCCTCGTCACGTCTGTGATCTCATCCGGAACTCCAAACAAACTTCGGTCATCAAAACACATAACTCATAATACAAATCGTCATCGAACGTTAAGCGTGCGGGCCCTACGGGTTCGAGAACTATGTAGACATGACCGAGACACATCTCCGGTCAATAACCAATAGCGGAACCTGGATGCTCATATTGGCTCCTACATAATCTACGAAGATCTTTATCGGTCAAACCGCATAACAACACACGTTGTTCCCTTTGTCATCGGTATGTTACTTGCCCGAGATTCGATCGTCGGTATCATCATACCTAGTTCAATCTCATTACCGGCAAGTCTCTTTACTCGTTTCGTAATGCTTCATCCCGCAACTAAATCATTAGTCACATTGCTTGCAAGGCTTATAGTGATGAGCATTACCGAGAGGGCCAAGAGATACCTCTCCGATACACGGAGTGACGAATCCTAATCTTGATCTATGCAACCCAACAAACACCTTCGGAGACACCTATAGAGCATCTTTATAATCACCCAGTTACGTTGTGATGTTTGATAGCACAGAAGGTGTTCCTCCGGTATTTGGGAGTTTCATAATCTCATAGTCTGAGGAACATGTATAAAGTCATGAAGAAAGCAGTAGCAATGAAACTGTAACGATCATAATGCTAAGCTAACGGATGGGTCATGTCCATCACATCATTCTCGTAATGATGTGATCCTGTTCATCAAATGACAACACATGTCTATAGTTAGGAAATATAACCATCTTTGATTAACGAGCTAGTCAAGTAGAGGCATACTAGGGACACTATGTTTTGTCTATGTATTCACACATGTACTAAGTTTCCGGTTAATACAATTCTAGCATGAATAATAAACATTTATCAGGAAATAAGGAAATAAATAATAACTTTATTATTGCCTCTAGGTCATATTTCCTTCAATCTCCCACTTGTACTAGAGTGAATAATCTAGTTCACATCGCCATGTGATTTAACATTAATAGTTCACATCTGTATGTGATTAACACCCATTGTTGGTGTCAAAACCGGCGCATCTCGGGTAGGGGGTCCCAAACTGTGCGTTTAGGCGGATGGTAACAGGAGACAAGGGACACGATGTTTTACCCAGGTTCGGGCCCTCTTGATGGAGGTAAAACCCTACGTACTGCTTGATTGATATTGATGATGTGGGTATTACAAGGGTAGATCTACCACAAGATCAAGGAGGCTAAACCCTAGAAGCTAGCCTATGGTATGATTGTTGTTATTGTTGTTGTGTCCTACAGACTAAAACCATCCGGTTTATATAGACACGGAGAGGGCTAGGGTTACATAGAGTCGGTTACAATGGTAGGAGATCTACATATCCGTATCGCCAAGCTTGCCTTCCACGCCAAGGAAAGTCCCATCCGGACACGAGACGAAGTCTTCAATCTTGTATCTTCATAGTCTTGGAGTCCGGCCGATGATGATAGTTCGGCTATCCGGACACCCCCTAATCCGGGACTCCCTCAGTAGCCCCCGAACCAGGCTTCAATGACGACGAGTTCGGCATATACATTGTCTTCGGAGTTGCAAGGCGGGTTCTCCTTCAAATTTCATGTGCCTGCCGAATAGTGTCCGGCTTCCTTATAAATGTTGCGCTCCTTGGCTTCCACGTCCAATAATGGCCCTCTTCCACGTGTCGTATGAATGCGAAAAGCTAGGGTATTATTGCGTTTTACCCCCTAGCCGCAAGAACGAGCCGCCTATAAGAGAGGCGAGGATCTAGATCCAACTCACACCATCCTCCTTCCGCAAGTACTCATCGAAGCGCCTCTGACAAAAATCCATTCCATCATGGTTAGTCGACGCGGCTCCTCCTCTCGCGCTCCCAGCCCTCAGCCAGGAGATTGGGGGGGATGCTCAGTTCCACACAGCGAGCTAGTGACGCTCCAAACCGAGGGATATCTTCCCCCAGCCTTCATGGTTCCGGTTCGAGCCGGACTGGCCACCTTCAGGGGTGGAAAGCAGGCGGAGAGCGTCCCCAACCCCTCCAAAGGAGAGCGAGTATGCTTCGTCCCTTATCTAATAAGGGGACTCGGATTTCCCATACATCCGTTTCCCCGGGGGCTCCTGGAGTTCTACGGACTCCAACTTCACCACCTTACACCTGCCCCCATTCTGCACATCGCGGGCTTTGTAGACCTTTGCGAGTTGTTCTTGGGCATCGAGCCCCATTTTGCGTTGTGGAAGAGATTGTTTTGCCTCGTACCCCGTTCTCACGATGGTCGATATATCAAGTGGGCAGAGCCGAAATATGGCGCATCGCCAGGACCGGATATCTATCCGGCACCCCGAAGAAGGCGTCCGAAGACTGGCCTTCGGAATGGTTCTATATGGAGGACGCCCCTCTGCCGGATCCAGTGCGGATCGGCCTCCCGGAGTTCAGCAACGCTCCCTTGAAGAAACACCTAAGTTGGCGCCCGCGGAGCCCTCAACGGGAAGATGATGGGAGCGTCCAATATCTGATGGGCCGGATAAGGTTACTGGCCCACTCCGGATTGACCATGATTGGATTCATGGCCACGTGCATTACGCGAGGGGTGTAGCCGCTCCAATATAGGGGCCACCCCATGTGGGATTTCAACGGGGAGGATGGCGCCACCAGTCATGGCCGCAAGGGGCCGGGATCGGTCGCCGATCTGGTGAAGATCTTGTCTGGCTTGTACAAGGGGGAGAAGGAGGACTTCCTCCGCACCAGTCCATTGAATGGATTCTCCATGAATAACCCTCGGAGCTGGGTAAGCGGACGTTTATCTGTCCGATCCATATTCCCAAAGTCAAGTGTCTCACTTTGTGATTCTGACGTAGGAACTGCGCCGGGACGTGGAGGGCATACGAAGCCTGACTCCACAGCCCGAGGATCCAGGACGATCCCTTAATCCGGCCTTCGAAGAGGATCCGGACATAAAGGTGGAGCTGATTGACGGGGTGTTCCAACAACTTAGCATGGACAATGCTCTAGTCGCCATTACGCTGACTACCCCGGTTTATCTCCGGCTTCCCAGGTGACTACGACCGGAGTCCTGACACCATCATTTGATCCATGCTAATTTCTGACCATCATATACCAATGGTGCATTGCAGGAGGCGCCTTTAAGGCGGGAAGCCGAACCTGCGGCGGCTGACCAGCGAGGGTCAGTTCGGCCCAGCAGGCGGAAGACGAGTGCGGCGCAAATCGAAACGTCGCCACAACGGTACGGCGTACCGTTGTTTTTAAGGGAAAGATCCCTAGGAGGTATATTGACGCTCATGATTTTCCCAGGAGGAAGAGCGCTCGCCGGACAGTGTCCGGAGAGGTTGCCAATCAAGCCTCCGCCAGCCATGCTCAAACGCATGGTCCGAAAGGGGAGGCGAACACAAGACATGAGTCGGATGGTCCTCCAACGGAGGATACCGACAGGCTGTCCGCCACCAGGTCTGAGGTGGAGAGCGCCATGAATCACAGGCGCCGCCGGATGGTTCTTCGTGACGTGTGTTTCTCTCCGGAGGCACTAAATGCCTTTAATGCGGGAGACGCGCACCTCCGTGCCGCTCGAGATGGTTTAACCAGAGCCACGGAGCAGTATGTGAATGACATACGGGTGAGGAATTTTAATAGTTATATATGCCAGTAGCCCCCGAGACTTAAAATAGTTAGAATAACTGATTTAAGGATCATTTGTTTATGTAGGATCTTACGGAGAAGAATACCAGTCTGTCCTAGGAGCTTCAAGAGTGCAAGGCCCAACTTGAGGCCGCACTAGCCGCCGCAGGAGGAGGCACAGAGACTCCCTCTGGTAATACATACTTCGAAAAGATAAGTAGTTGATGAAGTGCGGCGTGTGCGTAAGTCTGACAATTGAATTGCAGAGGGTGCCGGATTGGAACCGGACAAGCAACATCTGCTACGCCAGCTGAAGACCAGCGAGAAGGTGCTTACGAGGGTGCAGCAGGAGAGGAACAAACTCCAAGATGCCAACACCCGGCTGGGTGAAGAACTAAAAGATGTTCGGGTCCAGCTGGCTGACTCCGTAAAGGAGAATCAGCGACTTCGTCGCGGCATTTACAGTAAGTGCTTGAGCAAACTCTTTTGAAAAGAAGAGTTCGGCGAGGAAGTCGATTGACAGAAATGTGTCTGTAGGTGTGCTCACGGGTCGTCCGGCGGAGGAGATGCCTGCTTCCACGGGTGACCTTCTTCCCGAGCTGCTGCAACTGCATGAACGTATTCGGCAAGCGATGAGCGGCATCGTCCAGGCCTTATAGCCGTCCGTCTCCCTACCCGAGGGTCTTGGAGGGCTTGCTGACAAGCTTCAGGGAGTACGGCAGCGCTTCCGTCCGTGGAAGATATTGGCCTGCAGGCAAGGCGCCAGAGAGGCCTGGGCCATGGTGAAGACGCGGTACACGAAGGCTGATCCAAACCACATGGCCGAGGTCGGACCTGTGGGGCCCGATGGGAAGGAGATCCTTGTGAGCTTAATGTACGGCCAAGTAGAGTTGGCCGCGAAATATTCCCAACGGGACTGTAAGCTAGACAGCCTGTTAGATGGGATTGAAGAGGAGTTCAATCAATCAATTTGACGATGTAATTTTAAAATGACATGTAAAATGCCTTTTAGCCGGATTGTAGATCGTTTGTCTTTGCAGACCTTTTTGCTTCAACCTCGGGACCCAACAGTCCGGAGTGTGTCCGAATACCCTAGCGGTTAGAAAAACCGGGGCATGCATGGAGACCAGGCGTAGGGGTCATTAGTGCTTTATCAGACAAGTGCCCAACTAGTTATGTTATATTACATGGTTAGTAAGAAACATCTTCCAGGGAGAATAGTTCCGTTAGGGGTTCCTTTCCCTGGGAGGCATGCCCTAAGGTGCATGTCCGTACTGCGAAAAGAGTAGAAAAAGCATCTAGGGGCAGATAAGTTTAAATAAGTAATAAATCATCTTTCAAGTCACCGACCGAATATTCCCTTAAGAACGCTAGCTTTCAGCTTCACCTAGTCTGAGGTACACATTCGGCTGACCCGACAGTAACAATCACAGAGGTGCTCCCTTTACCTCCTAGCCGAACAATCAGGAACGTAGGGGTAAGCACAGGAGCCATGCAACCCAGCTTGGCCAAAACTTAAGTCATATCGATGCATATAATGGTGAATAAAAGGTACATGCGGAAGTATGACACATGTGTTGGGCATGAAGCCCGTATAAATAAGCTTCTGTTAAAGAAGCCCCCAGGTATAATGAGTGCTAGTAGCACATCAAGTGTGTGCGAACAATGCGCAGATCATCCCATCAAAGGCTTTTACTAAAAAAAGGGGGGAAGAAGGAGGGGAACAAGAGACAGTGAAAATGTAAAAGGTGGGCGGAGGAGGGAGACGAACTCTGAGTCCGGCGCTAGGCGTAGAATCTTCGGAGACGGGCTGCGTTCCATGGGTTCGACTCGAGTCGGTTGTCAGATGCGTTACGTAGACGGTATGCTCCGCCGGTCAGGACTTGGTCGATGATGAAGGGACCTTCCCATATGGGCTTGAGTTTGTCCTTTTTCTTGTCCGGCAGGCGTAGAACAAGTTCGCCAACATTGTAAGTTTTGGCCCGTACTTCTCTGCTTTGATATCTTCGAGCCTGCTGCTGGTAAAATGCGGAACGAGCTTTTGCCACGTCCTGCTCCTCCTCTAAGGCGTCCAAACTGTCCTGCCGATCCAACTCGGCTTCTCTTTCTTCGTACATGCGCACGCAAGGTGAGTCATGAATTATATCGCAGGGCAAAACTGCCTCTGCGCCGTACATCATAAAAAATGGTGTGAATCCGGTAGTGCGGTTCGGCGTGGTCCGCAGCCCCCAAGTACGGAGTCGAGCTCCTCTACCCAGTGCGTGTTAGATTCCGTGAGGGACCGCACTAATCTGGGTTTGATGCCGCTCATGATTAGACCATTTGCACATTCGACTTGATCGTTAGTTTGGGGGTGATAGACTGAAGCGTAGTCGAGTCTGATGCCCACATTTTTGCACCAGAGTTTAACCTCGTCGGCCGTGAAATTCGTGCCGTTATCAGTGATGATGCTGTGGGGGACACCATAACGGTGTACTACCCCGGATATGAAGTCTATCACGGGTTCGGATTCGGCCGTTTAACTGGCTTGGCCTCTATCCATTTGGTGAATTTGTCCACCATGACCAATAGGTATTTTTGCTTGTGGGTTCCTCCTTTAAGGGGTCCAACCATATCAAGCCCCCAGACCGCGAACGGCCAGGTGATGGGTATAGTTTTGAGGGCGGTGGGTGGCATGTGGCTTTGATTAGCAAAGAGCTGGCAACCGACGCATCGTTGGACTAAGTCCTGAGCATCTGCTCGGGCAGTCGGCCAATAAAATCCTGTACGGAAGGCCTTGCCTACAAGGGCCCGGGCTGGCATGGTGCCCACCGAGTCCGGTGTGAATTTCAGCCAGGAGATTTCGCCCTTCCTCTTAGGAGATACACCTTTGAAGGACTCCGGTTGTGCTTTTCTTATAAAGTTCTCCCTCATGGACCTTGTAGGCTTTAGATCGCCGAACTATGCAGCGGGCCTCACTTTGGTCTTCGGGGAGTTCCTGCCTAGTTAAGTAGGCTAGGAATGGTTCCATCCACGGGGCGATTACTGCCATTATTTCGTGGGCTGAGGGTGTTATTTCATTGGCTGAGCCACCGACTGTGTCAGAATGTTCCGTGTTGGGTGGCGCGGTTGGTTCCGGGTTGCTATTTCCGGACTCCTCTTCCCATAGTACGGATGGCTTAAAGAGACGCTCCAGGAAGATGTTTGGAGGGACGGCGTCGTGTTTTGCGCCGATGCGTGCCAACACGTCGGCTGCCTGGTTATTATCCCGGGCTACATGGTGGAATTTGAGTCCTTCGAACTGAGTTGACATTTTTAAGACGGCGTTACGATAGGCTGCAATTTACGGATCCTTGGCGTCAAAGTCTCCATTTACTTGGGATATTGTGAGGTTTGAGTCCCCGCGCACCTCTAGGCGTTGAATACCCATGGAGATTGCCATCCGGAGACCATGTAGAAGGGCCTCGTATTCTGCTGCATTGTTAGAGTCCGTGTACATTATCTAAAGTACGTATTGGACCGCGTCTCTAGTTGGGGACGTCAGTACGACGCCAGCCCCCAAGCTGGCCAACATTTTGGAGCCATCGAAATGCATGATCCAATTGGAGTATGCGCCGTACTCTTTAGGGAGTTCGGCTTCGGTCCATTTGGCGATGAAGTCAGCCAAAACTTGCGACTTTATAGTTCGCCTTGGTTTGTAGGTTATGTCAAATGGTAAGAGCTCAATGGCCCATTTTGCTATCCTGCCCGTCGCGTCGCGGTTGTTTATAATGTCGTTGAGGGGTACTTCGGAGGCCACTGTTATCGAGCACTCTTGAAAGTAGTGTCGCAGCTTCCGGGATGCCATGAACACCGCGTACGCTATCTTTTGATAATGTGGATACCGGGACTTGCATGGGGTTAAGACAGTGGATACGTAGTACACTGGTTTTTGAAGAGGGAATTTGTGTCCTTCTGCTTCTCGTTCGACGACGAGCGCTGCGCTGACAACTTGATGTGTTACCGCGATATATAATAACATTGGTTCACCTGGGTTGGGCGCGGCCAGGACCAGATTTGTTGCTAGTATGGCCTTTATTTCTTCGAGTCCTGCCGTGGCAGCATCCGTCCACTCGAAGTGTTCGGTGCACCGGAGGAGGCAGTAGAGAGGCAATGCCTTTTCTCCCAAACGGGAGATGAAGCGGCTTAAAGCCGCCACACATCCAGTCAGTTTTTGTATTTGTTTGAGGTCCTTTGGGATATCCAGTTGTGACAGAGCTCGGATCTTGGCTGGGTTTGCTTCAATTCCTCTACCGGATACAATGAAGCCCAAGAGCTTTCCGTTTGGTACGCCGAAAACGCATTTTTCCGGGTTGAGCTTAATGTCATATGCTCGGAGGTTGTCGAATGTGAGCCTCAAATCTTCTACTAGAGTTTCGACGTGTTTGGTCTTAACGACCACATCGTCTACGTATGCCTCCACTGTTTTGCCGATCTGGGTAGCCAGACATGTCTGAATCATGCGATGATATGTTGCGCCGTCGTTTTTAAGTCCGAAGGGCATTGTGTTGAAGCAGAATGGTCCGTATAGAGTAATGAATGCCGTTGCGGCCTGGTCTGTTTCCGCCATCTTGATTTGATGGTATCCGGAGTATGCATCGAGGAAACACAATGAATCATGCCCCGCGGTAGCATCGATGATTTGGTCGATGCGGGGGAGGGGGAAGGGATCCTTTGGACAGGCCTTATTAAGGTCTTTAAAATCCACACAAAGGCGCCAGGATTTGTCCTTTTTGGTACCATTACCAGGTTTGCTAGCTAGTCCAGATGTTTTATATCTCTGATGAATCCGGCTTCTAATAGTTTGGCTAGCTCCTCTCCCATTGCCTGTCTTTTGGGTTCGGAAAATCGTCGAAGAGCCTGTTTGACTGGCTTGAATCCTTTTAGGATATTTAGGCTGTGCTCTGCAAGCCTGCATGGGATTCCTGGCATATCTGAAGGGTGCCAGGCAAAAATGTCCCAATTTTCCCGAAGGAATTCTCGTAGTGCGGCTTCTACATCAGGGTTTAATTGTGCCCCAATGGAGGCCGTCTTTGTGGGGTCCGTTGGATGGACCTGGAATTTGACTATATCGTCTGCTGGTTTAAAAGATGTGGACTTATATCTCTTATCGAGTACCACATCGTCCCTATTCACCGTGGAGCGTAGTGCAGTGAGTTCTTCTGCCGCTAGTGCTTCGGATAGTGCCTCTAGGGCTAGTGCGGCTGTCTTATTTTCAGCGCAGAGTGCTATGTCCGGATCACTGACCAGAGTGATGATTCCATTGGGCCCGGGCATTTTGAGCTTCATGTACCCGTAATGGGGTACGGCTTGGAAAATTGTGAATGCCTCTCGCCCTAATAGAGTGTGATATCCGCTGCTGAACGGGGCCACTTGGAACGTGACTTCCTCGGACCTGTAGTTGTCCGGCGAGCTGAACACCACATCTAGTGTGATTTTTCCTGTGCAACGTACTTCTCGACTAGGGATTATTCCTCTAAAGGTTGTGCTGCTTCGCTCAATGCGGCTCCAGTCTATTTCCATTTTTTGGAGGGTTTCCTCATAGATGAGGTTTAATCCGCTGCCGCCATCCATGAGTACCTTGGTAAGAAGAAAGCCGTCCACTATGGGACTGAGGACCAGTGCGACTGGTGCTCGGGTTGTTCGGAATTTAGGTTCGTCGCTGGCATTGAAGGTGATAGCCGTGTCGCTCCATGGATTTGTTGTTGCTACTTGGTAGACTTCGGCGAGGCTGCGGATTGTTCGCTTCCGCATATTATTTGATGCGAAAGTCTCGAAGACTGTTAATACCGTACTGGTACTGTTGGGCTGGTTTTCCGGGGATAGAAGCCCTTCGCCACTTTTGGCCACCTGCCGTAGTATCCAACATGCCCGGAGGCTATGTGTTGGAGTGGCGCCTTCTGCATTATGGATTTTGCAGGGTCCGCTGAGCCATCCCTCCAGTACGGTTCCGTACCCTTTAGGGGTTTATTGCTTTTTGGTTTTTGACCCAGGTGCTTGAGCATGGTGCACCCTTTTATTCCGGACTAAGGTTGTGTTTAGGGCCGGATTGTCCCAAAATCTAGTTTCGGTTTTCCAGGCACTCTCCATCGCACAGTATTTTCATACTATGGTTGCCAGGTCGGCGAAGCGCGTGACCTTGCGACGACTTATGGCGTTCATGATTCCCTTGTCCGTGCAATTATTGCAGAAAATAGAGATTGCGCTTGCCTCATGGCAGTCCTTTATACTGTCCATAACCAGGAGGAATCTGGCCCAGTAATGATGTACTGTTTCATCGGGCTCTTGCCGTATTTGATATAAATCGCTTGTGTTTGGGTGGGCGCGTTGAACTAAATTCGGAACCCCACCCAAACTGAGGCTCAAAGGCCGAGGAGTTTCCGGATTTGGAAGCTTGGATTGCTGGAGGTCCTCCAACGAATCTAGCCCGCTGCCTAACTTTAGGTTCAGTACTTGATTGACGTCCGTCCCTCCGCGGGAATCCGGCATAGAGGGATCGGGAATCCGGACATAACTGGTTTTTAACATAGAAGAAGAGTCGCCACGTTGTTCTTCTACCATCGCAACATGGTGGGTAGCCTGGGGAGAGTTAATTTCTCTCAGATCGGTTTTAAGCCCAATCTTATCGTAGTCTGTAGCGTCTCCCAGGGCGGCCATGCGATCCAAGAGCTTGTTTACGGAAGAGAGCTCCATCGGATCCAGCTGCTCGGCGAATTCCGAGTTGATGCGAAGATCGCTTTTGATGACCCGAGAGGTCATCGTCGAAGCGGTGGCCGAACAGGCGGTCATAAGAAAACCACCCAGCCGGATAGCTTGACCGGCGGCCAAAGCTCCTTTGGCAATGGTACCGTCTTTGAAGACGGGAAGGGGCATCCTTCCTGATTGCGACGGCACAGAGGAACTCTCAATGAAAGCACCAATGTCGGTGTCAAAACCGGCGGATCTCGGGTAGGGGGTCCCGAACTGTGCGTCTAGGCGGATGGTAACAGGAGACAAGGGACACGATGTTTTACCCAGGTTCGGGCCCTCTTGATGGAGGTAAAACCCTACGTCCTGCTTGATTGATATTGATGATGTGGGTATTACAAGAGTAGATCTACCATGAGATCAAGGAGGCTAAACCCTAGAAGCTAGCCTATGGTATGATTGTTGTTATTGTTGTTGTGTCCTACGGACTAAAACCATCCGGTTTATATAGACACCGGAGAGGGTTAGGGTTACGCAGAGTCGGTTACAATGGTAGGAGATCTACATATCCGTATCGCCAAGCTTGCCTTCCACGCCAAGGAAAGTCCCATCCGGACACGGGACGAAGTCTTCAATCTTGTATCTTCATAGTCTTGGAGTCCGACCGATGATGATAGTTCGGCTATCCGGACACCCCCTAATCCGGGACTCCCTCACCCATAGTTCACATCGCCATGTGACCAACACCCAAAGGGTTTACTAGAGTCAATAATCTAGTTTACATCGCTATGTGATTAACACCCAAAGAGTACTAAGGTGTGATCATAGTTTGCAAATATTCTATGTCTACAACGCTCTGCATGGAGCTACTCCAGCTAATTGCTCCCACTTTCAATAGTATCCAGATTGAGACTTAGAGTCATCTGGATCGGTGTAAAAGCTTGCATCGATGTAACTCATTATGACGAACTCTTTATCACCCCCATAACCGAGAAACATTTCCTTAGTTCTCACTAAGGATAAATTTTGACCGCTGCCAGTGATCTACTCCTAGATCACTATTGTACCCCTTTGCCAAACTCATGGCAATGTACACAATAGGTCTGGTACACAGCATAGCATACTTTATAGAAGCTATGACTGAGGCATAGGGAATGACTTTCATTCTCTTTCTATCTTCTGCCGTGGTCGGGCTTTGAGTGTTACTCAACTTTACACCTTCTAATACAGGCAAGAACTCCTTCTTTGACTGGTCCATTTTGAACTCTTTCAAAAACTTTATCAAGGTACATGATTTGTGAAAGTCTAATTAAGCGTCTTGATCTATATCTATAGATCTTGATGCATAAAATGTAAGCAGCTTCGCCGAGGTCTTTCTTTGAAAATCTCCTTTCAAACTCTTCTTTATGCTTTCCAGAAAATTCTACATCATTTCCGATCAACAATATGTTATTCACATATACTTATTAGAAAGGCTGTAGTGCTCCCACTCACTTTATTGTAAATATAGGCTTCTCCAAAAGTTTGTATAAAACCATATGCTTTGATCACACTATTAAAGCATTTATTCCAACCCGAAGAGGCTTGCACCAGTCCATAAATGGATCGCTGGAGTTTGCACACTTTATTAGCACCCTTTGGATTGACTGGCTGCATCATATACAACTCTTCTTCTAGAAATCCATTCAGGAATGCAGTTTTGATATCCACCTGCCAGATTTCATAAAATATGGCAACTGCTAACATAATTCGGACGGATTTAAGCATCACTACAGTTGAGAAAATCTCATTGTAGTCAACACCTTGAACTTTTCGAAAACCTTTTGCAACAAGTAGAGCTTTGTAGATAGTAACACTACTATCGGCGTCCATCTTCCTCTTGAAGATCCATTTATTCTTAATGGCTTGCCGATCATCAGGCAAGTCCACCAAAGTCCACACTTTGTCCTCATACATGGATCCCATCTCAGATTTCATGGCCTCAAGCCATTTCGCGCAATCTGGGCTCATCATCGCTTCCTCATAGTTTGTAGGTTCATCATGGTCTAGTAGCATGACTTCCAGAATAGGATTACCGTACCACTCTGGTGTAGATCGTACTCTGGTTGACCTACGAGGTTTGGTAGTAACTTGATCTGAAGTTTCATGATCATCATCATTAGCTTCCTCACTAACTGGTGTAGGAATCACTGGAACTGATTTCTGTGATGAACTACTTTCCAATTCGGGAGAAGGTACAATTACCTCATCAAGTTCTACTATCCTCCCACTCACTTATTTCGGGAGAAACTCCTTCTCTAGATAGGATCCATTCTTAGCAACAAATAACTTGCCTTCGGATCTGTGATAGAAGGCGTACCCAACAGTTTCCTTTGGGTATCTATGAAGACACACTTCTCCAATTTGGGTTTGAGCTTATCAGATTGAAACTTTTTGACATAAGCATCGCAGCCAGAAACTTTAAGAAACGACAACTTTGGTTTCTTGCCAAACCATGCTTCGTAAGGCATCGTCTCAACGGATTTCGATGGTGCCCTGTTTAACGTGAATGCAGCTGTCTCTAATGCATAACACCAAAACGATAGTGGTAAATCGATAAGAGACATCATAGATCGCACCATATCCAATAAAGTGCGGTTACGATGTTCAAACACACCATTATGCTGTGGTGTTCCAGGTGGCGTGAGCTGTGAAACTATTCCACATTGTTTTAAATGAAGGCCAAACTCGTAATTCAAATATTCTCCTCCATGATCAGATCATAGAAACTTTATTTTCTTGTTACGATGATTCTCCACTTCACTCTGAAATTCTTTGAACTTTTCAAATGTTTCAGACTTGTGTTTCATTAAGTAGATATACCCATATCTGCTCAAATATCCTGTGAAGGTCAGAAAATAATGGTACTCACCACGAACATCAACACTCATTGGACCGCATACATCGGTATGTATTATTTCCAATAATTCACTAGCTCGTTCCATTGTTCCAGAGAACAGAGTTATAGTCATCTTGCCCATGAGGCACGGTTCATAAGCACTAAGTGATTCATAATCAAGTGATTCCAAAAGTCCATCAGCATGGAATTTCTTCATGCGCTTTACACCGATATGACCCAAACGGCAGTGCCACAAATAAGTTGCACTATCATTATCAACTTTGCATCTTTTGGCATCAATATTATGAATATGTGTATTACCATGATCGAGATTCAATAAACCATCAACATTGGGTGTATGACCATAGAAAGTTTTATTCATGTAAACAAAATAACAATTATTCTCTATCTTCAATGAATAACCGTATTGCAATAAACATTATCTAATCATATTCATGCTCAACGCAAACACCAAATAACATTTATTTAGGTTCAACACTAATCCCGAAAGTATAGGGAGTGTACGATGATGATCATATCAATCTTGGAACCACTTCCAACATACATCGTCACTTTAACTAGTCTCTATTTATTTTGTAACTCCTGTTTCGAGTTACTAATTTTAGCAATCTAACAAGTATCGAGTACCCAGGGGCTACTATGAACACTAGCAAGGTACACATCAATAACTTGTATATCAAATATACCTTTGTTCACTTTGCCATCCCTCTTTTCCACCAAATATTTAGGGTAATCCCGCTTCCAGTGACCATTTACTTTGCAGTAGAAGCACTCGATTTCAGGCTTAGGTCTAGATTTGGGCTTCTTCACGGGAGTGACAACTTGCTTGCCATTCTATTTGAAGTTCCATTTCTTTCCCTTTGCCCTTTTCATGAAACTAGTGGTCTTGTCAATCATCAACACTTGATGCTTGTTCTTGATTTCTACCTTCGTCGATTTTAGCATCACAAAGAGCTCGGGAATCGTTTTCGTCATCCCTTGCATACTATAGTTCATCACAAAGTTCCAGTAACTTGGTGATGGTGACTAGAGAACTCTGTCAATCACTATCTTATATGGAAGATTAACTCCCACTTGATTCAAGTGATTGTAGTACCCACACATTCTGAGTACATGCTCACTACCTGAGCAATTCTCCTCCATCTTTTAGGCGAAGTATTTGTCAGAGATCTCATACCTCTTGACACGGGCATGAGTCTGAAATACCAATTCCAGCTCTTGGAACATCTCATATGCTCTGTGGCGTTCAAAAGGTTTTTGAAGTCCCGATTCTAAGCCATAAAGCATGGTGAACTAAACTATCAAGTAGTCATCATATTGATATAGCCAAACATTCATAACGTCTGCATCTGCTCCTGCAATAGGTCTGTCACCTAGCGGTGCATCAAGGACATAATTCTTCTGTGCAGCAATGAGGATAAACCTCAGATTACGGACCCAGTCCACATCATTGCTACTATTATCTTTCAACTTAGTTTTCTCTAGGAACATATCAATAAAAACATAAGGAAGCAACAACGCGAGCTATTGATCTACAACATAATTTGCAAAATACTATTAGGACTAAGTTCATGATAAATCAACGTTCAATTAATCATATTACTTAAGAACTCCCACTTAAACAGACATCACTTTAGTCATCTAATTGATCACGTGATCCAAATCAACTAAACCATGTCTGATCATCACGTGAGATGGAGTAGTTGTCAATGGTGAACATCACTATGTTGATCATATCTACTATATGATTCACGCTCGACCTTTCGGTCTCCAGTATTTCGAGGCCATATCTGCATATGCTAGGCTCGTCAAGTTTAACCCGAGTATTCTGCGTGTGCAAAACTGGCTTGCACCCGTTGTATGTGAATGTAGAGCTTATCACACCCGATCATCACGTGGTGTCTCGGCACGAAGAACTATCGCAATGGTGCATACTCAGGGAGAACACTTATACCTTGAAATTTTAGTAAGGGATCATCTTATAATGCTACCATCAAACTAAGCAAAATAAGAACATAAAAGATAAACATCACATGCAATCAAAATATGTGACATGATATGGCCATCATCATCATGTGCCTTTGATCTCCATCTCCAAAGTACCATCACGATCTCCATCATCACCGGCATGACACCATGATCTCCAACATCTTGATCTTTATCAACGTGTCATCATATGGTCGTCTCGCCAACTATTGCTTTTGCATCTATAGCTATCACATAGCGATAAATTAAAGGAATTATATGGCACTTGCATCTTATACAATAAAGATACAACCATAAGGCTCCTACCAGTTACCGATAACTTTAACAAAACATGATCATCTCATACAGCACATCAAGTCTTGACCATATCACATCACAACATGCCCTACAAAAACAAGTTAGACGTCCTCTACTTTGTTGTTGCAAGTTTTACGTGGCTGCTATGGGCTTCTAGCAAGAACCGTTCTTACCTACGCATCAAAACCACAATGATTTTTCGTCAAGTGTGTTGTTTTAACCTTCAACAAGGACCGGCCGTAGTCAAACTCGATTCAACTAAAGTTGGAGAAATAGACACCCGCTAGCCACCTGTGTGCAAAAACACGTCGGTAGAACCAGTCTCATGAACGCAGTCATGTAATGTCGGTCCGGGCTGCTTCATCCAACAATACCATCGAATCAAAGTAAGACGTTGGTGGTAAGCAGTATGACTGTTACTGCCCACAACTCTTTGTGTTCTATTCGTGCATATAACATCTACACATAGAGCTGGCTCGGATGCCACTGTTGGGGAACACAGTAATTTCAAAAAAAATCCTACGATCACACAAGATCTATCTAGGTGATGCATAGAAACGAGAGGGGAGAGTGTGTCCATGTACCGTCGTAGACCAAAAGTGGAAGCGTTTCAATAACGCGGTTGATGTAGTCGAACGTCTTCGTGATCCAACCGATCCAAGTATCGAACGTACGACATCTCCGCGTCCAGCACACGTTCAGCTCGATGACGTCCCTCATACTCTTGATCCAGCTGAGGACGAGGGTGAGTTCCTTCAGCACGACAGCGTGGCGACGATGATGATGATGTTACCAGCGCAGGGCTTCGCCTAAGCACAACAATGGTATGATCGAGGTGTGTAACTGTGGACGGGGGCACCGCACAATGTTAAGAGAAACTTGTGTGTCTTTGGGGCGCCCCCTGCCCATGTATATAAAGAAGGGAGGGAGGGAGGTCAGCCCCCTAGGGGTGGGCCTAAAGTATGGAGTCCTACTAGGACTTCTAAGTCCTAGTGGGAATCCCTTTCCCTTTTGGAGTAGGAGAGAAGGAAAGAGGGAAAGAGAGAGGGAGTAGGAAAGGGCAAGGGGGGCGCTGCCCCCTTCCCCTAGTCCAATTCGGACCCATGGGGGGGGTGCACGCCACCTCCCCTTTGGCCTGCCTCCTCCTTTCCCGTATGGCCCAATAAGGCCCATTACTTCTCCCGGTGAATTCCCGTAACTCCCCGGTACTCCGAAAAATACCCGAATCACTCCGAACCTTTCCGACGTCCGAATATAGCCTTCCAATATATGAATCTTTACGTATCAACCATTACGAGACTCCTCGTCATTTCCATGATCTCATCCAGGACTCCGAACAAACTTCGGTCATCAAAATACATAACTCATAATACAAATCGTCATCGAACGTTAATCATGCGGACCCTACGGGTTCGAGAACTATGTAGACATGACCAAGATACATCTCCGATCAATAACCAATAGTGGAACCTGGATACTCATATTGGCTCCTACATAATCTACGAAGATTTTTATCGGTCAAACCGCATAACAACATACGTTGTTCCCTTTGTCATCGGTATGTTACTTGCCCGAGATTCGATCATCGGTATCATCATACCTAGTTCAATCTCATTACCGGCAAGTCTCGTTACTCGTTTTGTAATGCTTCATCCCACAACTAACTCATTAGTCACATTGCTTGCAAGGCTTATAGTGATGAGCATTACCGAGAAGGCCCATTGATACCACTTTGATACACGGAGTGAAAAATCCTAATCTTGATCTATGCCAACCCAACAAACACCTTCGGAGACACCTGTAGAGCATCTTTATAATTACCCAGTTACGTTGTGATGTTTGATAGCACAGAAGGTGTTCCTCCGGTATATGGGAGTTGCATAATCTCATAGTCTGAGGAACATGTATAAGTCATGAAGAAAGCAGTAGCAATGAAACTGTAACGATCATAATGCTAAGCTAACGGATGGGTCATGTCCATCACATCAT
Source organism: Triticum dicoccoides (assembly GCF_002162155.2). NCBI lineage: Eukaryota > Viridiplantae > Streptophyta > Magnoliopsida > Poales > Poaceae > Triticum > Triticum dicoccoides. Next base: position 472,872,495 of record NC_041385.1, read on the forward strand.
TCTCCTAATGATGTGATCCCGTTCATCAAATGATAACACATGTCTATGGTTAGGAAACATAACCATCTTTGATTAATGAGCTAGTCAAGTAGAGGCATACTAGGGACACTATGTTTTGTCTATGTATTCACACATGTACTTAGTTTCTGGTTAAGACAATTCTAGCATGAATAATAAACATTTATCATGAAATAAGGAAATGAATAATAACTTTATTATTGCCTCTAGGGCATATTTCCTTCAATAAGATTGATAGTTCTAAGATTGTGAATCATGTCGAGAGACTCGTCAGGGGTAGGATGCAAGGGGTCAACAAGGGGTTCAAAAGGAGTAGTAATGTACTTGTTCAAGGGATATTCATGAAAAATTCCAAGAATCTCATTTTTCCACTCACTATAGAACTCTCCATCAAGCATAGGCACTCTCCGTCTAATACTCCCAACCGTAGACTCATCCATCTTCCTCCAATGGTGAGTAAACCAAAGCAATGGAGACCAAAGCTCTGATACCAATTGAAAGGATCGAGAAGAGATGTCTAGAGGGGGGGTGATTAGACCCTCAACAAATAAAGATATCAATTTTTAAGTTTTTGAAGTTGAGGCTGGAAATTGGAACAATTTCAAGCATTTACAATACAATTCAAGCAAGAATGCAAAGAGTATATGAGTAGAGGAAATTAAAGCATGCAACTTGCAAGAAAGTAAAGGGATGGGATTGGAGTGTGCAAACGCAATTGGAGACACGGAGATTTTTGGCGTGGTTCCAATAGGTGGTGCTATCATACATCCATGTTGGTGGAGACTTCAACCCACAAAGGGTAACAGTTGCGTGAGTCCATGGAGGGCTCCACCCACGAAGGGTCCACGAAGAAGCAACCTGGTCTATCTCACCATGGCCATCGCCCACAAAGGACTTGCCTCACTTGGGTAGATCTTCACGAAGTAAGCGATCTCCTTGCCCTTACAAACTCCTTGGTTCAACTCCACAATCTTGACGGAGGCTCCCAAGTGACACGTAACCAACCTAGGAGACACCACTCTCCAAAAGGTAATAGATGGTGTGTTGATGATGAACTCTTGCTCTTGTGCTTCAAATGATAGTCTCCCCAACACTCAACTCTCTCACATAGATTTGGATATGGTGGAAAGATGATTTGAGTGGAAAGCAACTTGGGGAAGGCTAGAGATCAAGATTCTTGTGGTTGGAATAGAATGTCTTGGTCTTAACACATGAGTAGGTGGTTCTCTCTTAGAAAATGAATGGTGGAAGTGTAGGAACGTTCTCATGGCTCTCTCCACGAATGAAGAATGGGTGGAGGGGTATATTGTCGGTGTCAAAACCGGCAGATCTCGGGTAGGGGGTCCCGAACTATACGTCTAAGGATCGAAGGTAACAAGGAGGCAGGCGACATGATGTTTACCCAGGTTCAGGCCCTCTTGATGGAGGTAATACCCTACTTCCTGCTTGATTGACTTTGATGAGTATAGGGGTTACAAGAGTTGATCTACCTCGAGATCGCAATGGCTAAACCCTAGATGTCTAGCATGTATGATTGTGATTGCCTCTATGGACTAAACCTTCCTGTTTATATAGGCACCAAAGGGATCTAGGGTTGTACAGAGTCAGTTACAGAGAGAGGAAGGTGCATGATCCGAATGCCAAGCTTGCCATCCACGCAAAGGAGAGTCCCATCCGGACACAGGGGAGGTCCTTCTATCTCGTATCTTCACGGCCCATGAGTCTGACCCATACCACATAGGCCGGGTCCTCGAGGACCCCATATTCCAAGACTCCCTCAGTAGCCCCCGAACTGGCCTTCAATGACGATGTTATATCCGGCTTCATGTCTTCGGCTTTGCAAGGCAAGTTCCTCATTGTACTCCATATAGTTCGACCTTTATATTTAGATATGTACTCTTCAACTTCTGCGCTGCCATCGCCTCGGCTTCCACGTGTCAGACAAATACGAAGGGTCTAAGTATTTTTACAAATAACCCCTTGACCATATAGGAAGGCGCTTTATTTAAAGAGATTGAATCTCAGATTCCATCCTTCACCAGACAAAAATCCTTAGAGCTTGCCATAAGAAGCCAACCAAAGATGGCCAACACTACTTCCTCTTCCTCGCGTCCCCAAGGCCCTCAAGAAGGCGACTAGGAAAGCTGCTCGTTGCCCCACGCCCAATTGACCAAGCTTCAGGCGCAAGGATATGTCCCTCCATTGGATCTAGTCCTTGTTCGGGCGGGATTAACTTCCTTCAATGGCAAAGCCCTGGCGGAGAAATTCCCCAATCCCAACAAAGGGGAGCGGGTGTGCTCTGTTTCCTTCTTGCTGAGAGGCTTGGGATTCCAATTCACCCTTTCCTCAGAGGTCTTCTGAAGTATTACGGTCTCCAACTGCACAACCTCACGACGGGCTCCATTCTACACATCGCGGGCTTTGTTGCTCTTTGTGAGCTGTTCCTAGGCTACGAGGCCCATTTTGATTTATGGAGGAAATATTTCTGCCTCGTCCCCCGCTCCTAGAAGGGATCCATATTCGAGGTGGGCGGTGCCGAAGTATGGCGTATAGGCGGAACAGGATACCTGCCCGGCACTCCATGTTTTTGGATCTTGATGCTAAATTTGGTAAAGGTGGGATTGGAGAGGTCAAAACTTTAAATAGCATTGAACCCATTATTGTGGATTTCAAGGAATTTAATTATGATAATTGTTCTTTAATAGATTGTATTTCCTTGTTGCAATCCGTGTTGAATTCTCCTCATGCTTACAGTCAAAGTAAAGCTTTTACCAAACATATTGTTGATGCCTTGATGCAATCTTATGAGGAAAAACTTAATTTGGAAGTTTTTATACCTAGAAAACTGTATGTTGAGTGGGCCCTACTATAAAAATTAAAATTAAAGATCATGAATGCTATGCTTTGTGTGATTTGGGTGCTAGTGTTTCCACGATTTCGAAAACTTTATGTGATGTGCTAGGTTTCCATGAACTTGATGATTGCTCTTTAAATTTGCACCTTGCGGATTTCACCATTAAGAAACCTATGGGAAGGGTCAATAATGTTCTTATTGTTGCAAATAGGAATTATGTGCCCATAGATTTTATTGTTCTTTATATAGATTGCAATCTTTCATGTCCTATTATTCTTGGTAGACCTTTCCTTAGAACGATTGGTGCAATTATTGATATGAAGGAAGGGAATATTAGATTCCAATTTACATTAAGGAAAGACATGGAACACTTTCCAAAAAATAAAGTTAAATTACCTTATGAATCTATCATACGAGCTACTTATGAATTGAATGCCAAAGATGGCACTACTTAGATCTTTTCTCGCTTTTATGGCTAGCTAGGGGCGTTAAACAATAGCGCTACTTGGGAGGCAACCCAATTTTATTTTTGTTTCTTGATTTTTGCTTCTGTTTAGTAATAAATATTTCATCTAGCTTCTGTTTAGATGTGTTCTTATGTTTTAATTAGTGTTTGTGCCAAGTAGAACCTATAGGATAACCTACGGTGATAGTTAATTTGATTCAGCTGAAAAACAGAAACTTTGCATGCACGAAAATAATTTTAGTAATTCACAGAAACATGCTTTTGCGTTAATTCTTTTTTCTGTAGATCAATATACAAATTTACCAGGACTTCCTATTTTGGTTGGATTTTTAGAGTCCCATAAGTATTCGAAAGTTACAGATTTCTACAGACTGTTCTGTTTTTGACAGATTTTGTTTTTCGTGTGTTGTTTGCTTATTTTGATGCATCTATGGCTAGTATCGGGGGGTATGAACCATAGAGAAGTTGGAATACAGTAGGTTTAACACAAATATAAATAAATAATGAGTTCATTACAGTACCTTATGTGGTGGTTTTTCTTTCTTGCACTAATGGAGCTTATGAGATTTCCTGCTGAGTTTTGTGTTGTGAAGTTTTCAAGTTTTGGGTAAAGATTTGATGGACTATGGAATAAGGAGTGGCAAGAGCCTAAGCTTGGGGATTCCCATGGCACCCCAAGATATTCAAGTATAACCTAAAGCCTAAGCTTGGGGATGCCCTAGAAGGCATCCCCTCTTTCGTCTTCGTCTATCGGTAACTTTAATTGGAGCTATATTTTTATTCGCCACATGATATGTGTTTTGCTTGGAGCGTCTTGTATGATATTAGTCTTTGATTTTTAGTTTAACACAATCATCCTTGCTGTAAACACCTTTTGGGAGAAACCCACTTGATTGGAATTTATTAGAATACTCTATGTGCTTCACTTATATCTTTTGAGCTAGATAGTTTTTGCTCTAGTGCTTCACTTATACTTTTTAGAGCACGGCGGTGGCTTGATTTTGTAGAATTTTTTTATCTCTCATGATTCACTTATATTATTTTGAAAGTCTTTTAGAACAGCATGGTATTTGCTATGGTTATAAAATTGGTCCTAGAATGATGGGCATCCAAGTTGGGTATAATAAAAACTATCATAGGAAGTGAATTGGATCCTATGATCAATTTGATGCTTGATAATTGTTTTGAGATATAGAGGTGGTGATATTAGAGTCATGCTAGTTGGGTGATCGTGAATTTAAAGAATACTTGTGTTGAAGTTGGCAAGTCCCGTAGCATGCACGTATGGTAAAAGTTGTGTAACAAATTTATTGCGTGGGGTGCTCTTTTGATTGCCTTCCCTTGAGTGGAGGTCGGGGCGCGCAATGGTTAACTCCTACCAACCTCCCCCCTAGGAGCATGCATAGTAGTACTTTGCTTCGAGGGCTAATAAAACTTTTGCAATAAGTATATGAGTTCTTTATGACTAATGTGAGTCCATGGATTATACGCACTTTTACCTTTCCATCATTGCTAGCCTCTTCGGTACCGTGCATTGCCCTTTCTCACCTTGAGAGTTGGTGCAAACTTCGCCGGTGCATCCAAACCCTGTGATACAATATGCTCTATCACACATAAATCTCCTTATATCTTCCTCAAAACAGCCACCATACCTACCTATTATGGCATTTCCATAGCCATTCCAAGATATATTGCCATGCAACTTTCCACCGTTCCATTTATCATGACACACATCATCATTGTCATATTGCCTTGCATGATCATGTAGTTTACATCGTATTTGTGGCAGAGCCACCATGCATAATTTTTCATACATTTCACTCTTGATTCATTACCCATCCCGGTACACCGCCGGAGGCATTCATATAGAGTCATATCTTGTTCTAGTTTTGAGTTATAATTCATGAGTTGTAAATAAATAGAAGTGTGATGATCATCATTATTAGAGCATTGTCCCCAAATAAAAAAAGAAAGGCCAAAAAGAAAAAAAGAAAGGCCAAAGAAAAAAAAGAAAGGCCAAAAAAAAGAAAAGGCCCAATAAAAAAATATAAATAAAAAAGGGGGCAATGTTACTATCCTTTTCCACACTTGTGCTTCAAAGTAGCACCATGTTCTTCATATAGAGAGTCTCATATGTTGTCACTTTCATATACTAGTGGGAATTTTTCATTATAGAACTTGGCTTGTATATTCCTACGATAGGCTTCCTCAAATGCCCTAGGTCTTCGTGAGCAAGCAAGTTGGATGCACACCCACTTAGTTTCTTTTGTTGAGCTTTCATACATTTATAGCTCTAGTGCATCTATTGCATGGCAATCCCTACTCCTCATGTTGACATCAATTGATGGGCATCTCCATAGCCCATTGATTATCCTCGTCAATGTGAGACTTTCTCCTTTTTTGTCTTCTCCACGCAACCTCCATCATCATATTTTATTCCACCCATAGTGCTATATCCATGGCTCACGCTCATGTATTGCATGAGAGTTGAAAAAGGCTGAAGCGCGTTAAAAACTATGAACCAATTGCTTGCTGAAACCAGGGTTGTTCTTGATGGGAGTATTTTCTTTGGTGAAAATGAAACATAGCCTAACTATATGATTTTGTAGGGATAAAACTTCTAATGCCATGTTATTTTGAGTAGACATGATTGCTTAGTTAGTATGCTTGAAGTATTACTATTTCTTATATCAATATGAACTTTTATTTTGAATCATTTGGATCTGAATGTTCATGCCACAATAAAGAAAATTACATTGAGAATTATGCTAGGTAGCATTCCACATCAAAAATTCTGTTTTTATCATTTACCTACTCGAGGACGAGCAGGAATTAAGCTTGGGGATGCTTGATACGTCTCCAACGTATCTATAATTTTTTATTGTTCCATGCTATTATATTACCCATTTTGGATGTTTATGGGCTTTACTTTACACTTTTATATCATTTTTGGGACTAACCTACTAACCGGAGACCCGGCCTGAATTGCTGTTTTTTTGCCTATTTCAGTGTTTCGAAGAAAAGGAATATCAAACGGAGTCCAAACGGAATAAAACCTTCGGGAGCGATCTTTTTGGAACAAACGCAATCCAGGGGACTTGGAGTGGACGTCAAGCAACAAACGAGGCGGCCACGAGGGTGCCCGGCACGCCCCCTACCCTCATGGGCCCCTCAAGCGTCAACCGACCTACTTCTTCCTCCTACATATATCCACGTACTCCGAAAACATCCAGGAGCACCATGAAAAACTATTTCCACCACCGCAACCTTCTGTATCCGCGAGATCCCATCTTGGAGCCTTTGCCGGCGCTTCGCCGGAGGGGGAATCGACCACGGAGGGCCTCTACATCATCTCCAAGGCCTCTCCGATGAGTTGTGAGTAGTTTACCACAGACCTTCGGGTCCATAGTTATTAGCTAGATGGCTTCTTCTCTCTATTTTAATCTCAATACAAAGTTCTCCTCGATCTTCTTGGAGATCTATTCGATGTAACTCTTTTTGTGGTGTGTTTGTCGAGATCCGATGAATTGTGGGTTTATGATCAAGTTTATCTATGAGAAATATTTCAATCTCCTGTGAATTCTTTTATGTTTCATTAAGTTATCTTTGCAAGTCTCTTCGAATTATCAGTTTGGTTTGGCCTACTAGATTGATCTTTCTTGCAATGGGACAAGTGCTTAGCTTTGGGTCCAATCTTGTGGTGTCCTTTCCCAGTGACAGCAGGGGCAGCAAGGCACGTATTGTATTGTTGCCATCGAGGATAAAAAGATGGGGTTTATATCATATTGCATGAGTTTATCCCTCTACACCATGTCATCTTTCTTAATGCATTACTTTGTTCTTCATGAACTTAATACTCTAGATGCAGGCAAGAGTCGGTCGATGTGTGGAGTAATAGTAGTAGATGCAGAATCGTTTTGATCTACTTGTTGCGGACGTGATGCCTATATACATGATCATGCCTAGATAATCTCATAACTATGCACTTTTCTATCAATTGCTCAACAGTAATTTGTTCACCCACCGTAATACTTATGCTATCTTGAGAGAAGCCACTAGTGAAACCTATGGCCCACGGGTCTATCTTTTATCATATAAGTTTTCCATCTACTTTTATTTGCATCTTTTATTTTCCAATCTATATCATAAAAATACCAAAAATATTTATCTTATCATATTATCTCTATAAGATCTCACTTTCGCAAGTGGTCGTGAAGGGATTGACAACCCCTTTATTGCATTGGTTGCGAGGTTCTTATTTGTTTGTGTAGGTGTGTGGGACTTTTGAGGAGCCTCCTACTGGATTGATACCTTGGTTCTCAAAAACTTAGGGAAATACTTACACTACTTTGCTGCATCACTCTTTCCTCTTCAAGGAAAACCAACGTAGTGCTCAAGATGTAGCAGGAGCGCGCCAGTGGTGGCTGCGCACTTGAGCCGGTCTGAGGAGTCGAAGGTGATGGCGCACTTGGACCACTTGAGGGGGCAAGTTGCCTCAAGCTTGGGGAGCGCCGCATTGACCTCGCGCGCAAACTGCTTGAAGACACGGTGAGAAGCTGGGGCTTGTGAGCCGCCCAAGATGCAGGCGATGGCTCGCGGCTCCTGGAAGCCCCCAGCCGCCTCGTCCTGGTGGTGATCTTCATTCCTTCTTGGCGGTGGAGGCAGAGGAGGCAAGGCCGCATTGCCCTGAGGGCGGTCCTCACGAGGCTGCTCCCTCCAGTTGCCCTCACGAGGCTGGTCCTGCCAGCGGTCCTCATGAGGCTGGTCGCGCCACTCCGGACGGCGGTCGCGTCCGTCCCAGCGTCCTCCACCTCGGCCACCTCCGCGATGTAGCCCTGATCGTTGCGCTCGGGACGTCGACCGAGGCGCCCGTCGCGGAGAGCCCTGAGCTCCTGGCAGTCGCTAGTGTTGTGGCTGTAGACGTTGTGGAAGGCGCAGAATAGCCGCTTGCCCTTGGATGACTCAGGGTGGTCGCAGCCGCGCTTGGTCTCTGGCTCTGCCGCTAGCATGGCTGGCCCCTTGCGCTTCGTGTCCTTGGTCTTAGTCTTCTTGTCTTCTGGATCGGCATTATGGAGCTCGAGGAGGGAAAGGCGTACCTCCTCAGCTCTCGCACACTTGTTCACCATGTTGAACATCTCCAGAGCAGTGCAGAGATCTTCGTGGATGGCGAGCTCCTCCCTCATCTTGACGTCGCGGACACCGTCGGTGAACGCGGAGATGATGGCCTCCTCGGACACCTTGGGAATCTTGAGGCGGACGTTGTTGAAGCGCTGGATATACTTATGCAGGGTTTCTCCAGGCTGCTGCTTGACGCGGTGTAGGTCTCCCACGGCCGGCGAACGGTCGTGAGTGCCCTAGAAGTTGGTGATGAAGCGGTTGCGTATCTCCTCCCAGGAAGAAACCGACCCCTCGGTCAGGTTCAGGAGCCAAGAACGCGCGCCATCGTTGAGGGCCATTGGGAACCAGTTTGCCATGATATTCTCGTCGCCGTTGGCCGCCTCGATGCTCAGCTCGTAGAGCTATAGGAACTCGATGGGGCCTGTGGGGTCCGTCATAGCATGGAGGCAGGTCAGGCTTGAACTTGCTCGGCCAGACGACGTTGCGGAGCTCTGTAGTGAACGCACGGCATCCTACCGTGGCCACTAGAGGTCGTCGAGGGGGTGGAACATGGTCCTGGTGCACGCGCACCGCCACCTCCTGTGGCGGCTCGTGAGCCTGGTGCTGGTGCGCTAGAAGCACGTGCGCTTCTCCTTGGGGACGTTGAACCACTTGGCAGCTCACGTTGTCCCTAGCCGGCGCCGGGCACTGCGGGTCGCACCATGGAGCCATGCGCCTTGGCTCGACGATGGAGCCCTGGGTAGGAGGCGGAGGAGGAGCCCCGTGCGCCACATCGCCCGCCGCAGGTGGGTGCTGAGGTAGTGAGCGAGCCGGCCCGTTGGAGCCCCCGCGCGCGACGCTGATGAGCTCGGCGATGCGCTCGAGCCACTCCTTGTAGATATCACCCACGGGACGGTAGCGAAGGAGATCCCGCGCCGTGAGCAGAGCGGCCTGCGTGTCCACCTGGCCGCGATGCGCATGGAATGATGAAGCTGCTGGGGTGAGCGACGGAGTAGCGGTGCGGCCATCACGGCGCACCGATGGGTGCAGCAATGAAGCTTGCTGCTCATGGCCGGCAGGGCCTATGGCGGCGTTAGCCACCGGAGAGGGAGCACGGTGGGCGCAGTCGTCCCCTACCGGAGCCGTCTGAGCGACTCCGGCGGCAACCGCAGCCCGACGCTCGGCACGAGCCCTGCGCGCGTCGGCCATGGAGATGTCGGAGCAGAGACGAGTCGAACAACGGAAGAGAGGATCCGACGCACCCCTACCTGGCACGCCAAATGTCGGATTTCAGGATCTGGCAACCCATGAGAGGTTCGAACACTGGAGTGTGTGCAGAGATCTCAACCTGCCCACTCGCGATCCTCCCTAGCCTAGCACGTAGATCTCACAGAGACACAAAGACACGAAGATTTATACTGGTTCGGTCCATCATTGTGGTGTAATACCCTACTCCAATGTGGTGTGGTGGATTTCCTCAGGGGCTATGGAAGAACTAGTACAAGGATGAACATGCCTTAGGAGGTGAGGTGTTCTTGAGCTGGTGTGGTGCTCTACTTGCTCTGTTTTTGGTTCCTCTCTATGGTGATGGCTAAGTCCTATATATAGTGCCCTGGTCCTCCTCCCAAATATGACACTACAAAAAAAATACACTTCCGTGATGATACATGTTTATCACAGTAGGTCGCGTTTTTTGTCATGCATGTACATCCATGACGATTTTATGACAGAATCAAGATAGTCATACATGTGCTGTCGTAGAAGTGTTCCATGACATTACAAAAATTATCATCACGGAAGTGTCCACTTCCATGACGATAAATCGCGCGTCATAGAAGTGCTTTCGTCAAGGGTGATCGACACGCGGCATCCACCGTAATGGAACGTCGTTAAGCTATCAGGTCGGGTTTTGGATCCGATAACCCGTTAATAGCCCCGACCAATGGGAAATTTCCACGTGTAAAATTCTTATTGGCCGGACAAAACATGTGTCAGCTCGTCAGTGGGTCAGATAGGTGCCTATGATATGTCGACACGTGCCACGGCCCACCACTGGCCCATTTAGCTTACAAAGCCGGCCCGTTTGACTTGGTCAAAAGTTAACGGGCTGGCCCATGAAAAGCATGTTAACGGTCTCTTCGCAAATAGCCCATTCTACGGCCCGTTAACTCACGGCCCGTTAGGCCCTAAAGGAAATCAGCCCAACAAAGTCATGTGGACCGTCAAATATAACACCAGCCCATTTCACTTTCAGCCCATGTATGGCCCATGATGTCTTTCGGCCCATATGAGGCCTTCGTATCTTTCGGCCCTTTATAGGCCCACGGTGACTCTAGCCCCTAATGAACAGTAATTTCCTTTGTACCCGTTAACGACCCGTGATTTACATGGGCCGTTTCCAGCCCATGTTAGCTTTCGGTCTATTGACGGCCCATACGTTCTTGGGCTCCTTTTCGGCCCTCGATTACTTCCGGCCCGTTACTGGCATGTTCCCCTAATGGGCCAAATTTGGCCCATGGCAAGAGTCGGCCCGTTACTGGCCTGTTACCATAATGGGCCAAATTCGGCCCATGGCAAGAGTCGGCCCGTTTCTGGCCTGTTAACCCGTTGCGCCATTTCCAGCCCGTCCTATATTTTGGCCCATTAACGACTCGTTATTCCTGTGACAGAATTAAGCCTTTGATGTCCTACGGCCTGTTAACGGCCCGTTACCGTGCTGGGCCGATACCAATTACGCCCGTTTACGGCCCATGTAGACCCATTTATCCGATGGCCCGAGGCCCACCGATTCTACGACCCTGTTGGAGGCCCATTTATCAACGGCCCGTAGGAGACCCATGGATCCTACGGCTCGTATATGGCCCATGGTTGTTGCGGCCACTAGCAAACCAAGGAAAAAGAAGACTAGGAAATAAAAAAGGCCGAAACTAACGCTAGGTTATTAAGGCGATTGCACAGATTACATCCACTCGGCATCAAAGATCGCCACTAGTGCAAATATACGGAACACCCTACACTAATACAAAAATGGCTTGTTGTTTTCTTCAGCCGGTGGCTGCATGTTAAGAATAAATATTGTATCACACCAAAACAAATTACAACTATATAACAAAAGGAAGGTTGGCATAAAACTTAATAGTCTAGCAGATAAATGCACCACCAGAAGTTCACAAGCTCAGTTCATTTGACCTGACTGTTATGTTTTCATGATGTATTGTCCGATGGAGCACCATAACCCTCGCCTTCATTTCCCCTAGGCTCCTGAACAACATAGCAAATGTCTGATAGTCTAGTTTCAAAACCATGCATATCTTGACGACATCGAACAATGTCTCTCCTTGTTTCACAAAGGGTCTCTGTTAGGGAATGGACTTGTGTCTGGAGCGCAGATACAACATTGCTTTGAGCTTTCATATCTTGATCATGAGGCAGTTTGGACGACATTGCCTTAACAACTAACCCAGTATTACACAGGAACATGCTTTTGGCACTGTTAGTGGACAGGTACTGACCCACTGCAGCAAGAGCTGACATTGAGGTTATAGTTGCCTCGCCACCTTCAGAAGGTGGCGGTTCCACCATTTTTTCCATAGCTCACTAAAAAGTTGAGGTTTTACATTAGTAGTACCAGAACAGAAGATATTAAGGAGGCATCAAAACCAAACAAAATAGCTTTGGTCTATATACAGGACTTATTCTGGTGAACCCATGTAAAATATTAGTTGTATTTTATTGCAAATTACATAATAAAACCAGGTTCCAAACATATGACCATGTACCATCGCTAATGTATTGTCTATTTCTTCACATTGTATTGAGGGCTAAGGATAAAGAGACGAAGTTTATAATACGGTAAGCATAGTATGACATCATTCATATCACAAAACAACTGAGAACAGACAAACGTGCAATTGTAACGTTGTGTGGGCAAGTCCAGCATGGAACTAGATTACGGGTCAAGATCAAAGGAACATCACTCCTCTCTTTTAAACCTTGTAAGGTGCAATGATACGCTAAGACAATTGTGTATAAAATTGAAAAGAGTAATAGATATTGGCTGCAAACCATGTAGTTCAAGGCACAAGTCAGAGTAAGTAGTAGTTAAAAGGCATGAGGATTAAGGACTTACAACAGCGGCTTTGACTGGTGTAGTCATGCCCTTCTTCTTACTGGTGTGACAGTCCTTGAAGATTTCCATAGCATTTGGTTCAGTTACTTTTTGGTCCTTGCGGGCTTTCCTCTGCATTTCGAACAAGTCAATATAGATCTCATAATATGGTACAGCAAAAAGAGTGAAACAACAGCTAATTACAAGAGCCTCGTAGTGTGCAATATAGCTACGAGATCCTGTCGTCTGTTGGAATTTCACTTTCGTACGGTTGGCCTTGTTCTTTGAACAGTTCACCTACAAGAAGATATATTTGTGTGGCACATGCCTAAATAGGACTTCCACGTGTGATTTTATCACATATATATAATGTACCTGATACTTCGGATCAAACCAGTGTTTAACAAGGCCCCTCCAGTCTTCATCCGATATATTTTCCACTGGAGATGTTTGGGAAAGTTCACTGTTAGCCTTGCCTTCAAAGTGAGTTTTCCTCAAGTTATACCGATACTGTCGCAGAGCAGACTTGAAAACATGGGTGAAAGCTTGTCTGGTTGCGTCATCTTGGCTATCCAACTTGAACCTCATCTGTTGAAAATTATGGAAGTCTCATTATCAGCAACCTAGAAAGTATGGGACAGAGCAAGACGATATTACTAGTTTCCATACATAACCATACTTACAGATAAATGGTCGAGTAAGGTGTTGAACTGGGTTTCGTCTTTGTTATTCCTGTACTGAATCCTTGTTGGGAGGATACGTACATGACACCTAACGGCAACCGCTGCCTCTGATACTAACTTGGCTGACTCTGTAGCATCACGTGGCCTTTTTAAACCTGCCTCAAAACGGATCTCCATTCTTCCTCCTCTAGATTTAGTAAACCTATCGAGCATTATCCATGATGTTTGTTTCCTCTTGCGCCTAGGTGCTAGTCCAACAACGAACATAGGAAGTGTTAGTGTACATCAAACTGTGAGACTACATATAAAGAAGCATGGAACTGTAGCTTGACTCCAGCAACTACCTTCTTGTTGTTGAAGCTCACAAGGTTCATCTGATATTGCCAACTCGTCTTGTGTCAAGAGTGCTTGGGAAGTAGTGTCAAGTGGCAAGGGAGCTTGGGAAGGTGCTGCTAGCTCAGTTGATGCACGAGTAAGTCGTGTAGCTGGTAGTACTGTGGTAGGTGTTGCAAGAACTAGGGTTGTCTCTGCTTGTTTGGTGGTAGCTATTTGTTTCTGTTTGGCTTTTTTGCAGCTCGTGTAGCATGGGATGTCGTGTTTGTAGAATTTTCCGCTGGACTTTAACCTTTTATTGCACCATCAGTACCAGCAGAATCTGCAGGATTCATCCGCTTCTCATTCCCTGCCATTCTGTGCTTATTCCTCTTTCTCTGTGCCATGTTAAGTCAAGCCGACAAGAAAAACGAATAACAATTTAGTTTTTCAGAACAAATTGATGCGTGATGCAGACGAACTGAACTTTGATGTTAGACAACCACATGATAGGAGGACGTAATATGTATGAAAAACAGGACGGAAGAGATAACCAGAACTATGATGTGTAAACTAAGAAGAAGACATTTCACCAAATTAGAAGCAATGCAATGGAAGGTAGACACCATATGAAATATGCTACAAATATCGCTCTGCCAAGTTAACAGTGTCTCATCATAAATGGCGTTTAAACAAATGTGAAGCAGTACAAGAAATAAATCATATGCAAGATGCAAACAACATCACACTACCATGTTAGAGGTCTCTCGTCATTAGCGCCATTGCATATTCACAGCATTGCATATTCACAGCTTATGATGTGTAAACTAAGGAGAACTCATTTCAACAAATTAGAAGCAATGAAAGCTAGACACCATATGAAAGATGCAACGAATATCACTCTACCAAGTTAAAACTGTCTCGTCATAAGTGCCATTTCAAGAAATTAGTAGTACAAGCTAGAAAAGAATGTGAGATGTAACCTATATCACACTCCGAAGTCCAACGTGTCTTATGATAAGTGATTGTTGCAGGTTACACAATAGTAGTAATTTGATATAAGAACATGGTGTGGTAGATAGATATTGTATGTTCTAGAAACAGGAACATGTGTCTTATTCAAGTATAATGTGTAAAGTAAGCAGATGGAATTCAACAAAATTAGAATCAATACAAGCTAGACATCACACATAACATGCAACCACATATAACAGTGCCAAGTTAGAGGGAGCACCGGTGATGGTGCACTAGGGGAGACGTGCTCATCATAAACATGGCTTTGTTGAGTGTCTATGCATGTGTTGTCTTGGAAATCATCTTGGGGGTGTGGAGGAGTAGAAACTGTAGAGGCCCTCCGTTCGGAAGGAGCACCTTTATCCGCTGTCTTGCTAACTTCCTTCCGCTTTATTGATTTTGAATTGTCATGTAAAACCGACAAGAAAAGGCAATAAAATTCTCTCTTTAGAACTCATTCATGCATGATACTAACAATCACTGCTTTGATGTAAGGCAAACACATGATACAAGGATGGAATATGTACGAAAAACAGGATGGCATGGCATGTTCACAACTGTTTGTGTAAACTAAGCAGAAACCATTCCAACAAATAAGAAGCAATGCAAGCTAGACACCACATGAAAGATGCAACCAATATGACTCTGTCAAGTTAAAAGCGTCCCATCATAAATGGAATTTCAACAAATTAGAAGCATCACATGCTATAAATCATATGAAAGATGCAACTAATATCGCACTGCATATACTAAAGGTGTCTCGTCATATTGATTGATGCGGGATACAAAAAAACAATAGTTTTATGTAAGGACATGCTTAATAGACAGATGTACTATGTACTAAATACAGGAAGGCATGTCACATGAACAGGTATAATGTATAAGCTAAGCAGACTAGCACATGCAGTTTAACCAGATTGGAAGAATTACAATCTAGCCACCATATGCAACATGCAACCACATATCACGCTGCCAAGTTAGAGCAAGCACATGCGATGCTAGTGTAGGGGAAATGTTGTAATCAACTACAGAGCTACGTTCACTATCTTCATCTAGCATTTCTGTTTCTTGAGAATCATGTCGGGAGGCTAACGCTGCATTCTTTAAATGAGGAGTAGTCCCCTTGCCTGCCTGCCTCATCATAAGTGATTGATGAGGGATACACAAGAACATTAGTTTGATGTAAGAACATGGTTAATACATAGATGTACTAGTATGTACCAAAAACAGAAAGGCATGTCATATTCAAAGGTATAATGTGTAAGCTAAGCAGATGCAATTTAACCAAATTGGAAGCAATACAAGCTAGACATCCGGCTGGAGTGGTGAGCATGATCATCTAGGACCTGAGAGCCTGGTGGGAGGCGGGCTGCTTCGCCACCATCACACCTTTTTAGTTTTACTTCCAGGTGATGCCTATCTTCGCTGGGCTTGTCACTGGCTCGGCCAGTGCCCTGACTAGCTATTTGTCTTCTGGTGCTCACGGGATGGTGGTTCATGTAAAAAATATCTTTCCTTATCTTGGGGCTGTTTGGTTTGTGACTAACTTTGCCAAATATTGCCACACCTAAAGCTAGGCAAGTTTGATTAACTTAGGTGAGTGTTTGGTTCAAGCCACACCTTAGGCAAGCCACACTTGGACCCCACATGGCATACACACAAAAAATGTGGCAAGATTCCCTTAGGCTTGCCAACTTGTGGCTTTCATTTTGATGAACTAACCTTAGGCAAGCTTGGCAAAAATATGTGGAAAAGTGTGGCAATGCTAGGCCTAGAACCAAACAGCCCCAAAGACCAACTTCGGCCTTTCGAATACAAGCTAGACACATATGGAACATGCAACCACATATGACACCGCGAAGTTAAAGCAAGCACCTGGGATGGTGGTTCATTGCGAGCGAGGTCATCAACTCCAGAGCTACGTTTACCGTCTCCATCTGCTGACACTGCACCCTTTATAGCGCTGTAACGTGTCGTGCCTAACCGCGAAGAAAGCAGGTTCAACTTCTCTCTTATCTTTTTTGCTTCTCTTTTGACAGACTCTGAAATACCCTTGCATAAAAAGACAATAGTGAGAGTATGGGTGAAGTGCGTGCAGAACTAGTGCACTGTAAAAGTAGCAGATAGCAGGTGGCTGAAAAATAAATGACAGGAGACATATGATAGCTCTACAACATTGCATGGCAAACAAAGTTAGATTCTACTCCATATGATTTTGTAATATATGAGCACAGGAAATGCAGGTACTCCTCCAGCACACCACCACATGTGGTCATATCTAAGATAACAGTCGACTGAAAATAAATAGATCAGTCAATTTTTTTAATGAACCTTCCGATCTATAAGGAACGGGCAGATGACCTTTGTCTACCGCCCACCAGTCACTGTTGACGATCTTTCTCAAACCGCCAGCGACCACCGGCCCAGACCCCTGCCTCTGCCACCCCGCCCAGGCCATCCCTTTAATCCCGGCCGACCTCCAGATCGGGCGCTAGTAGCTCTAGGCTGCACACGCCCCTAAGATAAACACCAAGGCGCTGCTTCCTCGGCGTAATAGGCGTACTAGCGCCTGTTACGCTGGGGAATGCTTCCGTTAATTGGGAATCAACTAGCCAGAAATTGAAATTCAGGGGGGCGACGGGCCTCTAGCTAAGGTGAAATAGTGTATGAGGAGAAACCTTGTGCATCGCGAGTCACTAGGAACATCTAGTATCAAGAAGAAGCAGTCAACTAGTGTCTTCTGTGGGATGAATACCGTGCAAGCAGACATGTAAGATTTGCACGAATAAGGGAAGAGGAGTACCATTTTCGGTTGCCAGTGTGGTCACCTCCACATGTCGCGCCGATCTTCTTCTTTTTACCGGGGAAACCGATGTTCGGGAGGGTGCAGGCTTGGACGAACCCATGGCCAAATTGTTGACTGTGTTGCCGTGGCCATATGTTGGTGGAGGGGAAGTAGATCCGAGGTGGCGAAGGATGGCGTAGTAGGAACAACTCCGGTGCGGTGGAGGGTGGCGAAGTTGGAGTGGCAGCGGCGAGGTGCAGGATGGCGTGGTTGAACTGGCTCGGGTACGGACGGCTCGGCCTCGGCTTCAACTACTAGCCGTGGAGGGCATTGCGGTTGAGGTTGCAGTGGACGACGACGTCGGGGTATCGGCTCCGGCGTGATGGAGGAGGGCAGCGGTTGATGGGTGGGATGGGGTGGCGGACGGAGGATGCCAGGGTTTCGCGGCTGGTGGAGAGGTAGTTTTGGTGCCCATGGAGTACGAATAGGGAATCGTACGGGTGGGGGGGGACCATGTTTCGGTCTGGGACGCGCTTGTTTTTGGCTTTTTGAATAGAAGATGGGACACGCTTGTTTGAAATTTGGGGAAAGTACAAACTTTGCCCCCCTCTTAAATTTCGGACCTACTGCGGGTCGGGGGTAGGATGGTAATCCCAGGTGTCCCAAATAGTGGGCGGGAGCGATTTCGGCTGCGCGCATGTGTGCTTAGGCGGCCATTGTGTATGAATGTTTTTCGGAGGGGGTTGTGTGGCGTCTAGATGAAGTTACAAACCTACCCCGGTTTAGACCTTTGGACGTCGGGCCGGTAGGTTTCACGGGTCGGAGTTATTAGAAAAGTAATTTCCTTGTACTACCAAACATTGGTCTCACGCGATTTCGGGCGAGTAGAGGCTCTTTTGGCACTTCGTTCGACATTTTGAAACACAAGCATTCACGTTTAGAGTACTCTTGAACTATGAGGATTGACCTAAATAGACAACGTTATATTTGACCTTGTATGTTTGAAAACCTCATTAAATTATCCGCTTCTTTTTGAAATTTTGACATTGAAAATCCTATAACTACGATTATTTTGGAATGGATGAGCTAAATTTGAATCTATTTTGTACACGACTACATATGCTATTATGTACAAAATCAGAGCAAAGATTGGTGCCCCCATAATTTAGGTATGGTTTACAAATGCCATGATATCAAATTCAAATAATTGAATGGACTTCATGTTGAATTCTATTTTTTAAACCACCTTAAGTTGAATTCAAATGTATGCTAGTTCATAGGTAGCTATTTATAATGTACATTGTGTAACTTTCGTATGTATAATGTGCTTTACACACACAACATGAACTATACTCACGTTTATATTCAATTGCTAAAGCGATGCATTGCCTGGAGTTCAAAATACTAACTATGTGGATCAATTGTGTCGAATAATAACATAGACATGCTCAAATTCGATAGAATCTAGATGTCTGATGGATCAATGACCGCTCCTTACGCGAATTGCAAATATCATGATCCCATCCTAATATTTGGATACAATTTATATCTTTAATCAATGTGTACAACAGTCTTTTACGTGTAGTTTCACTCTCCATCGGTGGTCTCTCACACATGCTGACACACTCTCTCCCGAGGTGTCTTTCTCGCACACATGCTCTAGATATAACCCTCCCTCCCTCTCGTAACCATTTACAACTGTTTTCACTAACCTTTATCACAAGCACTCTTCCTCTCGCAAACATACACACGCACAATCCCCATCGACCCTTTCTATATACATGGACCTGCCTACGTGTCTCATATATGCACATTATCTTTAGGCATGTCTCTCACGCATTGTCTCACACCTCTCTTCCTAATCGACGAGTATGATTCTAGCAGAGCATTCTGTAGGATGCCCCTTAAAATTAGGTTGGATGAATAGTAATATCAGAGATAAAGGGGTTACCTTAGTCCGAGAACTTAGGGTTAAAAATCCTAGCTGGCTTTGTCAGTGGACATAGAGTCCTTCACAATTCTTCTATCTTTGTCTTGTACGACTAGTCATCCATGGGTCTTCCTAAATGCGTCACGAGCCGACCAATGTGGCGCAGGACGGAACCGAACGAAGGGCCTCACCTCGACCCACCGGACCTCACGCGGTGACACACCCTCTGCCCCCACGTCTCATTATCTTCTCACACCCACACATACCAACACAAACAACACACACACACAAAAATTCTCCTGATGCCTCTATTCCCTCCCCCCTTGCATATACACACTCAAGGGAATGGAATCTCTTGTCGTAACGTCATATTCGTCTCTCTCTCTCTAGACCACTCTCATTTCTCGTGTTATCTCTCCC